>NC_000087.7:36627796-36962066 GCF_000001635.26 Mus musculus
GATCACTCTCTCCTACCTTTCACAGATGATTGAGACTCCTAATCTAGACATTATTTTTTTATTTATTTTTTCAATCTGCGAAGGCAGATATGGTTGTTTGTGAACATTACAGTTTGCATGGACACTTCTTATATGTAATACATCAGAGGACAGAAGAGGATACAGCAGCATATGCTGCTGGAATTACAGGGAGGATGAGAAAGAAAGGGGGGGCAGGGAGTGAGAGGGAAAGAGAGAAACACAGACTGAGACTGAGATACAGAGAGATAGCAATACAGAGAGTGGGGAAGTTAGAAGGAAAGAGAGAGAGGCAGAGAGACAGAGAGACAGAGAGACAGAGATACAGAGAGACAGAGAGACAGAGAGACAGATAGAGAGACAGAGAAACAGTCACAATGTAATTGCTGGAAATTGAAGCCACGACCTGTGTGATAGCAGCAAGTCTGTCAACACATACATTGTCTCTTGAGATTTTGGCTCCAATTTTGAATTGGCCAAGAAAGACCTGATGCTATGTATTCTGGAGTTGACCTTGTGTATACCATCGTATTCCTGGAAACAGTTTCACATCTAGGGAACATGACCTTTAATCAGTCTTGATGCATCTCACATATCCTATGCCCAGACACCAAAGGAGACATATGGAAGGTTTCCTGTTGTGGTCTGGTAAAAGGACGCCATTCCTGACAAGAATCTCCAGAAGAATAAAGCCAATACAGTCGAAACAACCTTAGCCCTGGTCAGAGTGAGATACCTGCCTTCTTAAGGCTTCTCAGTACAGCTTTATATAGTGTATTAGCTTACTCTTGGTTAGAATTCACCACAGATCACAAACATCCTATTCAGATTTCTCTCTCTTTATCTATTTTTTTCTTGTTGTAGTGGTGGTGATTTTTTAAGAAAGACTTATAAGAATTAATTTACTCTTAGATGAATTTGGACCTTTTGAGAAAGATTGTGTTCCTACACCATTTTTCGCTCATGAGAAAATGGGGAGGTGGTACATGGCTTAGAGTATAAGATCATTGGCCCCTGTGCACAGGTTACAGGATTCAATTACCAGGGCCCATCTTGTTTGTCACAGCCACAGGTAAGTGCTGTTTCAGGGGATCTGATACTATCTAACTTCTGATCTCTACATGGTCCAGTTTAGTGCACAGGCAGCAGACACACCCCTTCAGGTAAAACATTCATAAAATAGAAATAATGAAAATTCTACAGTTTACCAATTGCCATATAAAACTTGATTTCCAAATGATCACACATACTATTAGGAGAGGACCTCAAAATGTGGATGTAGGTCAAAAATTTTGATATATTTGATACTTATTTTTTCATTCTTTTCTGTTTTACACCACCTAGGACCCCACATCCCAATGACCTGGAGGAGAGTAAGCCAGAGTTCTTCCATAGTCTTTGCTTCAGTTCCTGTCTCCACTTACCAGCTCTGATTAAGGTGTTGTCCAGACTTCTATAGATAACACAGTTTAAAACCTGAAAGTTGAAAACAGATAGAATCCATTACATCATTTGGTAGTTTTGGGTCCCAATTTTTATCTCATTGAAATCAAGACAGGACTGTATGCTTGCAATAATGTTATCTGCCTGTGCTTAAACTTCTGACTAAAAAACTCTTTGTTCAAAACAGTGGAGTGACCGATGAGCATCAGACAGTTACATAGCAATTGTTGCCCTATGAATTTGGATACATCTCTGATTATATTGAAGATTGAAAATCAATTAAATGGTTTTAGTAGTAGGTAGACAGGCACCTAGTGTTGATGTAAAACAAATTCCACAGTAGATCAGTTCTAAAACTACATTATTCTGCATGATATCTCAGCACTAATGAATAGGCAGCTGCACAAGCAAAAGAAGAGGAAAAGGAAGAAACACAGGCAGACACAGATGCAGAGGTTGAGAAACAGGCTGAGATAGAGAATGAAGAAGGAGAAAAGGAAGGACAGGCAGAGTCACAGGGACAGTCAAAGGGAGATTCAGAATCAGAGACAGAGTCAGAATGTGTGGTGTGCATGTACCTAGTGTGTGTCTTTCTAATTTTTAGACCTTTTAGGAAGTTACATTTACTCAAGTGTCCTCAGAGATGGGGTGATTGGTTGCAACAAATTTCTCAGATTACAACCAGTATACCAAGACATGGTTTCTGTCTAATTGACCAACCAGACCCAAGGAATACTTATAATAGGAGAGATCCCAGGCTAATGGTTTTCTTTCTTATAATAAGTCTGTCTCTCCCAGTCACAGAATAAAAGGAAATTATGATTCATTGGAAAATAACACATAAATGGCTCCAGAAACTCAGCCAAGTCTATTAAGATATATAAATATATATATATTATCACAAAGCTCTCACACAACTTTTTAAAAATCCTAATCCTGTACTGGATTCATCTTCTAAGTATACACTGTATGTTATATATAGTATATCATAAAATACTAAATAGGAATATCTAGCTATGTACACTGAATGTATACTGTGAGGAGCTGCCCTTTCAATCTCCATTACAAGATGGCGCTGACATCCATTGTTCTAACTGGTAAAGAAATAGTCTGTGTATGTGCTGGGGTATTTTTCCATTCTTTGTGCCCTTCCTGTTCTGTGGCGTCATATGGGCTGATAGTGAGCAGCCCTTAGGGTGAAATATGTCTCTAACACTTCTTGTGGTCTATTTAAGGACCGAGTTTCCTGTGTTCTAAGCCTCCTCGCCCAAAAGCTAATCATCTTTCTCTTGAGATGGATTAAAGCTATGCTGCAGAAGGATCTGAGTGTGTTCTGTGTGTGTGTGTTCTCGCCGGTGAGACTCTTTATCATCACAGACACAGTATACTGCATGCACAGACCATTAGTACTGTAACTCCATGGATAAATCATGTTCATGAAGCAACACTAACAGAGATTTACACACAATATTTGCATTTCATTTGTGTTCCCGAGATGAAAATTATTTTCATCAACACACATGGCACTGCATAGAACAGGTATGACTAATATTAAAATAGTAAACAGCTGACTGCAAGAAGTATAGAAATCAGAGTTAGTAAGTCTTTGGTGGAATACTATATTTACATACTCACAACATCCACTAGTGAAGAACTCCTGCTGCATTAACTTTGCACAAGATTTATTGTCAAAACTTGTACTTTTAGTCTGGTGGTTGGTGGTTGGTTACACAAGTTGGTTGTGGTTTGTTAGTAGCCATAATTAAAGGAGAAGAACAAGGAAAGAAATTAAATTCAGAGATTTTCTAATTCCTCTCTTTAATATACCCTTATTTTTGTCCTATCTAGCGTTAGGGGTTATAAAAAGAAGATCCTAGAAAATATCAAACACCAACTATAAAAATGAATCCTTAATTACTGTCCACCAGAAACCACCAATTGTGAAGAAATACACTTTATCTTCTTTATCATAAGTTTTAAAGGACTCTCTTCAATAGCTTCCTGACTGGACTGTTCTTTTTTCTTCTGTGTTCTTTTTCCTTGTGTGTGTGTGTGTGTGTGCATGAGGGTGAGTGTGTGTGACTTCCTTTGCATAATACCTTCCTGTGTTGTTAACCATTCATATTTGCTGTGGATTTACTCACAACAAACAGATAAACTGAATTGTGAGTATCTTCTTTTTTTGGTGTCTGTTTTGTTTTTCTTTTCTGGTGGTGGGTTTAGCATGTATGCAAATCAAACACTACCATCGAGTCACATCTCTAGCTTAGACAGGGATTTGAATTCTTTAACACTAGTTATTTCTCTCCATATTACTGTAACTTTATAATGTTTTTATTGTACTCCTGATCTGTTACTGAAATTTTATTTCCATTTATTCCAAATTTATGTAGGTGCTAAGCAACGTCAACCCATTGCTGATATTTTTTGTTAATAAGGCAACTTGATCAATAAATGACTTCTTTTTCTGACTAGTGCCATATTGTGTTTTCTTGAAGAATTGTATCTTAAGCCGGAGCAGAAACTTGTAATGTACACTTGAGGAGGGTTTTTTTTTTGGGATTTGGTGGTTATTTCAATGTATTAAATGAATGTCAGGTGCCTGATGTTCTATCAGAGTAATGGTGCTCCTTAAGCTACATGTTCATCTTTATGTTCTCATACACTTTTCAGAACAATATTTTTCAGTACCACAGAGCAAATGTTACAGGTTCTTAGCTTTTAAACTCTCAGTAAACACCAAAGTCTCAATTTTGGACTTCAGTGCAGCCTCTTCTCTAAAAGCTAGTCAGAGGATGCTTAGTCCTGTGAGCCCAATCCTTTCTTTTTATTCCAAGCATGGAGGGAAAATGGCATGCCCTGTAAGGGTTTTGCAATTAGAGATTCTGAAGTCAGCAGATCATACTTGTCACCCTATTGAGTTTGCTCATCTGTAATAGCAAGTGAAAGAGTGGTAATCAGTACCATGATGGCTCAAAAGAAGTCTAGAACACCACTGCATTCTGCCCCCTTGTGGGTGCCATCCCTGTCACAATTTGAAGAGAAACAGTGCTCCTTCCAGGAAGCTGCAGGGAATTGAACTGCACTCCTCTGCATGCTGTCAGACCCAGCCTCTAGGTCTGGACTGACTCTCCTTAAGGATAGTCACTTACCCTCCTGGCCCCAGTCCCTAATTCTCTCTCAGTTCTCCACAAAACAGGAGACTCTCTTTATTTTTTGTGCCAAATGATGCCAGCTTCATTTCAAATATCCTGATAAACTAAACTGGTTGGGTCTTAAAATAATTTCTTTCTCTCAAACACCTATTTATCAGGAAAACTGTCAGTGAGAATGGCTGAGACATCTAGTCTGGGCGAGTTTCCCATGATTAAGGGCAGGGAATATGAAGATAAGGCCAACTTATTAATATACTTCCAAAGTCTAGTTTTAATTGGCATCTCTAATGCTGTGCAGAAGAAATGTGAGATTGTGAGGTGACTTCACAGATTAATATAAGAGGTGAGTCTAGAAAATCAGGAGCTGTCTATTGAGAACAGCACTGGACCATGGCCCTCCTTTGAGGATTTACACTTTAAAGCTGAGATAAACTGTAAAAAAATTATGTCTTTCTGAAGTTTATGCCATGGAACGTCCACATAATATCTTAGTTCATTGGTGTGATGTTTTTATACATGGCTGTAAATGCTTTTATGTTAACCTGTGTGTGCTAGTAAGTGTTTGCCTTCTTGACATGAAGCTAAAGTCACCTGGGAAGAGGGAACCTCAAATTGGATCTGTCTACATTAGATGAGGCTATAGCCATGTTTATTTGTTTTCTTAGAAATTTTTCTTTAAATTTTCCATCTTATGTGACCTGAAAGTATCCATCTCCCTGTTTATCCTCCTACCATCGAACTCAGAGACACAGTGAAACTAACAGAAGTTATGGGCCAAATGAATTTAACAGATACTTATAGAACATCACCCAAAAACAAGAACACACATAATATGCACTCATTCTTAAGTGTATATTAGGCAAAAAAAAAAAAAAACATGGAATACCCATGATACAATTCATTGATACTATCCATTATCTCTACCTCTGGTCAGGATTATTTTTCTGACTTTTCTTTGCATAGATTCCTGATTCTTGAAGGAGAGAGCTCGATAAAGGCATCCTCTTTAATCTTTAATTCTCTGAGTCTCTCACTCTCTGTGCATTGTCCAGTTGTGTCTTTCTGTGATTATTACCAGTTTTGTAGGAAACTCACCTCTGATGAAGGCTGAGGAAATATATACTAACATATGGGTGGAGCCAATAGGATTCATGAGAAGTCATTTTACTGCTGTGGTTATTTAACAAAATTTATGATGGCAGATTGTCACTTAGTGTTTTATGACCTTTCTAGTCTCAGATGCTTGGCCTGATATTTCCCTCCACATTTAACCCTCCTATTTTAGTGTCTTCTTCATTCCTTTTTACCACTATATTCTACTTCCCCTTCCTTGGAAGAACTCCTCCTTCTTTATGGTTCCTTACTAGATAGCTCATCTCTGTTACCCTAAATGAAAAACAAACATATATAAACCTTACAAGCTAACTCCATACATAGGTGAAAACATGCAATTTGTGTCGTTCTGGGTCTGATTTTACTGTTGGATATTTCCCCCCCCCTTTTTTTTAGATACTTCAGTCCTTCTTTTTTAAAAAAAATATTTTTATTACGTGTTTTCCTCAATTACATTTCCAATGCTACACCAAAGGTTCCCCATACCCTCCTCCCCACTTCCCTACCCACCAATTCCCATTTATTTTTTGGCTCTAGCATTGCCCTGTACTGGGGCATATAAAGTTTGGTTGTCCAATGGGCCTCTCATTCCAGTGATGGCTGACTAGGTCATCTTTTGATACAAATGTAGCTAGAGTCCAGAGCTCCGGGGTACTGATAAGTTAATAATGTGGTTCCATCTGTAGGGTTGCAGATTCCTTTAGCTTCTTGTGTACTTTCTCTATCTCCTCCATTGGGAACCCTGTGATCCATATAATAGCTGACTATGAGTATCCATGTCTGTGTTTGCTAGGCCCTGGCATAGTCTCACATGAGACAGCTGATTAACAGTTGATGGGAGAGGATCCAGTACTCATTGAGTGGTGCTATCTCTGCAAAGATGGTGATAAAATATATAAGAAAGCAACCTGAGGGTAGTGTTTGAAAAATGGCTCAGTGTTTAAGAGAACTGGCTGCTCTCTTAGAAGGTCAGGATTTGAGTCACAGAACTCAGGTGGCAGCTCACAGCCACATTAAGCTCCAATATCAAGGGACCAAGCTCGCTCTTATGGACTCTGTGAACCCTGGACAAAAAAGGCCCACAGACATTCACGCAAACAAAACATTTTTATATATACATATATGTTATTAAAATAAAATTTAAAAGGCATTTTTAAATTTTGTAAGTAGAAAAGCTGAGAAAACTGTGTTGAGAAACAAGCCAATAAGCAACCTTGCTCCATGTACCCTGCCTATAATCCTACATGGGTTCCTGCCCTGATTTCACTGAGTGATGGAGTGTGATGTGGAAGAATAACACAAACTAATCTTTTTCAAAAAAGAAGGGAGGAGAGGGGGATTGGAATGGGGATTTGTTGATTGGAAACTGTGAAGGAAGTTATCATTTAAATTGTAAATAGATAACTAAATTAATGATGAAAAAAATAAGTCCTGTCAAGAACTCCAATGTGACAGTGTGAAACTGCTAATCTACAACCTGCTAAACTCACATGTGTGGGGTGTGGGCATTCAAGTGTTCTGTCTGAGCCTACAGGCCACTTAAATCCTCAAAAACCCTGTGGAGTTCAACCCTGACTTCCTGGCACAGATGATCCCCAAAGTGTAGTGGGAAGTGCTTGTGCAGGTAGCAGACACCTCAATCTTGGCCCAGGTACACAAAATAGCCAACTAGCTGCTATGAACAGGACAAGATACTTTTGAGGAAGATGTACCCACGTGTGGCTTGAGATTGATGTACTGGATGGTACTCTGCAATGGTCAGAATCCAGTGTTCTTTTCCCCATCATCCACAGGATCACCAATATGCTGTAGAATGATGAGGAGACAGAGAGGTAACCTTGCTAGCCACCACAACGCGATGTGGGAATGGGTATCCAGATGGAGGAAGACCCTCATTAAAGCAGTGGGGAGGGGATGGGATAGAGGGTTTCTGGAAGGGTGGGAAACTGAAAACGGACATCATTTGAAATGTATATAAAGAAAATATACAATTAAAAAAAGACCAACCAAAGAGCACATAGGGCGGGGCCCATGGCTGCAGCTTCATATGTAGCAGAGAATGGCCTATTTGGACACCAGTGAGAGGTGAAGCTCCTGTTCAGGAGAAGGCTCTATACCCCAGTGTAAGGGAATGTCAGGACTAGGAAGTAGGAGTGGGTATTTTGTTGATTACTGAGAGGAGGGATGGCATAGTGGGTTATCAGAGGGGAAACCAGGGAAGGGGATAACATTTGAAATGAAAATAAAGAAAATGCCTCATAAAATAAAATAAAATAAAACAAAATAGATTGAAAACAACCACCTAGACACAATAAGTTAATAGAAGAATGATAAATAAAAGAAGACAGTGTAGTGGTGCATACCTTTTATCCCTGCTCTTGGTAGGCAGAGGCAGGGGCAGGCAAATTTATGAGTTCAAGGCCAGCCTGAACTCCAGATTGAATTCCATGACAACCAGGGCTAAACAGAGAATCCCTGCCTCGAAAAAACAAAAAACAATAAACAAATAAAGAGAAAATGAATGACACACAGGCATACAGAAGAGGACTGGTCCCAAAGACAGCTCTGTCCTAAATATACTAGAGCACATTGCTTCACAAAATGAATTCTGAACATGCTCTCACATAGGGCATTTGAATATACTTTCTAGGTTAACCCCATATGATCACAAGAAACAAAAGGTAACAAGAAGATCAGAGTCAGAAGTATATCTCAGACTCATGTCAAAGACAGTCTGGGAGGCACACCATGCTTCAGTTTTCAAAGTTCCAGAGAGTGGTTCTCCACCTTTTTAATACTGCGGTTCCTTCATATATATACTTCCTTATGCTGTGTGGTGCCCCAACCGTAAAAATATTTTTTGCTGCTTCATAACTGAAATGTCCTACTGATATGAATTATAACATACATTTCTGACATACAGATAGTCTAGGACAACTCCTGTGAAATTTGTCACAAGGACTAGCAACCTACAGGTTGCCAACCACAGTGCCAGCAACTAGGAAAACTAGCCAGCCCCTTGATTTTTACAATGTTGCCTTCCGTAACTGTGGTAGAATAGATGTGCTCTATTTTAGTGGTCTAAGCATGTGAGGATCTGTAACACTACCTGGAAACACACATACCAAATTGGATGAGGGAGTCTATTTTTTCTGTCCTGGACCTTGCAGGTTTGAGTCAGCTCTAACCAAATAGAAGAGAAAGGATACTGGATGAATTCCTACTCAAAGTCTTTGGAGACAACAGGGATTTTATTGGGTTCTCATGGAGAATGGGAGAGTGTTTGTGCTCCATTAAAAAGGTACTCACATTCACTATTTTGATGCCTTTCTTTCTATTTGAGTGTGCTTTGTACTTTTGTCTGCTATGTGTTGTGTTCTGTGTTCTTTGTTACTAACTCTAGGGTTCTTACCATACTTGGAAAATGAAAGTCAGTTTGAAAACCTTTCATATTTGTTCTCTGTATAGAAACTCTCTCTCTCTCTCTCTCTCTCCCTCCCTCTCTCTCTCTCTCTCTCTCTCTCTCTCTCTCTCTCTCTCTCTCTCTCTCTCTCTCTCTCTTTGAGTTTTCAAGACAGTGTTTCTCTGTGTAGCCATGGTTGTTCTGGAAATCACCCTGTAGACCAGGTTGGCCTCGAACTTAGAAATTCACCTGTCTCTGCTTTTTGAGTGCTGAGATTAAAGGTGTTTGCCACCACCACTTGGAAATATGATTCTTTTAAAAAATTAGAT
Source organism: Mus musculus (assembly GCF_000001635.26). Lineage (NCBI taxonomy): Eukaryota > Metazoa > Chordata > Mammalia > Rodentia > Muridae > Mus > Mus musculus. Next base: position 36,637,258 of record NC_000087.7, read on the forward strand.
TATGAGTCCTTTGTACCAAAAATAAGATCAAAATTTCAAGGAAGGTACTTTTAATTGAAAATGCATCTTTCTGATAAAAAAAAAATGGGGTATTCCATGGAGATACAGAAGGTTGAAAATGACCCAAAAGGTATTGTTCTTCAACTAATTCCTTATCAGCTTGTAATTTTCTGAGGATATTGGCCACTGAGGCTTGAAGTATCAAAAACCCATCAGGCTATCTCTCTCTCATTCTTTCTCTCTCTTTCTCATTCTTTCATCTCATTTTTCTCTCTCCTCATTCTCTCTCTTTCTCTCTCTCTCTTTCTCTCTCTTTCTCTCTCTATCACCCTCTCTCTCTCTCTCACTCTCTCTCTCTCTCTCACCCTCTCTCTCTCTCCCTCTCTGTCTCGCTCTCGTTTTAAGCCATTCATCCAGTGGTTGACATCTAATGTTAATCCATTTCTTGTCTATTTCACACAGTGAGGCAATCAATATTGATGATATGACTGTGAAATGGTCCTTCTTACTTTTTTTTCTTTTTCTTTTTTGAGAGAGTCATGCCATAGACTCATTCATAACAGTTTTTCTCTCTAGAATAAGTTTGCATGCTTTAGCACTTGATAATAATCTCGATTGTTGATTTATTTTAATATCTGTGAGTTTCTGCAGTAACTGATTCTATTAGTTAGAGATTAGTTGCTGTGAAAAGACACCATGACCAAGGCCACTCATAAGAGACTCATTTCATTAGGGCTTTTCTACATTTCATTACACGTTCAGAGGTTCACTCCATGATCATCAAGGCAGAAAATATGGCACTGTCTAGGCAGACATGGTGGTGGAGAGGAAGTTTAGAATTATGCACCTTCATCCAAATGCTTCGAGGAAAAACTATGTATTTTGCATACAGGTAGGGTCTCTTCCACACTGGTAGAGCTTTAAAGCCCCAGAGTGATATGCTTCCTCCAGCAAGGCCAGACCTATTCCTACAAGGACACACCTCCTCATAGGCCAACTATATTTAGAATGCCACACTGGTTTCATAGCAACTTGACAAGATCTAGAGTCTTCAAAGAGAAGGAGCCTCAGTTGAGAAGATGCCTCCATAAGATCCAGCTGTTAGGAATTTTCTTAATTGATGGGAGAGCACCCACTCCATTGTGGGTGTTGACATCCTTGTGGTGGTAGTCCTGGGTTCTTTAAGAAAGCAAGCTAAGCAAGATTAGAGGAGCAAGACAATAAGCATCACCACTCCATAGCCTATGAATGAGCCTCTGATTCCAGGATCCTGTGTTGTTTCAGTTTCTGTCCCAACTTCTTTGGTGATAAACAGCAATGTGGAAGTATAAGCTGAAAAAAACCTTTGCTATGGAATTTGCTTTTTGACATGGTGAATCCTTACAACAATAAAAAACAGTAAGGTATTCTTAGGGAAAAAAATGTCTAACAGTGCCAATGTCAATGTGTAGACATTTTATTTTTACTTAGAGATAAGCTATACTCATGTACGTACCTGAGATGTAATTGTTCTAGTTTTCTTCTTTCTCACCATGTAGAATACTACAATAAAAAATAACTTGGAAATAAAAAGAATACAGATTGTCACTGAGGAAGACAAAACAGGAAGTTGAGTAAGTAACAGCAAACACTGCTTATTGGCTTGCCACTGTCTTAGCCACTGTTCTATTGCTATGAAGAGACAAATATGGTGACGGCAACTATTAGAAAACAAGGCATTCTTTGTGTAGAGAAAGGCCATTGACTTGTTTGAGTTAATTTTATATCCAGCTACTTCACCAAAGCTGTTTATCAGGTTTTGGTGTTCTCTGGAGGAATTTTTAGGGTCACTTATATATACTATCATATCATCTGCAAAAAGTGATATTTTTACTTCCTCTTTTCCAATTTATATCCACTTGATCTCCTTTTGTTGTCGAATTGCTCTGGCTCATTCTTCAAGTACTATGTAATAAACAGGATGAGAAAGAAATTAGGGAAACAATACCCTTCTCAATAGTCACAAATATTAATAAATATCTCGGCGTGACTCTAACTAAAGAAGTGAAAGATCTGTGTGATAAAAACTTCAAGTCTCTGTAGAAAGAAATTAAAGAAGATCTCAGAAGATGGAAAGATCTCCCATGCTCATGGATTGGCATGATCAACATTGTAAAAATGGCTATCTTGCCAAAATCAATCTACAGATTCAATGCAATCCCCATCAAAATTCCAACTCAATTCTTCAACGAATTACAAGGAGCAATTTGGAAATTCATCTGGAATAACAAAAAACCTAGGATAACAAAAACTCTTCTCAAGGATAAAAGAACCTCTGGTGGAATCACCATGCCTGATCTAAAGCTACAGAGCATTTGTGATAAAAACTGCATGATACTGGTATAGAGACAGACAAGTAGACCAATGGAACAGAATTGAAGACCCAGAAATGAACCCACACACCGATGGTCACTTGATCTTCGACAAGAGAGCTAAAACCATCCAGTGGAAGAAAGACAGCATTTTCAACAATTGGTGCTGGCACAACTGGTTGTTATCATGTAGAAGAATGTGAATCGATCCATACATATCTCCTTGTAGTAAGGTCAAATCTAAGTGGATCAAGGAACTTCACATAAAACCAGAGACACTGAAACTTATAGAGGAGAAAGTGGGGAAAAGCCTTGAAGATATGGGCACAGGGGATAAATTCCTGAACGGAACAGCAATGGCTTGTGCTGTAAGATCGAAAATTGACAAACGGGACCTAGTGAAACTCCAAATTTTCTGCAAGGCAAAAGGCACCGTCAATAAGACAAAAAGACCACCAACAGATTGGGAAAGGATCTTTACCTATCCTAAATCAGATAGGGGACTAATATCCAACATATATAAAGAACTCAAGAAGGTGGACTTCAGAAAATCAAATAACCCCATTAAAAAATGGGGCTCAGAACTGAACAAAGAATTCTCACCTGAGGAATACCGAATGGCAGAGAAGCACCTGAAAAAATGTTCAACATCCTTAATCATCAGGGAAATGCAAATCAAAACAACCCTGAGATTCCACCTCACACCAGTCAGAATGTCTAAGATCAAAAATTCAGGTGACAGCAGATGCTGGCATGGATGTGGAGAAAGAGGAACACTCCTCCATTGTTGGTGGGATTGCAGGCTTGTACAACCACTCTGGAAATCAGTCTGGTGGTTCCTCAGAAAATAGGTCATAGTACTACCGGAGGATCCAGCAATACCTCTCCTGGGCATATATCCAGAAGATGTCCCAACTGCTAAGAAGGACTCATGCTCCACTATGTTCATCGCCGCCTTATTTATAATAGTCAGAAGCTGGAAAGAATTCAGATACCCCTCAACAGAGGAATGGATACAGAAAATGTGGTACATCTACACAATGGAGTATTACTCAGCTATTAAAAAGAACGAATTTATGAAATTCCTAGCCAAATGGATGGACCTGGAGGGCATCATCCTGAGTGAGGTAACACATTCACAAAGGAACTCACACAATATGTACTCACTGATAAGTGGATATTAGCCCAAAACCTAGGATACCCAAGATATAAGATACAATTTCCTAAAAACATGAAACTCGAGAAAAATGAAGACTGAAGTGTGGACACTATGCCTCTCCTTAGAAGTGGGAACAAAACACCCATGGAAGGAGTTGCAGAGACAAAGTTTGGAGCTGAGATGAAAGGATGGACCATGTAGAGACTGCCATATTCAGGGATCCACCCCATAATCAGCATCCAAAATCTGACACCATTGCATACACTAGCAAGATTTTATCGAAAGGACCCAGATGTAGCTGTCTCTTGTGAGACTATGTGGAGCCTAGCAAACACAGAAGTGGATGCTCACAGTCAGCTAATGGATGGATCACAGAGCTCCCAATGGAGGAGCTAGATAAAGTTCCCAGGGAGCTAAAGGGATCTGAAACCCTATAGGTGAAACAACATTATGAACTAACCAGTACACCAGAGCTCTTGATTCTAGCTGCATATGTATCAAAAGATGGCCTAGTCGGCCATCACTGGAAAGAGAGGCCCATTGGACAAGCAAACTTTATATGCCCCAGTACAGGGGAATGCCAGGGCCAAAAAGGGGGAGTGGGCGGGTAGGGGAGTGGGGGTGGGTGGGAATGGGAGACTTTTGGTATAGCATTGGAAATGTAAATGAGCTAAATACCTAATAAAAAAATGGGGAAAAAAAAGAAAAAGAAGAAAACAGGGCATTTAACTGGAGGCTTGCTTACATTTTCAGATGATTGGACAATCATCACGAGAGGGACCCCATCACTGGAGCAATAGAGAACTATTGATCCTTAGGCAAAGAGATAGATTCTGCCATTGCATTGGCTTCTTGAAAACTCATACCCATCTTTGTTGATACGCCCACTTTCTCCAATGAAGCCACACCTTCTCTTATTCCTTCTAAATTTAAACTCACTGCCACTTTCTGGTGACTAAATATTCATATATATGTGTCTATAGGTGACTTTATTATTCAAACCACCACTTTTCCCATGGCTCGTTCAGCTATTTTTTTAAAATACAGCCTAAAAGGCTCCCATTTATTAAGGACTACTGATGAGCTTAGCCACAGTGATGGGCCTTCCCACATCAATCATTAGCCAAGAGAATATCCCATAGACTTACCTAATGAACAAGTAAGTGAATAGAGACTGATCTTCAATTGTTCTCTCTTCTTAGGTAACTGTGGATTGTCAAAATTGGAAAAAAAATAATATCCCATCACAGTAATGTTTAACTTACACCATAACCTACAAAAACATTACTCAACACCATCTATTGCATTCTGCCCCTGCATAGACACACTTCCATGTATGGCATAAGTGAAGGGTGACTACCTCCATCAGCAAGGATACTCAATAATAGGTGACATGAGCTGAATATTTCCTATAGCCTCACAACCCCGAAATTCTACTGTGTGTTACACTTACTGGGAGACTTGCCAATCTGTCCAATTTTATGCCACCAAAGCTATGACAAAAAAACTCCTCATAAAGAAATCTAATGAATTTTACTTGATTTCTTTCTCCTGAGGCAACTGAGTATTATCCCTTCATGCTTATATTGGTGTCTGATTCATCTGTAATAAACCCACTACTATTTACAGCTACATCACAGGAGGTATGACAAATACCATCTCCCATGAGTTGGTCAAACCTTTTCAGCAGCTTTTTTTGTAGTATCCTTTCTATAATAAAAAATACATTGATTTCTTTATTTTTAAGTGTGTAATTTAATGATTCTAACACATTTTTATCTCCCTTCCATTTTCCCCTCATTTTCTGCTACTTCATATGATATTGCAATCTATTAAAATACAGTAGTGAATACAGCGGAAAAAAACAGTGTGGGAAGAATCAAAGTTCTTTATTACTAAGACAACAGATACACTGGCAGAATCTTCCAGGTACAACTACTTAGTAACTTTCGGTGTAATGTTAGCATGATTCTTCTAGAAAAAAGCTTAAAGAATTAAGGCATGGTTACAATGGACCAGAAAAGTCAGTATCACTAGTGAGACACATTCATGTAAATAATTTTCATCACTGTTCCGATATGCCTAGCAACAAGGAAAACAGGTCCATAGTCACAAGAGTATGAAAGGGGCATGAAGGAGAACAGTTGTCGAACTTATTATTACCCAGTAAGCATCAACACAGGAAGCGACCAAAGACAATAAATAACTTCCAAGACATGTCCCAAATGACCAAGTTCCTTTACAAGTTTCTCACCCCTTCAATGCACACCCATCAATCAATTAACTCATTGATTAAACCCCTCAGGGTCCAATCACTTTTCAGATTGTGTATAGTGTTCTATCTTTGAACATTGTACTTGGGGCCAAAACCTTCATCAAAACCCACGACTGACATTGCAAACCCATTTCACCACACAATTCTTTATGTTACAAAAAGTGATAGGATCTATCTGTCTCTTTAAGGATATCTCTGTATAGCAGTTACAAAAGCAAAACGTCCAGGCCAACAGAATCATCACCTCCATGAGGTATTTTAAAATATGAGTTCAAGAAGAAGGAAAATGCAATGCAAGTTAATGTTCTTGATCCCACATCCCTCCATCTTAAAGCCATAGGGTGGACCCAGAAGTTTAGGTCAAAAGTGTAAATTTCACCTATACTACAACCAACTGTGATGATTTCTAGCCATCTCCAGTTTCAGTGTGGTATTTAGTCCCACCATCTGCATCACAGCATATTGCCTAGTGTGAAATAGTGCCAGCAGTTGATTGCAAACCCCACTATGCGTTGACTTGGATGTAAAATGAGACATCTATAATATAGACACACTTGTACACACACACATACTCACAGAAAAAGGCAAGAAGTAGAGGAGCTGAGTCTTAGGATCCCTCATTGAAGAGATAGTGGAAATCTTGTAAGGCAGAGAGGTCATTGAGAAACTGTATGTCTCTATCTGCACAAAATCAGGCCAGTCTGCCTTCCATCAATGAGTGGTAGGTTCTCACTATCCATCATCCCCATCTGAGAAGGTATGGACAGTTAATGAAAGATGGAGAGTCAGTTTACATCAAAGGTATGCCCTTTGAAGGTTATAGGTTGGCCAGGCACTACTGGTAGCTCCATGTCCAAGAGTTTATGGGCAACACAATTGATTTGAATGGGTTGTATCAAAGGGGAGAAAAGGAGACATGAAGTTGGAAGGAGGATTAAGGTGGGAATGGATCTGGTTTTGGTCCGGGAGTAGTTATTAAGAGAACTGAAAAATAAATTCCATCAAAATACATTGTATGAATGAATTAATGAATGTAGTTCTTAATATATAATGTCTGTACTGAACATATACAGACGACTTATATTTCCATTTCCTAAATAACAAACCCTTGTGTAGCAGTTTCATTACATTAAGGGCAAAAGTAATCCAGAGATTATTTAAAATAAAGAAGGATCAGAGGTGATGGCAAAGGGGCAAATTTATGCCTGTGTTTATTTACTTACAACACCACTGCTTAGGATTTTGGGAGGGGAAGAGACAGGAAGATGACTGTGGCTTCCTGAAAGCCAGCCTCAACATTAGCTCAGCAAGAAACCCTGTAGAAAGGGGATAAATTAGGGAGTGAAGGAGCAAATCACACTATACCCTTCGCTACCTTTGAACTTACCTGTACAGATCTGTGTGCAGACACACATGAATATAAATAAAATATACAAGAGCTTATCTTGCATAGCTTATAAGCAGTGTTCTGTTATCTTAGCCTAGAGTCCTGAGGACTTTATATCATTAGAGTTCCTGAAGCAAACTCCCCAGATATAGCGGATGGGTATATCTTGTTACTATGCAAAGAGACCTCAGTTAAGTGTGTGTGTCAGTGATTCCAAAACAGCTTTCCTTCTCTACCTTCCTTTATATGGCACAGAACGACCTGTAAATAATAAAAATATGAAAACAAAGCTTTTTCACGAATTTAGGCTTGTGTTAAAATAATATTTATAACATTTTACTAAATGGAAGGGAAATCTTCAGCTCCCAGGAACAATCCTGTAGGCTTCTGTTTTGTCCCATTATGAACAAAATTAATTGCACATCAACGGTTCCCACGCTTTTAACTAAATCAGGATGAAGGGATATGTTTCCATACAAATAAGTAATGCCAATGTGATTAATCAAGTAGAAATGTGGCAGGGTTAGGATGCCTTTGGCTGATGTGACAATGATGACTGATTAGTCTCTTGTTATGCAAATAACCCTAACCTCTAAGAAAAGAAAAGTAATGATATAAAATATTCCAAGAAGTGGCATGGACAATTATTACTTGATTTCAATTTCTTTTACATACTTTATTAGTTTGAATAATTGTGGCTCACAGAAGATCAAATATTCAAAGGAGTTATTTTTCCAGGTGGTGGGATGTTTAGAAAGAATTAGGATTTGTGTTTTCATTAAAAGTGATTTGGCACTGGGCTTGAAATATCAAACACCCTATGACATATCAAAAACTCTCTCTCATTCTTTCTTTCTTTCTTTCTTTCTTTCTTTCTTTCTTTCTTTCTTTCTTTCTTTCTCTCTCTCTCTCTCTCTCTCTCTCTCTCTCTCTCTCTCTCTCTCTCTCTCTCTCTCCTCTTTCTCTCTCTCTGTCACTCTCTCTCTCTCTCATGTTTTAAGCCATCCATCCAGTGGTTGACATCTAGTATTAATCTATCGCATGTTTATTGCACACAGTAAGGCAATCAACGTTTATGATATGGATGTGAAATGGTCCTTCTTGCATTTTTTTTTTTAGTTAACTCAACCTGGGAATATAGAACCGCAGATAAAGAACTGCCTCCATCACATTGGTCAGTTGCCACACCTGTAAGGAATGATCTTTTTTGGATGGCTGATGTTGAAGGGTCTAGCCCACTATGGGTAGTGTCAACATCTATGAAAAAAATATACGAAGTGTGATGGTTACCGTGTAAGGGCCTGAAATTAATTTTTCTGGAAGAACTTACGATCTATATGGCATGAAAAATTAAAGTGCCTGATAATTTGTAAGTAAATTCCATACTTACAAGCATTCAATATTTTGTTTACCCATATTTCAAAAGTAAAATTATCAAATCTATTTCACCCTGTTTTACTGCATTTAATCTACTAAATTACTTGTAACCAGAAATACTAATAAATTTTAAAGGCCTTTAAAACATGACTGGTTGATATTGGGTTTAACTTCATCACAACTTTGTAAGCAGGAACAAGAGCTAGATTGCCTTCTCATTTTGCAAAGAATCAATGATTCACGGTTGCAAATAACTTCAATACAAGGTACTTAACCCTGTAAAATTCCTGCTTTGTTTGAATAAAATATTTATTGCTCTAACTTTGGGTTTTCATAAACAGAATTTTGATGTGCTATCCAATGTGCTGCCTCAAAGAGTCTGGCACAATTTCTGACACTAAGAACAGTTTAAAGATAACCAGGGAAAGGTTGGAACAGGGAAAATAACCACCAAGGATGTTGGTGAGTCAGAAACTGAAGGCTTTCACAGGAGGAAAATAAAAACAAAAACAAAACAAACAATCAACAAATGAATAAACAGAAACCCAACCACCAAAATGATAAAAACAATACAGGTGTGAATTACTTGGGCAGAATGTGACTCAAGTCATCAGGACATTTCAGTAGGGATTATATTTTGTATTTCGAGAAGGCCATATGAAAAGGTAAAGCCTAGATGGTTAATGTCTCTGGTGTAATTAGGGAAGGAACCAGCATGAGTGGTGTTCTATGATGCAAGCTGAACTAGGTGATGTCACAGAGTACTGGCCATAGATTGCACATCTATTCCACTTGGAGGCACTAGAATCCCTAGAAGGTGTGTCCACTATTTTCCCAGTGGTGTATGAAAGGCAGGCCAGCTCCTGAAGCCCAACGTTGTTCCTCAAGTTTTTTTTTTTGCCTGGTCTGTATCAAAAGACAGAATCTTGATGACTAAGACATTTTCTTTGGGTAAGTACATTTATGAAGTGAATGGGACCCTCATAGCTATGGAAAGCTGAAAGTTTTCCCTCCCACACTGAGTAACTGTACATTCTAAATTCTCCCATGTTTGGGGCCAGGGGCATGGTTGATACAGTTTAGTTGATCTCCTGAATTTATTATCCTTGCTAACAATATCTCCTTCACAATTCCATTAAAATGTCAAAGCACTTCTTTGTCCGTATGTATTTTAGAAAATGTTAGTTCTAAATGGCTGATATTGCCTGGATTTGTTGAGGCCAGAGTTGCAGTGGCAAATAATCACCAAATAATCCTGAGGCTGGGTCAGGTGACATATTACAGAAGGCCAGTGGTGTGCTGTGTCCCTGGGATATTTGTGAATATTGCCACCTAATTCAGAGCTTGCAGGTACAAGAGAGGGTAGGTAACAACTCTGGCTCATTTTCTTTATTCTGTTCTCTCCTTGATCATTTTGGGTAAAAGGCATACCAACTTCCACATTGACATAGACATGCAAGGAGATGTTCCTCAGAAGAGGCAAATTAGCTCAGGGCTGAAGACATATTCATCTGAGTATGTTATTCTGAGCTGTGGAGAATTACTTGTTAATTTCCCTAAGATAATTTCCTTGTTTCCCTCATTTATTTGTTTTTTTTGTTGTTGTTGTTGTTGTTTTGTTTGTTCGTTTTTTCTTTGGATGGGTGTTTAATTTTACTTTGAGTGTGTTTGTGTGTAGCGTTGGCTGTTAGGAGAATCACTCTGTAGAATAGACTAGCCTTTATCTCACTAAGGTTTGCCTCCCTCTGCCTCTTGAGTACTAGGATTTAAGACTTGGGTCACTAACACCTCCTATTAACTTCTGATTTGATTGTTTGTTTTGTTTTTTGTTTGTTTTTCATTTTTGTTTTTTTGTTTTGTTTGTTTGTTTGTTTTGTTTTGTTTTTGTTGTTTTTTTTTTGTTTTAGTTGTTAATATTGTTGCTGATTTGGAGACATGGTTCCTTTGTCTACCACTGGCTGCCCTGGAACTCACTTTGTAGACCAGGCTGGTCTCTAAGTCAGAAATCTGCCTTATCCTGCCTTCTGAATGCTGAGTTTAAATGCTTGCCCCACCATAGCTGGATTATGAACTTCTTATTTGGATCAAATTAAGTTTAGAAGCCCAAACATGTTTAGCATAGCCTTCTTGACCTACTCAAAAATTCCATTAGAGAAGAGCATTTCTCCAGCATTCTCTCCCATCCTACGCTCATTGCCTTTCAGTAACTCATATATATGACAGTAGCAACAGCATTGTGTCTGGTGTAAACAGGCAATATCTTCAATCCAAGGCAATGGGCAAGTATGATATTTGAACACAGAATGTTACCCACAAGACATCTGCCCAGGGTTGGTGTGGTCTACCACACCAGGGCTACAGCCATGTAGAAGACAATACCTCTGAAGAGTCTTAGCATGACATCCCTCATGAAGAAGAGGAGGAGGATGTCTTCTTCCAACGTCTTGAGGAATATTGTTGGCTGCAGAATTTCTCAAGGTTGGAAGGAAGGTAATGAGCCTGTCACTCAATGGAAGACCATAGTGCTAGGTCAACTCCCAACAAACCCTTCTCTTTATTTGGTGAAGTATGATGGAAATGACAGCGTCTATGGACAGGAGCTCTACAATGATGACAGGATTTTAAACCTTAAGGTTTTGCCTCCCAAAGTAAGATTTCCTCAGGTAAGGGATGCCCACCTCGCCAGAGCCCTGGTTGGCAGAGCAGTACAACACAAATTTAAGGGTAAAGATGGCTCTGAGGACAACTGAAGGGGGGTTGTGCTAGCCCAGGTTCCAATCATGAAGGATTTGTTTTACATTACCTACAAGAAGCATCCAGCTCTCTACTTCTATCAGCTCCTGGATGACTACAAGAAAGGGAACCTCCACATCATTCCAGACACTCCTCTGGCTGAGGAGAGATCAGGAGATGACAGTGATGTGTTGATAGGTAACTGGGTGCAGTACACCAAAAAAGGTGGTTCCAAATAGTTCAGAAAGGTTGTTTACCAAATTCTAGCCAATCCTTCTGTGTACTTTATCAAGTTTCATGGTGACATCCATATCTATGTCTATACTCTGGTGCCAAAGATTCTTGAAGTTGTAAAATCATAAAGTACAGAAACGTAAATGTATAGGACTGGAAGAAAAAAAACAGTTTTTTTTTCCTGTGTTGGCTACATAAGGGTCTTTGACAATCCCAGTATCTTTGCCAATAAAATGTGTTTTGCTCTAAAAATTTAAAAGTGTGACATGATATTCTGTGAGTTAACAATTTGCTGGAAGAGATGGCCTACAGTGGAAGGAATATCAAATGAAGATGAAAGTTTCATTTCAGGTGGTGAACAGTACATACACCTAAAATCATACATGCTAAAAGGAACAGCTTCTCTGGTCTGCATGTAGAATAAGGAATTGGAGATGGAACTTGGAGGAGCAGAGATAGCAGCAAAAGATGGATGTTTAGGAAGTAGGGGAGAAGGACAGAGCATAGGTAGAAACTCTGATGTGAACACTGAAGGAGAAACAAAAAGTTGGGGAAAGAGGGACATTTAAAAGAAATGTGGCCTTGTTACACAAGGTGAAATGCAGAAAACTGATTGAAATAGTCTCAGAAATCAGAGAAAATCAGGTTTCATTTGAATAATGAAACTTAGTGAAATCTGTCTCACATTTTAAGATTTATTATCTTTACTTATGTGGGTGGGGATATGGCATGTCCTTTTGAGTACAGGTGAGCACAGAGAAATGAGTTGTCAGGTCCCCTGGAGCTGCCATTAAAGGTGATTACTGGCCAGTGGATATGAAATCAAGAAACCAGATCTATTCTTGTGGTGCAAAAGTGCTTGTTACCATTGATTCATCTCTCTAATCCCATAAAGATATCTTTTTAAAGAAATCCAAAATTCACATGCAGAAAACAGACCAGGATGAAGATAAGAAAGTTCTAATTGATGGTGACCATTAAAAGCAATAAGGAACACAAAGAGTAGAGTGCACTGAGAGACAAATGAATTCTAAGTTGGAGTTCTCGAAAAGTTAGGCAGGAGTCACAGGAAGAAGAGAAAGTTTCTGGGAATATTCAAACTTGGGCCCTATCCACATTGGCCTCTTTGTTTTCTTAACAATTATCCAGTCAATCATTACAGATTCGTGTGTTTGTGTTTGTCTCTCTCTCTCTCTCTCTCTGTGTGTGTGTGTGTGTGTGTGTGTGTGTGTGTGTGTGTTTGTATGTGTGTGTGTGGTACTTAGAGTCCATTTTTATCCAGACAATCCAGAAGTGAATGTTTAAATATATGAGACTCCCTAAATCATCACAGAAACCTTGATTTTGTGTAATCAGTTTCAAAAGTAAAGTAAAAGAGAAAATGAATATGCTGTGAGATAATGTCGGGTTGGAATGGATCCTGAGTTCCTTCTGTGAGCACTCTTTGCTTCTGATGAATCCTGCGATCTTTTGGAGGTCTCTAATGAGAGGCCCAGATGACCATAAAAAGCTCCCACACTGGCCTGTTCCACCTAACTCTCCTCTAAACATATGACTCCCTACATACCTTCAGCCTGTCTATAGCCTGGATATTCTAATCTTTTCCTTATGTGTGACCTCATTCTTAGAAAACACTGAAGGTGTAACCAATGCATATATGCTGACCTTTTTTCTATGCCAGTTGTCATGGTTTTCAAATGTTATGAGGTTGCCCACAGTGTTGGTCACTTCCTGAGGAGCCCGTGTACTTCATGGAGGTCTGCCTGGGTTCCATCTATACGCAGAGACTTTTATTTTTTTGAGGCTGAAATGCCATGGATTCATTCATTACAATTTTTCTCTCTAGAATAAGTTTGTATGCTGCAGCACTTGAAAATACTTTCTATTGTTGATTAATTTTAATATCTGGCAGAGTTTCTGCAGTAACTGATTCTCTTAGTTAGGGATTTGTTTCTGTGAAAAGACACCATGACCAAGGCCACTCATAAGAGACAACATTTCATTAGGGCTTTTCTACATTTAATTACACGTTCAGAGGTTCACTTCACGATCATCAAGGCAGAAAATATGGCAGAGTCTAGGCAGACATAATGGTGGAGAGGAAGTTTAGAATTATGCAACTCCATCCAAATGCTTCCAAGAAAAAATATGTATTTTGCATGCAGGTATGGTCTGATTCACACTGGGCAGAGCTTTAAAGACCCAGAGTGATATGTTTCCTCCAGCAAGGCCAGACCTATTCCTACAAGGCCACACCTCCTCATAGGCCAACTATATTTAGAATGCCACACTGGTTTAATAGCAACTCAACAAGATCTAGAGTCTTCAAAGAAGAGGAGCTTCAGTTGAGAAGATGCCTCCATAAGATCCAGCTGTTCAGAATTTTTTTAATTGGTGAGAGAGCACCAACTCCATTGTGGGTGTTGAAATTCTTGTGGTGGTACTCCTGGGTTTTTTTAGAATGCAAGCTAAGCAAGACTAGAGGAGCAAGACAATAAGCATCACTACAACATAGCCTATGAATGAGCCTCTAATACCAAGATCCTGTGTTGTTTCAGTTTCTGTCCCAACTTTTTTGATGATTAACAACAATGTGGAAGTATAAGCTGAAAAAAACCTTTGCTATGGAATTTGCTCTTTGGACATGGTGGAACCTTTCAACAATAAAAATAGTAAGACATTCTTAAGGAAAAATGTCTAATAATGCCAATGTCACTTATCTTAAAACCACAAATAATAATGTGCAGACATTTTATTTTTATTTAAACATAAGATATACTCATGTACCTACCTGAGATGTAATTTTTCTAGTTTGCTTCTTTCTCACAATGTAGAATATTACAATCAAAAATAACTTGGAAATAGAAGGGTTACAGACTATCACCAAGGAAGACAAAACAGGAAGTTGAATCAGTAACAGCAAACACTGCTTATTGGCTTGCCACTGACTTAGTCACTGTTCTATTGCTGTGAAGAGACACCATGGTTAAGGCTACTATTAGAAAACAAAGCATTTAACTGGAGGCTTGCTTACATTTTTAGAAGTTTGGACAATCATCAAGTGAGGGACCCCATCATTGGAGCAATAGAGAACTATTGATCCTTAGGCAAAGAGAGAGATTCTGCCATTGCAATGCCTTCTTTAAAACTCAAACCCATCCTTTTTGACACACCCACTTCCTCCAATGAAGCCACACCTTATCTTATTCCATCTAATCTTTAAACTCACTGTCACTTCCCAGTGACTAAATATTCATATATATGAGTCAATAGAGAACGTTCTTATTCTACCACCAATTTTCTATGGCTTGATCAGCCATTTTTTTAAATACAATCTAGAATGCTCCCATCTATAAATGACTATTGATGAGCTTAGCCACAGGGATGGGCCCTCCCACATCACTCATTAGCCAAGAAAATATACTATAGACTTACCAAGTAACCAAGTGAATAGAGACAGATCTTCAATTGTTCTCTCTTCTTAGGTAACTGTAGATTGTCAAGATTGAGAAAAAATAAAGTCCCATCACAGGAATGTTTCACAGACTCAACAACCTACCCAAACATTACTCAACAGCATTTCCTCCCCTTTGCCCCTGCATAGACCCAATTCCATGCATTGCATAAGTGAAGGATAACTACGTTTATCAGCAATGATACTCAATAAGAGGTGACATGAACAAATATTTCCTATAGCCACACAACCCCCACATTCTAATATGTGTTACACTTACTGTCAGACTTGCCAATCTGTCCAATTTCCTGCCAACTCATTTAGACAAAAAAAAGAAAAAAAAATTCCTCATAACGAAATCCAATGAATTTTACCTGATTTGTTTCTCCTGAGGCAACTCGGTGTTATCTCTTCATGCTCATATTCGTGTCTGATTCATCTGTAATAAACCCACTACTATTATCAGCTACATCACATGAGGTATGATGAATACCAACTCCCATGAACAGCATCACAGTAGGCTAAGCCTTTTCTGCAATTTTGAAGTTTCCTTTGTATACAAAAAATCAATTGATTTCATTAAGTGTGTAATTTAATGATTCTAACACATTTTCACCTCCCTTCCATTTTTCCCTCATTTTCTGATACTTCATATGATATTGCAATCTATTAAAATACAGTAGTGAATGCAGAGGAAGGACCAGTGTGGGAAGCAGCAAAGTTCTTTATTTCTAAGACATCAGATACACTGCCAGAATCTTCCAGGTACAACTGCTTGGTAACTTTGGGTTTAAAGTTAGCATGAAATTTCTAGAAAAACGCTTAAAGAATTAAACCATGGTTAACCTGGACCAGACAAGTCAGTATCTCTAGTGAGAAACATTCATGTAAATCATTTTCATCACTGTTACAAGATGCCTAGCAACAAGGAAAACAGGTCCATGGTCACAAGAATATGAAAGGGGCATGAAGGAACACATTTTTGCAACTTATTAGCAGCCAGTAAGCATCAACACAGGAAGCGACCAAAGATAATAAATAACTTCCAAGACATGTCCCAAATGACCAAGTTCCTTTACAAGTTTCTCACCCCTTCCATGCACACCCATCAATCAATTAACTCATAGATTAAAGCCCTCAGGGTCCAATCACATTTCAGATTGTGTATATTGTTCTACCTTTGAGCATTGTACTTCAGACCAAAACCTTCATCAAAGTCCCAGGACAGACATTTCAAACCCATTTCACCACAGCATTCTTTGTGTTACACAAAGTGATAGGAACTATCTGTCTCTTTAATGGTATCTCTGTCTAGCAGTTCCAAAAGGAAAATGTCCAGGTTAACAGCATCAGCACCTCCAGGAGCTTTTATAAATGTGAGTTCAAGAAGAAGGAAATTGCAATGCAAGTTAAGGGTCTTGATCCCCCATCCCTGCATCTTAAAACCATAGGGTGGACCCAGAAATGTAGGTCAAAAGTGTAAATTTCACCTATACTACAACCAAATGTGATGATTTCTAGCTATCCCCAGTTTCTGTCTGTTACGTAGTCCCAACAAGTCTGCATCAAGGAATATTGCCTAGTGTGAAATAGTGCCAGCAGTTGATTGCAAACCCCACTATGTGTTGACTTGGATGTAAAATGAAACATCTATAATATAGACACACTTGTACATATATGCATACTAACAGAAAGAGGCAAGCAGTAGAGGTGCTTTGTCTTAGGAACCCTCAAGGAAGAGAAAGTGGAAATCTCATAAGGCAGAGAGGTCATTGAGACACTGTATGTCTCTACTGCATAAAATCAGACCAGTCTGCCTTCCATCCCTGAGTGGTACGGTATCACTATCCATCATCCCCATCTAAAAATGTATGGACTGTTGATGAAGGATGGAGAGACAGTATTCATCAAAGGTAAGGCCTTTGAAGGTGATATAGGTTTGCCATGCTCTACTGGTAGCCCCATGTCCAAGAGTTTATGGGCAACACAATTGATTTGAATGGGTTGTATCAAAGGGGAGAAAAGGAGACTTGAACTTGGGAGGAGGATTAAGGTGGGAATGGGTCTGGTTTTGGTCTGGAGGTATCAAGAGAATTAGAAAGTGAATTCCATCAAAATATATTGCATGAAGTTCTCAAGGAATTAATTAATGTAGTTCTTAATACTGTACTGAACATATACAGACCACTTATATTTCAATTTCCTAAATAACATCTCCTTTTATAGCACTTACATTACATTAAGGGCAAAAGTAATCCAGAGATTATTTAAAATAAAGAAGGATCAGGGGATATGGCCCAGAGGCAATGCCATGTGTGTTTTCAAACATTCACCTACAACACCAGTGCTTAGGATTTTGGGAGGGGCAGAGACAGGAAGATGACTGTGGCTTCCTGAAAGCCAGCCTCACTACCAGCTCAGCAACAAACCCTGTACAAGGGGATAAATTAGGGAGTAAAGTAGCAGAACACACTACACCCTTCCCTAGCCTTTGATCTTACCTGTACAGTTCTCTATGCAGACACACATAAATATGATTAGAATATACAAGAGGTTACTTTGCATAGCTTATATGCAAATGCAATGTTGTTTTAGACTTGAAACCTGAGACTTTATATCATTAGGGTTCCAGAAGCAAACACCCCAAATATAGAGAATAGATAAATCTTCTTACTCTGCAAAGGAGACCTCAGTTAAGTGTGTGTGTCAGTGACACCAAAAGGTTTCCTCCTCTATGTTCATTTATATAGCATAGAATGATCTGTAAATAATGAAAATATGAAAACAAAGCTTTTTCACAATTTTAGGCTTGTGTTAAAATCATATTTATAACATTTTATTAAATGGAAGTGAAATCTTCAGCTCTCAGGAACAATACAGTCAATCCTATAGGCTTCTGTTTTGTCCCATTATCAACAAAATTAATTGCACATCAACTGGTCCCACACTTTTAACTAAGTCAGGGAGAAGGGCTATGTTTCCGTACAAATAAATAATGCCAATGTGATTATTCAAGCAGAAATCTGGCAGGGTTAGGATGCCTTTGGGTTATGTGATAGTGATGACTGATTAGTCTCTTTTTGTGCAAATAACCCTAACCTCTGAGAAAAGAAAAGTAATGATATAAAATATACTACGAAGTGACATGGACACTTATTACTAGATTTCATTTTCTTTTACATGCTTTCGTTCTTTGAAAAATTGTGGCCCACTGAAGCTCAAACATTCAAAGGTGTTAGTTTTCCAGGTGGTGAGATGTTAAGAAAGATTTAGGATTTGTATTTTTATTAAAGGATATTTGTCACTATTTTTTGAACTATCAAAAAAAAAAACAAAAAAAAAAACAAAAAACAAACAAACAAAAAAAACAACAGGCTCTCTCTCTCTCAATCTTTCTCTCTCCTCATTCTCTCTCTCTCTCTGTCTCTGCCTCTGTCTGTCTCTGTCACTCTGTCTCTGTCTCTGTCTCTGTCTCTGTCTCTGTCTCTCTCTCTCTCTCTCTCTCTCTCATTCTCTGTCTCTCTCTATTTGTGTTTGTTGTCTGGAGTATTGTTTGTGAGCTCTCAGCTACTGCTCTATACACGTGTGCATGCCTGTCGCCATGGTGTTTACCATGATGTCCTGGAGTCGCCCTCTGAAACTGTAAGACCACAATTAAATATTTCATCTCACATCAATAGAACAGTAATCAAGACATCCATATTCCAGTTTATTTTTTCAATCGTTCTGTACTTATTTCATTAAAGTTACCTTTTGTCCATTGAACAGTTTTAAGAATACTTTTAAAGGTCCTGAACAAATAGTGCCAGTAGGAGTGGCACTGTTAGGAGGTGTGGCCTTGTTGAAGTATGTGTGACCCTGTTGGAGTAGATGTGGCCTTGTTGGAGGAAATGTAATACTGTGCTTGTGGACTTTGAGATCGGCTATGCTTAAGCTGTCCCCAGTGTGACACACAGTCTCCATCATCTACCTGTGTATCAAGATGTAAAACTCTCAGCTCCTTCTCTAGCATTGTGTCTGTCTGAATGCTTCCATATTTCCAGTCATGATAATAATGGATTAAACCTCTGAAAATAAGTTACAAAGTGTTCAAGAGTTACTGTGATCCTGGAGACTCTTCACTCTTTCTCTGTCTCTGTCTCTGTCTCTGTCTCTGTCTCTGTCTCTGTCTCTGTCTCTGTCTCAGTCTCTGTCTCTGTCTCTGTCACTGTCTCTGTCTCTGTCTCTGTTTATGTCTCTGTCTCTGTATCTCTCTCTCTCTCTCACTTATTCTCTGTCTCTCTTTGTTTGTGTTTGTTGTCTGGTGTGGTCATGATGGCAATAAAACCCAAAGTAACACAAACACAAACATTCAAAAACACATTTGATATTTTGACTATTCTTGGCCCAGGGAGTGGCACTACTTGGAGCTAATAACCTTGTTGCAGTAAGTTTGGCCTTGTTGAAAGAAATTTATCATTGTGAACATGGACTTTAATGCCCTCTGCCCAGCTGCCTGAAAGCTACACATTTCCTAGCACCCTTCAGATGAAGATGTAGAACTCTCAGCTGCAAATGCACATGCCTACCAGGATCCTGCCATATTCCCACCTTGATGAAAATGGACTGAATTTCTGAACCTGTACGCCAGGGTAAATTGAAAAGTGTCTCTGCTGATAGTTGGTTGCTATTCCAGAAAGTCCAAAAGTTATGACGTATCATCCTGAGTCTGAGAATACACTGGTTTAGCTTCTAGCATTTGACAGAAAACAGGATTATCAAGACAATGAGAGTATAAATCTTCATATTTCATAGAGACACATAGGTTATAGATCTGTGGAACTCAAGGTTTCATGGGTGGTATGGTAGGGTGATTAGTGTCTGTATATGAGTGCAGTTTCTGTTCCCAAGTCTGATGTCACACATACACATATGTTAAGTAATGTGTAGAATGTCTTCAACACTTGCTCTCTTAGAGTGAAACCCTCTCACCATTTTGACTAGTTTGACTGGCCAATACACTATTGGGATATCTACCTGTCTCCACGCCACAATGTTGCAGATATGAATAGACATGCCTGGAATTTTACGGAGTTGCCGAGAATACATGAACTCCACTGAGCCATCTTTCTAGCCCCCAGCAGGGTATTGTTTATTGAAATCAATGATCATATCAGTAGAGAAATGAAAACCAACATGACCCTGATATTCTACCTTACCTCCACCTAACACCAATAAGTGAATGTTAAATATAAATTTAATTCGTGTCCAAATAAATCCAGATTACAATCTAATGAATGATAAAATTGGAGTGGATCCAGATGAAAGCTACGTTAGTAGATTTTTGGCCTTTTATATGAAGAATAACCAATATTTTGGGTACACTAGGAGAGCAAATGTGTGTAAATGATTCGAATGAAAGAAAATCTGTGTTCCAGTGAATTTTATTTTAAAATAAATTTCAAAATCATGAAATTTCAAATATATATATATATATATATATATATATATATATATATATATATATATATATATATATATATATATTTGTGTATGTTATTATGGGTTCATGTGAGTTTTCTTGGATTCCGATTGCAGAATTAGAGAATAGGGGACCTGGTTACGTGGCACTATTATTTTTTATTAATTAATTCATTCATTGTCCACCTTCCTACTGTTCCACGTCCCATATCTACTGCCCATTCACTGTCTCCAAGGGCAAGTCTCCACCCTACCGGATCTCTAAACACCTTGGTGTCTCTAGTTTGTTGAGAATTTGGTGCATCATTTCTGATTGAATAGAGATCAAGCAGATTTTTTTTCTGTGTATGTTTTAGAGACCTTCTGATAGTTCGCATATGCTGCCTGTTTGGTTGTCTAGCATTTGGGAGAACTCTGGGTCCATAGTAGTTGAGACAGCTGGTCCTCCTCAGCCTCCTTCAGTCTTTCTCAAATTAAACCAATGGTTCAGCAGATTCTGTCCATTTTTTGTTTCCATACATTTGCATCTGATTGTTTCACCTGCTCATTATTTCTTCATAAGTACAGTCATCCTAGCATTCATACTACAAGTATCTGAATTCAGAAACCTACAGAGGCTATTTATTGCAAGCAGGTCTTCTGCAAAAGCAATATACAATATAAGTACTAAAATTTCTATCAGTGCTCAACAATATTCTATTCTTTGTGATGAAATCCCTCTCTCTCTCTCTCTCAATATATATATATACTTCTCTAACACTTAGTATGAATAAAGATTCTCTTCAATTCTCTCCTACAAAGGGGATGATATTGGAATGTCATCTGCAACATTCATTCACTTTCCTACACAGTTTGTGCTTTTTCTTAGCAATCAACTAATATCTAAATCACACATGCACTCAGATTACAAAATAAGGTATCTGAGCTAATGCAATCTGTTATTATGAGTCAGAGTAGGGGCAGGACAATTCCAAACTGTAGTTATATCCAAGAGCATGGACTTTAACAAATTGTGAATCAGTAGAAGACAAGACAATGTATAGACGCGGTTGTTTCTTTTGGTTTGGTTTGGTTTAGCTTTGCTTATTTCAGTTACCCACAATCATTATAAGAAACACAGAGAAACACTGATTAATGCCTGTATCTTGAACTGAATGCAAATCGGGGCCCTAGAACCAACATTATATTTCTGTTACAATATACAGTATATATTTTTAGAGATTTTCTTTTCATTAGCTATCATACACACACACATACAACAAGTTTAAGAAATGTTCCTAAATAAATGACCCAAATAGCAGCTTAATGATTCAGATGCAGATATTTTCACCCAATCAATAGACTGAAGCATCTGACCCCTGTTGTTGAATTAATGAGGTTGAAAGATATTAAAGAAAAAGGCATTCCTGTAGTAGGATCCCTGTCTCAATTAAACTGTTCCCTCAAGATGTCTGAAACTCTGGCCCAACAAAGAGACAGAATGCACCTGTTGATATGAGGCCTCCAACACACATACCCATCCTTATAAAAGGTGAAAAGCTTGAATCTTTCTTATTTAGAGATTATACATTTGATATACTTCAAAGTCATAAGAGAATGCTTGAGGATTCAACAGAGCATATCTAATTTCACTTTTAGTATAAAGAAAATTGTCACCTTCCTTTGGTCAAATACAGTAGTTAATGTTCTCCCTTGTAGATATCACCAAGATCTAAGGCCATATTTGGGGAAAGGAAAAGACTGAAGCTCACTGAGCCTCACACAGGATAATTTTCTTGGCCACTTCAAAAAGCAAGGAGTGCGAGAGGCATCTTGGGAATAGAAGACTTCTGAGAACCTCTTCTCAGAATGAGACATTCTAAGACCACAGTCAACAGAGGGGAAATCGTGAAAATCTTGGATCCTAAAGTAGAGGTCCCAAGTCTTATTTTCCAGGTTAGAAATGTCCAGTTCAGCTATGGTCATCATGGGAATTTCCTAGGCTCCACTGAGAACTGTAAGACGATTCAGACTCTTCCTCACTAGCTTCCAAGAATTTTCCCCATATACATACCCTGTGTAACAACTTTGAGTGTCCAGGCAATGGTCACAACAATCTCCCAACATGATAAATAGTTATGCATGAATTGATGTTTCCGCAAGGCTGTTTTCAGCTGCACACATCTGTGAATAAAAGATACGAATGGGGCATTTTGATGACCAATTTTGAGGCACAGGATATGGGAGACAATTTCAGTTTTCTATTTTCTGCCCTATCATCTAAAAGGGGAGAAATGTGAGGTGACATTGTTCACATATGTGTTGTGTGGATATCTTGGACAAATGGGATATGTTTAAAGAAAACTTAGTTGATCGGGGTATTTGTGAGGCAAATCCAGTAGAGAATCTATGCTGGTTCTTTAATTGCAGAGGTGGATCTGAAGTGTCCTAGTACAGAGGGTGGAGGTCTGAAACTCCCCTTCTACACAGAAGCTACTTCTGAGAGTCCTTTCAATAGATTTTGATTTCCAAAGGCCCCTTTTGCTGAAACTGAATGTTTAAAATCCACTTGGTAAATGGAAGTAGACAATAGACCCATACTCCTACTGGGAAGACAGGGATTGTTAGATGCCCTTTTATGTAGAATAAGTGGTATAAGTCTCCCATGGTCTAAAAGCCTTTTAAGGAAATAAAGGCTCAAAACTACATGGTTGGAATAGGAATATTCAATGTAAGGTATAATAATACATGTTTTGGGCCACACTTTGCTAATAGGTTCTAGGGCCTTGTTAGTCCTAGGAGAGTTGTGACATTATATTCAGTTTAGTGAGAAAAAGTAAGTTAACATTGGAAAATATGAGCCCCATGTAGGAAAGGAAATCTCTGAATCCCTACTGCAAGAGGAGGACAGAAACTTCTTGAGGCAGACTGTGACGTTGCCATATAAACTTCTGTCCAAGGTAAAGGTCTCTGGTACCTTATACAGTGGAGTATGTTTCCAGCAATGATTATCAATTTTCAATTCTTATTCAGAGTTTTTTATTTTTTTTTTTATTTTCATAGTTTGTGTTCATTGAGGAGATACACGGAAGCAACATATCCTTCTTCCAAAGGCTTTTGAGGACTGTTGCTGGCTAGGATACTTCTTTGACTTTATTCATTATCCAGGTCTAAGCAGAATTAATGAAGTTATTTCATTTCTATTGACTTGTGTGGAAACAGATGGCACAGGTACTTTGATCCAGTTTGAAATATCACTATGGGACTTCACACCAGAGTGAACTAGGGTACCTGTTTACAGAAGGAGTCACTTTTGGAAATTTTCCTGATAAGTTAGGGATAAAACTACTTTGACCATATATAGGAATATCATTTTTGAGAAAGAGAATATGTTGGGAGGATAAATAAGATAAGAAAGATCACAGAATCCCTCAGGCAAATGTTTATCTTTGGAATTTGAAGAAGATGTCGAAAACAGCTTATCAAGTGCAAATGAACTCACAATTCAGAATACACATGTGTTCTGAGAAATTAAGGTGTGTTTGCCAACAATCAGAGCATTTTTCTTACGAATTGTTTGGTAACCTCTTGCTCTATGTTCTCTGTAAAGCAGCATGCCAGGCATAGCCAACAAAGAGGGCACTGCTCTATTTCAAGTGACAGGCTTAAAAATAGAAGTTAGGTTAGGGCTTATATATTTACTGTCATGTCTCAGGACATCATTTCAGAGTTGCTTGACATCCCTTCTTTATTTGAGCATGCCTGGCCACCCAGGAAACATTGGAAATTTTAGGAACTCCTAGACTAATAGTCCTGAGGATTCTATTAAGACAAGTAAATTTTCTGAGATATGCATGGTCAAGAGATGTTGATTTAAATTTTCCACAAGCGAAAATAAACATCAACTTTAGTTTTCATGTAAGTGGCTTTTCAGTAGGCTCCCTAAGCAACAAAATTTGTATTAAGACCTTTTCAAACTGAAGGGTGTGTCTATATTTCCCCAATTCAAAGATAAAATGTAAATTTGTTCCTTGTCAGAGTATTTACGTCAAAGATTCTTCATTGAAAAGTTTTTGAACCTAGAGTTTACCTTGAACTGAAGGGAAAATCTGGGAAACATTAGTATATATATTTAAGGTTCAGTTCATAATATCAGTAAGTTGTGTGGGATTCCTCGACCTAAAAGTATGTCCAAAACTCCTTTGGACAAACTGGTATAATCAGAGACTCGCTTTGCTTCAGGGTAAGATCTGATGACTCCTTAATCTAAGACAGATGGAGTAAGTATTACTTGGGGAGAAAGGAGGTGGTGTTGTCCTTGTAACAAGAGAGATGATCAGAGTATGAAAATCTCCATAATAGTTTGTACAAAAAATTGCTTACCTTAACTCATAAGGTCCTCCTTTGCCACACCTAATGGTTCTTCACATTCTGGAGTATCCATATCTTTAGCAGAATTAGCAAGACACCAAATATTGATACCATGATTCATGAAAAGCTTGAGCTACTGTCTTCAGCATGATTGCCTCCTAAGAATTATGTTCAACCACCAGAACTGTGTTAGAATGATGATTTCACACCATGTCATGTGACTGAAGTCAAGGAAGTGGCATAAGGTCCCAGGATTGGCCTCCTCGACTTGATTTATCTGAAATGTGACCAGAGGGAGAAAAATGCTCCTTGTCAGAGGTAAAATATCCCATGGGTTCCCGAACAGAAATTATTTTTTATGAGAGCCCATTGACTCAAAGGGGTGATTTTTAAGACCTCAATCATCACAGGAAGGGAAACACCATAACTGTGGAATCAAGTAAGCCCCTTGATCCTGTTGGACAGTAGGGGAGTATAACTGTTTACCTTCTGTAGAGGAGGTTGGACCAGGCACTCCTTAAATCCACATTTTCAGAGAACTCTAGAAAATTCTTATCCCTGAGGACTCTACTGCACAGTTGACAGCACTCTGAGGTTTGTTCTGACAAGACTGCTCAAAGTTCCTGGATCTGTTCCTTATTTATACTTACAATAGGCCACAGAAGTATGGGTGTTGACGACAATTACCTTTATGATGAGCAACTTAAAGAGAGATGACCTTGGATCTAGGCTGAAGTTTTTATTCATTGGCCATGGGACTTGAAACCAGACTTCTCTGAGTTTATTGGTATTGAAAGGTGTATCCCCTAAACAATAATTTCTGAGAGAGAATCTCTGGTCTATATTAGTTGAATGGTAGACCTGAGTAAGCCATGAACAAAGAGTGAAACTCCTGTGAATTCTTGGTACCAACGGTTTAGTTTTAAGCACACCAGATCTGTACTTGAATGTATGAGACACACTCCTTACTCTCAAATGTCAGTTCTATACTTTCTTCATCAGAGGGGCATGCCTCAGACCCCTCCAGTGCAGACAGAGAAAGAACAAAGTGTTTTTATTCAAGGTCAGCAGACCCCTTTGTCATATCCTTAATGTGAGGGACTACTATGTTTAGAGGAAGTAAGGCTAAGGCCTTCTTCAAAAGATAATCCAACTGGGGGTCAGCCCCCTTGAAATCATGGGATACTTTACTTCTAAGGTTGTGTGACTTGACGGAGTTGCTATTTATGCTTGAAATATAAATTATCCCGGTTCTGGTGGGGTACATCTGAAGCCCCATTGTGAATTCATCAATGCTATTGCATGGTGATATTAAAGAGCCATATTTGTGGCCAAATTAAGATGTTGTTGAAGTCTGAAGTCTTGCTTCTCATGTCATATGTCTCCGGATATCTTCATTCATTGAGGACCTATATGACACCTTTGTTCTGAAGTGATAATTCTGAGGGCAATTAAAGAATGTCTGAAAATTTTGGTTCTCATGAGTCAATGCAGCCTTCAACACTGGTGAGTTTCTAACATATTTGATGTAGAATGGGTATGTCTGAACCACTGTTAGGTTATTGAAGGAAGTTGTGAGGCACATATATTCAATTTCATGTATATGTTTGTACTGTCACTGCCTTCAAACACACCATAAGGTGGCATCAGGTCCCATTTTAGATTGTTGTGAGCCACCATGTGTTTTCTGGGTTTTCAACTCAGGACCTATGGAAAAGCATTCTGTGCTCTTAACTGCTGAGCCATTTTTGCAGCTCCAGCACATTGGTTCTAGACAGCTTAGTTTAAGGTCACTTAGGGAATTGGGTAAAATCTGAGAATACCTATTTCAGCATGGGCAGATCAGAAGACCCTTTGGTATACAGTATTTTGGATGATCTGTGGTTCTTAAGCTGTAAGTCTAAAAATTAATAGAGAAAAATATCTGTATTTGGATTACTGGTTTAGAGCAATTGCACCTCACATATCCTTGAGTCATGGAGAGTGCATTACACCCCACTTCAAGCATAGGGGAATACATCTTAGGGTTCTCTCAAAGAAACACAATTTGGAGGACCCTTTGAAAGGAGGAAAATGTTGATTTATCCACAAATAACCTATTAAAAATAGCATCCATTAGAGGTAGAAAGTCTCATACCACATTTGGGAAAGCAGAAATATCAAACACTCTTGTATCTTTTCAAGATAAAAGGTCAATTTTGGGAGGAATATTTGGAATATTTCATTATCGAGGCTTCCTGGGAACCCAGAATATGAATATCATGCAGGCCATGCAACAGCATAATCAATCGTCAGTATGCTAGGAGGAACTTCCCAGCTATTTCTCCTGGTAAATCAGCTGCCTACTTCTGAACATGGCAAGGCTTACTTGTTTCTACTGGACAACATATAAGTATATGTCCTGGGTTTATGAAATTGCTGGCTACTCTTAGACTCCAGCCATTGAAGCAAATGGGTCCAGATCCTTGGACTGAGGTAATGAGGTCAGAGGATCAGAAAAAGGAGCACTCAATGCCCCGTATATCAAGGAAATCGATTTGTCATGGATTACATCAGATCTAGTTAGTCTAGGTCCTCAATGATCAGAAGAAGCACATACTATTCTACATACTATTCTACATGAGCTGGAAATTATATAGCTTATGGCTACAAATTGTTAGATACTCTTAATCAGAAGGGAGGTTTGTTTGTACTTTTAGTCCAAGGGACATATGTGATGTTTCAATGTGCATCTGAAGCAGCTAGGAGTAGAAATTGTAAGATGTAGAGATGGTTGATGAGAAGTAAAAGTTCTAAACTCATGTTGCTCATAAGGGGCAAAGAAAGGGAAAAACAGGGCACCCTGTGGGTCAAAAAAAGAACTGAAAATGCCAGGGTAAAAGAGAGAAGGGCACTGGCCACCCTCTTGAGAAGGACTGCCTTACAGGATCCATTTGGCAAGCTGTAAAGTTCTGGTGTGTCCTTGGGTCAAAGGAGTAATTCGGGAGTGAGGATTAAGTCATAAGCTTCCTAGAGCATTTATGATATCTCTTTTTTCATAGAAAGCATCGGTGAAGCACATTTTTTTTAGATTGGGCATTTGAGAGCCTGCCTCTTTCAGGCTAAAGCATTCTGAGCCTTACTGAAAGAGGACACATAGCCAATGTCCCTTTGGTGAGAACTGAAAAGTCTGAGTTCACAATGCTCAGACTGATATGGTCTGACTTTCCCTTTTAGGGGAGAAGAAAGAACTACAGCTCCCCTTTTGCTCCGTGATCCTTTTGAAATTGATTTTGATATGATGTATATATTTGTGGCCTCCTAGGACAGAAGGGTCACAAAGGGACACCCAAATTCACATTGTAATGATTGTTTTCTCCCTGGGCAAGAGAGAGCAAGTATCATGTCCTGTGTTTGAGATGTTACGTGTAATTACTTTGCATAACAGGGAATGAAGTGGCACCTCCATTTGGAATTCATGGATGTATGAATCCCACTAGGAAAATAGCCAATGCTGTGGGCTCCCATTTTTGTATTAATGGAAGTTATGTGTTTCTCTCTCTTTGGCAGTAGATACATGTTTTGAGCACTACTTAGTAAAAACAGGGTGGTTGATATCCTCTTGGGGTGATGACAAGAATTTGACACCTCTATGGGGACTTTCTCCATCTGGAGATAACTCAATGCCTTCTTGTTCTGCAGGAGAAGTTTACAGGGCTAT
This sequence comes from Mus musculus, assembly GCF_000001635.26. NCBI lineage: Eukaryota > Metazoa > Chordata > Mammalia > Rodentia > Muridae > Mus > Mus musculus. The sequence continues at coordinate 36,665,738 of NC_000087.7, forward strand.
TTGGGTATTAGAGGCACTACTCTCTCTCCTCCTATTAAAAGTAGCATTTCAGAGAATCTCATGAGGAGACATGAAATGTCTGAGGCTCTCTTCATGAGGAATAGGGTGGTTTATGTGCACTTTTCTCTAGGCATGGATCATGGTTTGCCACTCTCATGTTCTGAATGGGAAGCTTGACTGTCCCATTGTTCAGAACGGTCCTTTTCTGATAAGATAAAATAGATTTGGATGGTCTGTATTCACCTTGGTATGGTGGAGGACTTCTGAGGCCCTCCTCATGAGATGGTGAGCATCCAAAGGCTCCTTTAGCAGTATCAGAAGTAGTGAGGGTTATGGTAGTCACAGTTTTAAGATTTGCAACTTTTTTTCTTAGAAGTGCAAGATCTTACCAGCATTTTGGAATAGTGGCAGTGTTTCCACCTAGCATCTTTTTAGAGGACAGGTTTCAGGCCTGCTTGATCTACAGAGGAAAACATTAGTCTTATTTTTTGCAGTATAGAATTTTTGGGACAACCCCTTGGATGAGGAGAATAACTGAGATCTTTCTTGTAAGGAATGCTAGATGTGAAACTCAATTGTGAAGATTAAAAGGGGGAGATGCTTCTTGGAGGAGTAGAGGTAGGACTGGATTCCTTTCAGCATACTTGGAAGATGTGAGGCTACCTTTGGCAGAAGAGATGCATTTTAAAACATCAAGTTCTGAGAGGCAGTATCTGATATCTCCTTCTGAAAATGAGAAATGTTTCAATGTCCTTTGGTTAGAATTGGAAGTACTCGGGCTCTTCCTCTGATAAGAGTAACTATCTGGCCATCTTCATGAGAAGGGGTTGGAATTAAGTCCCTGTCTGTACAAAGTGACAGTCTGGGAAATTCTGTTGAAAAGGAAGTACCCACAGTGTCTTTTCTAGATGGCATAGGTTCTAGAATCCCCTTAGCTAGTTGAGAAAGTTCTAGATATTCCTGGGCTAATGTTGGTGTTCCAAGGATCCCTTGATCAGATACTAAAGGGCTCAGCCCATCTACATTGTGTTTCATAAGACACAGAGACCCTGGAACAGATAGCAAAGATTCTAGAGACCCTGCCACAGATTCTGAACTCTTAGAAACAGATTGGTTACATGGCAGAGATTCTTCCAACTCTGGACTAAGTGTTGAAGAAACTGGTAATCTGGGAGAATTTTATGTGGCTGACAAAGATTCTATGATCTCTTGGGTGACAGAAGGTATTTCCTCACGGTTTTGCATACTTGGCATTGTTTCTAGTTTTTCCTTCGCAGAATTAGAAAGTCCAAGATCTTAGGATCAGATGGTGAATATCCTAAAGCCGCATTTTTCTAACAAGGTCCTGGAGACTCTTGGGATAACAAGGAAGTTTCTGAAGGCCGTTGGGCAGATGTTGATGTTCCTACTACACCATGACAAGACAGGGAAGGTCTCTGACTCAATACGAAAGGTTGTGACACTCTCAAATATAATTGGACAGGTAAAGGTGATCCTAGATGCACTATGGTAGATGCTGAAAATTCCAAAGCTCCTGGTGTAATATTTGCTATTCCTGGCTTGTGTTTTGTACAGGTGCAACCTTTCATATTCTCCTCTAAAGGACAGGCAAGGGCCTCCAGCTTTTTGAACAGATAACAAAGGTCCTGGATTCACGTGAACAGATAGGGACATTGTCAAAAGCTCTAGGGTAGATCATAGAGATCCTAGGGTTCCCTGTCCAGATAAAGAAATTGCCATGGATCCTTTGGAAGAACCTGACATATCTGAAGCAGTTGGATCTGTTTTTGTACCCTTTGTGGAGTATTCAAATACTCATTTGGTCCCTGGTATGAAGTCAAAGGCCCCTCTGTAGGTTTAGAGAGATCTAAAGGTTCTTCTGTGTAAGGAAAGGAATCAAAAGGATTAGGGAAGAAAGTAATGAAATAAGTTGGGCAAAAATTGCAAGTGCTAGAAGTGAGTCATTGTATATCACATATCCTGAGATAGCTGTTGAATTTTTTTTGTGCACCTGATGCAAATGAGGAATATTCTAGAGTCCCCTAGGAAGATGGCAAAGGTTCTACAGTGCCTTGTGCAGTTGCCAAAATACTCAGAGATTCTTGGTCAGATCTCAAAATCCTTGCAATATTTTGAGTAGGGTGGGTATATCACTGACACACTGAGGAATTTGGTGAGTCTGCTACTGTGTAGTGTGTAGATGTGGACTGAGTTCCTATACATTGTTTATGTAAAGAAGGATTTGAGAGCTTTTGGGAAGTTGTAGATTGTTGTATATACCTTTGTGGACATGTGGACAGATATAAGGTCCTCTTTGCAGAGAGAAAGGGACTCAAACTTTCATGAGAATAATCAGAAGATGCTGGAGTCACTTGTTAAGTGGAAAAAAGACCCAGAGGATTATGAGAACATTCAGAACATTGTGATGTATTCATCATTGCCTATGCTGAGATAGAAAGTTTCAGAGGTCCCTGGGCAGATTACAAAGGTACTGGATTCCCTTGGCCAAATGGGAAGGTCTCTGCATCTCCTTGGTACAATGTTATTGTCTACCAAGTTTTGGAGGTCATGGTGGCAAAGTTCCTAGAGCTGATGAAGTAGTCTGAGAAGATGTTACATCTTCTCTCACTCTTTGAAAATGTCCTAAAATACTCTGTGATTCTTTATATTGTGACAATATCCCTGTGAAACCTGTTGAATTTTCTAGATTTCTTTGGTTGAAGAAAAAATAACTTTATATGCATAAAGTTCCCTCTTTTGCCCTGGAAATTTTTGGGGGCTTTTGAAAAGATGGAAAAGCTTCTAGAACCACTGTAGGAGGTACAAGATGCTCCTGAGAACCCAGTAGAGGTGGGCAATGTCCTACATCTGATGGTTAAGGACAAAAGTATTCTTGAGATTTCTGGAAAGGTAGGAAATGTCCAGTTTCCCTTGGGAAAGCTGGGGATTTTTGTGCAAAATTTTGGACAGTTGGCGAAAATTCATAACTGTCTGCAAAGAAGTTGGAGCATTCAAACTATCTTGAGCTTATGAAACATTTTGTGCAGTCCACTGTTTAGATGTGGGCAGTTTAGGAGACCCTTAGGCAGAACAGAAATGTCCAAAAACCTCTGGGGAAGATGAAGAACCTACAGTTCCTTGTGAAGATGAAGAAATTTCCAGAGACCTTTGATCAATTGACATAGATTCTGGTAGCACTTGAGTATTTTGCATAGACCCCAATCGTCTTGGGGTGGGAGGCAAAGTTCCCACAGTCTGCTTTACAGATATGTACTTTCCTACTGTGGCTTGTGCAGATAAACAATGCCACCTCAGTGCCCTGAGAATACAAGGAAGACCCTAGAATCATGTCTTTAGTTTTAGTCACTTTCAGACTTCTTTCTTGCGATAGACAAGAATCCCACAGTTCCTTGCTCAGATCTCAAAGATGATGGTGGCACATGTAGTGATATAGTAAGATTCAGATGCAGTCCAGCACATCTGGAGCTGTCTGAAGTCCCTCAGAAAGATGGAGAATATTCATTTGCTTCTGATTCTGCTGGAGAAAAAGCTGAATGCAGTAGAGCCCCTTCAGCAGGTCCTGAGTGATGTGTCATTGCCTGGGCTAAGATGGAATGTGTCAGGCCCCCTGGATTGATTGCGAATATACTTGATTCCCTGGAACAGATGGGAATATTTCTACACCTCCTTGAGTAAAAAAATGAATGTCTGCCAGGTTCTTGAGGTGATGATGGCAAACTTCCTAGAGTAAGCAAAACAGATTTAGAAGATCTGACATCCTCTTTCACTCTAGGCAAAGGGCCCATGGTAGTCTCTTTGTGTTTACATTGTCCCAATCCCAATATACCTGTTGAATCAGTCGAAGGTTCTGGATACCTTTGGATGGATGACACAGAACTTTGCACATGCAAATTTCCAATTGCAACTGTGCAATTTTTCTTTTACCCTTAAGAAGTTAGCAAATGTTCTACATTTACAGTGATAGATAGTGGATATCCCTGACCACCTGGTGCAGATAGGTAGTGTTCTGGATAACTTGGGAAATTCAAAAACTTCTCCTGATTTTCCTGGCTAGAGAGAACATATTCATTAGTCTGTGGCTAACATGATGAGCATTGTAAGTTGAACAGATGGAGAAAATGTGAGAGCCCTCTAGTAATTAGATGGATGTTTGAACGAATTTGGTAGAGAAGACAGAGTACCTAAAGGTTCTTGTTTGGGTGTGTACAGAGACCCTTAGGCAGATAGAGAAGTTCCCAGAACCCTTTGTGCAGATGAAAAAGATCCTAACCTTCCTTCTGCAGGTCAAAAATTCCCAGAAGTACTTGAACAGACTGGAAATGTCCTTGTTCCTGCTTATCACTTTCTTTGTAACCTAGAGTCTCCGGGCTACATGGGAAAATTTCTTCAATCCCTGGGCAGCTATGGGATGTCCCTACATGGATTCTGAATTCAGGTAAGATTGTCCAGACACCTGAGTAGATGATGAGTGTAATGAAGAAATTTGTGCAGATACATTCAGCTCAAGAGTTGCTTATGGATATAGGGAAGTTGTGACAAGTGTCCGCAAAGATATGGAGGGGCTCGACTAGCTTGTGTTGGTGAGAAATGGCCATGGGGCTTTGGGACATGTTGCAATGTTTCTGTTGCCCTTAGCATACATGAAGACATTCCCCAAGAACCTGAGAATGAAGACAAATGTTTATGAGTACACTGGGCAGAATCTGATATTCCCAGAATCTCTTGGGACGATGATGACTGATCAAAAGACTGTTGAGTATATGGTGAAAGGCCTATAGAAGCCTCAACATATATGCTAAGTTTGGTAGATAGCAAATGTGCTAGATCCTTGGGACTACAAAATAAGACTCCTGAGATCATTGGTCATATTGTGAATGTCCTGTATGACTTGAAGGATGTGGCAAAAGGCCTGTAGTCCCTTGAACAGATGGTGAGTTTTCCTGAGATTCTACCATGTGTGTTGAGTTCCCTAGCTTCTTTTGGAAAGATGCTGAATGTTCTAAAAAACCCTGGGAAAGATGGCAAAGCACCCATAGTTTCTTGGACAGGTATCAAGTGTTCTAGAGTTGTTTTCTTACATCTCACAGTTATTGAATTGCCTGATATAGTTTGCTAGTTTGTGGAAGTTTCTGAGAACATCATAGAGAAGTTGAGGATTTCACTTTCACTTGGGAATATGACAATGTTGTTGAGATTTTTTGGTTTTTGGGGTTTGTGTGTGTGTGTGTGTGTGTGTGTGTGTGTGTGTGTGTGTGTGTGTGTGTGTGTGTGTGCTTGTGTTTGTTTGTTTGTTTTTATGTCCTGGTGGATGAAGAAGATCTTTTTTCAGATGGAAATTTTTCTGACTTCCTATTTTCAAATTTGGGAGTTAGCATAACCCCTGTAGGAGGCAAAGGATCTGTAGTTCCTTGGAAACATGGCAAGGTATACAGGTATTCTACTATGTATGATGAGTGCCCTAGCTTCTTCTGGAAAGATGCAGAACGCTCTAATTTCCCTGTGGTATAACTAAAAAACCCTCAGTCCCCTGGACAGTACAGATTGTTCTAGAGGTCTTTGTTTACAACTGACAATTGTTAGATTTCCTGTTGTAGTGTGAGGAGATGATGGTGGTGCAGATGATGAAGGTTTCACATTCCCTTTGGAAGATAACAATGTTTCCTTAGTTCCCTGGGTAGAGGGAGAAGATATCATAGCCTCTGTTTCAGATGGTGGATGTCATCGGGTATCTTGCATAGATAGAGAAAATGTATAAGGCTTCTGAAAAGAACTGAAATTTTTCACAGGTCCTGGTTCAGATGGTGAAATTTTAGAGTCCTAGTTTCAGATTTGGGTAGTCCCATAGTCCTTCTAAGAGATAAAGAATGTTTCTCAGCCCCTTTATTAGATGGAAATATTTGAGCCATCCTATGAGCACCTTGAGTAGATCCTAAAGGCCCTGTTTTACGTCTTGATGGTTCTACAGTCCCCTGTGGTATATAGACTGTCTCAGAATGTCTTTTTCTTATTTGTATTTTGTCCCTTCCTTTTGGGATGATATAAAAGACTCTAGGGTCCCTTGTGCCAGTGATGACATTTGAAGAGTTCTTTGCAAATGGAAATACCTAGTGTAGATGGTGAAGAATGCAGAGTCTGTTTAGAAGGTGTGTAAGTGGGCAGTGGTCCTTGGATATTTACCAAAGTTTCTAAGGCCTGGGAAGAAAATGAGTAAATTTTCTGAGCATTTGGTGCAGTAAGTGAGTCTTTTCCACCATCCTAGGTAGATAGCAAAGAACCTTGATGCCCTTGGCATGATGATGATGATGATGATGATGATGATGATGATACCAAAGCCTCAGTAGCAATAGTAGGTAAGGAAATTGCTACAGGATCCTAGCCAGAGAGTATGTTTTTTGGAAAAACAGAGACATTTTTCAAATGTCCTGGAGATTTCTGAGGATATAAATATGTCCACATATCCACATCCACAGATGGCAAATGTCCTTTATAAACCTTAGAAGATGAGGAAGTTGCCATATCACCTGGTCAAGAAAGAGAATGAGAGTTCCCTGTTTAGATGTGGTGAGTTCTGGAGTCTGTTGTGCAGTTAAGGATATTCCCACACTCCCTTGAACAGAAGACAAAAGTGCTACACTTCATTCTGAGGATGAGGGTGTTCCCTGTTGCCATTGGGTGAGTGACATTATATTTAGGGGAGAATCTGAGTCATACTGAGATAAATCTAGAACTCCATGAATGTGGGGAAAATTTGATGGCATATCATGATATAATGGTGAAAGGCTCACAGGCTCTGAAGCCACCTGTTTGGGTCCAGGAGCTACAATGGCTGAAGGGGAAATTGGCAGGGATCCTGGTCTAAGTGGCAAAGTTCTTACCATCTCTTGGGCAGGTTGGCAGGTTCTGAGTTTACTTTGGAGAGATAACAATGGTAATAAATTCTCTTGAGTACTTGGTGAAGTAGCAGCTGTACTCTGGGTAGTTGTGGAACAATCCACAGGCCTTTGCAAGGACATCAAAATTCCTGAAAACTCATGAGTTGAGATTTCATGTCCTGAAACTCATTGTGCTGATGAGGAAAGATCCAGATCTCCTGGAATGTGGAGTGAATGTCTTGAATAACTTTTTGAAGATGGAATATTTTTCTAAACACCTTGGCCAGATGACAAAGTTCTGTAGTTCCATGGGCACCCAGATATACTGGGAAAAATCCTGAAAAACCAAAACACCTTTGCATAGGTGACAAAGTTTCTAGATGCCCATGGTTAAATAATGATGGTCTCACATATCCTAGAGCAGATGGTAAATATCCTACAACAATAATGTTTTAGTCAGAAGCGTTTTTAGATACTTTAGAAGATATGAAAATTTTCTTGTGTGTTTGGGCTAAAGACAAGTTCTAGATGACTTTTTTTAGATGTGGACTTTCCCTCAGGCCCTTGATTTCACAAAGGAGATTGTGTAGTCCTGAAGTCTGATTTGCAAAAGGACAAATTACCTTAAGCATGGTCAAAATGTTCTGCATCATTTGAGAAAGATGAAGAAATTTCCTGGGCCAGATAGTAAACACATAAGAGCCTTTTGGTTAGATAATCTTGAGCCTTTTTGGGGAAATATGGATTGTCCAACATGCCCTTTGGTAGACTGAAGATGTGAGACTCACCTGAGGAGAAATTGTAGCTTTTGATGTTTCTTTGGCATCAGGGGATGTTTCAAGTCTCCCCCCCCCCTTTTTTTTTTTTTGTTTTAGAAAATGTTCTGTAGTCTCCTTTGTTAGAAAGATCAAATCTTAACCTGTTTTTTTTCTTCTTCTATAAACTGGATGACTGTATTATTTTGGTAGAGGGAAAATGTCTACTACTTCCTACCAGAGAAGGCATGGAAAAGAAACACTCTTGGGTAGATGGAGATAATTGTAAAGCACCTTGTTCAAATATCACAAATCCTATGACCTTCTGCACAGATGGGGAAGGTCTTAATATGTCTTTTGTAAGTGTGCAAGTCTTAACCTTGGCTTTAAAATGAGGGGAAGGCCCTAGAGATACCTGTGTAGATATGGTTTCTTCTAGAGCATCATGGACAAGTGTAAAAGATCGAAGAGCCTCATAGGCAGGTAGTGAAATTTCACTACCTCCCTGTCTACTAATAAAAGTGGCATCTCCTTAGAGCATCATGGATAGGTGTATAAGGTATAAAATCCCCATGGGCAGGTAGTCGAATTTCTTGACCTCCTTGTGTACTAGTGGAAGTTCCAAGAAACTTTTTTTCAGATGGAAAAGTGGATAACAACTTCTGTATAGAATTTTCAGGTGTCATAGACAGCTGGATGGGCAAAACAGCTTCCATGGGGCCTTTTGAATATGAATTAGAACCCAGAGGATTTTTGGCATTTGAAAATTTCTAGAGACTTATGCTGGCATGAAGAAGGACCAACAGGCTTTTGTGTAGGGGGTTAAGAATCTATAGTATCTTGTTTAGTTGGGGAAGAAGGCTGATCCTCCTGAGGTGATAGGGAAGATCTAATAGTCTCCTATAAAGTTTGGGGCAGCTCAAATTTTCTGAATTTGGAGGGATGCTGAGGACCCTCTTCTTTAGAGTTCAGAGTGTTAACTGGTATGGTGTCCACTCTAAGTCGCCCTTTGAAAGATTGAGAAGGTCTCAGACTGCCTGTGGAAGATGCTGATGGTTCTAGTTCACTTCCTGTATGTGCAGAAGCGAAAGGCCTTTTGGAAGACTCAGGAATTTCTACCACGTCTTGAGTATGTATGGAACTCACAAGATCCTATTCTTGGAATGGCAAATATCCTTGAGCTCCTGGTGTAGGTGTGGACATTTTTCTCTTTCCTTGAGCATTTATTAGAGGTGTGAGGCTCACTTGGGACATTGTGATTGCATGTATTTCCCTTTGGACTGAAATAGATGATGTGAGCACATTTCTTATTGGTAGAGGACTTTGAAAGGCCTCTTGGTTTCATGGAGAATGACTGAAATTCCCTTGGTCAGGAGGGTCAGGTCTCAAAATAACTCTAGTAGGAACAGATTGCATAGGACACTTTGGGGGGAAAGAGAAACATCTTTGGATGTCTTTTTGAGAAGACTTTGCTCTCTGCCCTGTTTTGGCAGCTGGCAAACATTTTCAACTCTGCTAGGGAAAGGATGTGGGACATGATACTTTTGGGACAAATCACTGACATTACCCTAGGGGGAAAAGGTTTAGAGCCCCCTTTATGTGACTTACACTCCTGTTGTAGGTCCTCTTGACCAGAGGGTTCTTCTCCAAAATGCTTTGGAAGAAAATTGGAAAGAAGAGAGTCATGTAGTGTAATGGATAACCTTTTGGAAAGCCTTCTGGAAGAGCAGGCATTATGATTTTACTGTCAGCACAAGTGAGTAGTCTTTGAGATGCCTGTGCAGATGTTCAATGTCCCATAGAGTATTGGAAAAATTTGGATAGTTCCATTACCTCTTGGCTGGATAAGGAAAGACCCTGAGCATTTTGGGGAGAATTAGGAGATCCCAGATATCCTTGGCTAGATCGGGAAGGGTGTAAGGAACCTTGAATGTTTGGAGAAATTTCCTGTCCATGTTGGCCAGTAGAAGAGTAGGCAGAAGATGCCCCAGGCACTGTGTGATCTTCTTTGAACTTTTTAATGGCATCTCCAGTACCGTGTTTGGAAGATATTACAGGCATTCAGGCATCCAACTGGTGAAAATCCATAGGTTCTTCACCCAGTGGACATAGGCTGGCTTCTTTTCACCTGTCTATGCATGGGCACAGCAGATGAGGCCACTCATTTTCTAGTGGACGGCTGTAAAACAGATTGTCTGGTATCCCTGGTTAGAGGATTACTCGTGAACTCAGGAAACCTCAGAGGAAGTGTAACTGTCCATTTTATGTTCTCTTTTAGATCCTTCAGAGGGTCCAGGGTCCTGTTATTGGATGAATGCTTTATAAGAGCTTTGGGTTTCTGTAACTTTTCTGTAACATGAGATCAGGTTTTTTTTTTTTTTTTTTTTTTTTTGAATCTCTCGTCTTCATAGGGTTTTGGGCACCTGAACTTGTGCCGATTCTGTATATGGAGCCCTGGAGTCACAAAATCCCTCGAGTCTCTGCTGGCCAACTGCTTCCCCTGTTAGTTTAAGGTGTAAAATCCAGTTGGGGGACAGTGAAGGGAGTCCAAGGCTATGGAGGCTGTAAAATCAGTTGCGGTAGGGTATCACTATTCTTTGGACTACACTTAAGGGTGTTCCAGGCACTGGAGGATGTGAAACCTGTGGTATGTGGTCATAGTGTCAAGTCTGGGCTGAGGCTCACTGCTATTTCTCCACATGTCTTGCTATTTGATCATTAAGGAAATTGTTCAAGAAACATTAAATAGATGACTGCCCCTTAAAGGGACAGTGAATGTACTTGGCAAAAGTGACTTGTAACAAGAAACGCTTATGCAGCATCCCTCCTGAGAATTGTGGACATATAAGAAGGCACATCACAAAGAATATAAGTTACAGTGGCCTCAGAAATCAAGTAAAGTTTGAGAAAGGCTGTCCTCAAGCCTTCCCAGGCCATTCCCGAGCCTAGATGATTGCTGTTCTCTTGCCTGCACAGGCCAATCTGGAGCGTGCAGTTTGGCTGTCCTCCTGTTTGCACTGGCCAGTCCTGAGCTACCTCATATTAGCAGGGCAATCATCCAAAATTTCTGAATAAGGAGGGACCCAGAGGACCCTCATCTTTAGGGTTCAGAGTGCTACCTGGTTTGGTGCCCACTCTAAGGGTTCATGACAAGGAATTGTTGAAGGCAAAGCATGGTTGGAAATTAAGGACATGGTGTTCTTAGGAGACTATGCTCTGAAGTCCATCTTAATCCAGGATAGATCCCTCTAACCTAAGGTCATCAGTGAGTGTTGCAGTGATGTTTGTTTCTGTCTCATAACTGAATGGGAAAGGCTTATCCATACCCTTGCTCCTCACAGGCTATGGGGCTAAACAAACACTGGCATATTTGCTAGGGAAAGAACAGGTGTTAATATTTGAATAGAACATAGAATGCATGGAATAGATATCACAGATATTATTTCGAATTTTAAATCTACCTCTCCTAGATAAATCTGTGATAACTGGATGCTGAAAGACATCTCTAAATTACTAAATAATACTTACTGCAATATCATTATTGTGCAATTAATATGCTATTGTTCAGAGAATAAGGGCAGAACTTTAGTAATCTCTTTATAGTACAAATGAAAGTTTTATTTCAAATACTTATATCTGTGTTTGACTAGATTCAGAACACAGACAAAGTTGGAATCCTGAAAATAGCACTTGTGGCCTTAAACAATTGCTTTGTCTGTCACAGTTAGTGAGTTAGGTTCCTATTACTTTTTCATATTTGGATTGCTTGTTGAAGGTCATATAATTCTCCTGAAGGACAACAGGCAAATGGCTCACATCAGTGGCAACACATGGACCATTCAGTTTGAGTCCAATGATGCAGCCGGTATATAGTTGCACAGAATGATTTATTAAACCCTTAGTTAAACTGATTCTTTGAGAGGTCATGTTTTATAGAAATTGATACACTAAGAAAGTGTAAAATTGAGGCTATAAGTGAAGATCCTTCTTTACTGACACAGAAACTTTGTTTGCCTGTTGCATACCTTGCCAGTTTTCTAAGAGCAGTTTTTGATCTTGCTGGATGAAAGGTGTTTATTTGGCTCCTCTCTTTGATTTTTCTGAAGGATTTCGGTTTCCCTTTGGCTACACAGCAATAAAGTCTTGCATCATTCAGAAACACAGGGGCACTTTCTAATATCTAATTATTTCCTTGTGTCATTGCCTCAGTGCTATGCCATAAGTTCTTTCTTCTTGGAATTCCTGAATGCTTTAGCACCCCTTTTCTTTGTTTAACTCTAATTTATCTCAGTAGTTTATATTTAAAAGCCATTTACTGTCAGAATATCCACTCATTTCCTACAATAGGGGGTAACTTGTATTCTGGATAATTCTGTATTCACTGTGCTTTTCTGAATTTCCAGTTGGTCTTTTTACATCTTTGAAAACATTAAATTTAAGTACCAGAATAATCCTGCTAGGCATGAAGAACTTGCTGCATGGTAAAATGGGTAGGAAATTATAAGTATCAATTCAGATAATATATACCTTTTGAGAATTAGCTTCACATTTCTAATGTCCGAACAAAATAGCTTTCTTAATTTAAGTTACAGTTGCTATGTTTCACTCAGATAATCTATAAAGGCAAAATGAGTAGTGGTTTATAAATGAAGAAATGTCTGCATTAAGCATGATAATATTGAAAAGAAATTACAATTTTTCACTGTGAAATTAAATCTCTGAAGATGATAACTTAACTTGTGTTTGGAAAAGATTTCTGTGAATTTTTAAAAATATCATTATTAATATCAGCAGTATAAAGTTGTTCAAACAAAATGACTTTTATTCATTGTAAATTTAATAACGAAAATAACTGAATAGTAGGTTTGTAGCATTTGACACAGTAATTAATATTCTTTAATAAAGCTTTTAAATTCTGTTCATTTTCTTTGTCAGAGTACAAAGCAATAAGATTCCTTAGAGCATTTTCACAAATATGCTTTTATTGGTTTAACTTATTGCAATGTGTAATAGAAAAATCCACTGTTGTCTTGGTGATTTCCAAATTTATTCTGTCTGTCTCTGTCTTCATCTCTGTCCAAGTCTCCATGTCCCCCCCCCCTCTCTCTCTCTCTCTCTCTCTCTCTCTCTCTCTCTCTCTCTCTCTCTCTCTCTCTCTCTCTCTCCCTCTGTGTGTGTATGTGTGTGTGTGAGTGTTTGTGTGTGTGTAGAATGGCTGAGACAGAATGGGGGTGGATCTCAATGGCATGTATGTATAATGTTTTTTCATGTATGAAGCTGTACATATATATCATATGTACACACACACAAACACACACACATATATATATATGTGTATATGTATGTGTGTATATGTGTATAATGTATATATATGTATATGTATTGATGTATATGTGTATGTATATACATATACACAAACACATACACATACACATACACATAAACACACACACACACACACACACACACACACACACACACACACATATATATATATATATGATGTAATTTTAGTAAAAGGAAAAGTAGCTTGCCACAGACAAACCTCACTTAGGTCCTCGATCCATTGGCATAACTTGGGTTCTGGGTACCGGTAGGCAAGGATTAGCCAAGAAGAGGGGCTGAGAAACTGACACGACCAAACAGAGGGTTGATCTGAATGTAATTTGTCTCAAAGCGAGCACTAGTCTTATAAGTGACTTTTACACAAAATAGAGGAATGCCTACAAAGGACTGGGAGGGACCAATTGGGATAGAATTCAATGTTAACAACTGTGATTACAAGCAGCCCCCCTCTAAGGTTTGCTTAATCTTAGAAGCAATAGGCAAGAGTCTCATGCCCTTACAATGGTTCCTCTTCTAGTCTATTATATAGTACCCCTCCACCCTAGGCCATTGTAAATTCCTGTGCATGTTTGAAACTCAACTATCTATAGTTCTAAGTATCTATTCTGCTTGATCCTTATAACATAACATTCCTTATTTCGAGATAATGGTAAATTCTTGCATATGGTAGTTTGTCCTGAGATTTCTAACTCTATATAGCAGTTAGTAATGCCTGATTTCTTTCACTGTCTCTCTTACAATACTAGAGGTTAATCTGAATGTACCCAAATAGGCAGCATCCTTACTGAATTCAAAGACCATGGTTTGCTCAAGGACTGCCTAGGAGAGGAATTTATATGTGTGGAATCTAACTTAGCAATATGTCAAAACCAATCCTTAGAGGCACTTACAATAAATCAATATTAAGAGAAAGCACACAGATCCATTTACCGACTAAAGCAAGGGCACTGGAGCATTCATTATACATGTTGCCATGAATACAGGAGACTAAATTTCCATGAATGTTTCGCCTCAGGACCATGTCTAGGCTTTTTGGCCTGTCAGGTGGGTCACTACTCGTGTGTTTGTAGCAGTTGCTGAAATCAAGGCATGGAGGAAAATGGATGGAAGGAGAGTGTTTTGTTAGGTGAGTTAACATAGATTTGGAATGAGGGTATTAACATAGGTTTGCTCTCATACGGGTTTGAGATCATTTTTATATATTTTCATGCATGTGTGTGGTTGAGTGATATTATTATCTAGGAGAAAGATAGAAAACAAAGTAGAATACATATCATAAAAAATATAAAATGGTGTATAGCAATTGCTGTATTATTGCCGTGATAAACCATTATTACCAAGACAACTAGTAGAAGGAAAGCTTTTTTGTCTTATCATTCCAGAGAGATAAGATTTCTTCATGATGCCACAACTCAGCCCTGAGGCAGAGCTGGGGCTCCAGAACTCCTCCCACATACAAAGATACCTTGACTACCAGATCTGTCATAGCCAAGCTCACAGATGAGATACCCCTTGCAGCAATACCTGGACTACCTGGGACCTCCAGGGTCCCTGTGCAGGCAAAACCTATTTGTCTTGCCCTGCTACAGACACATCTTCTTTTTGGCCCACTTCTTGGCCTGTGCCAGAGCCACTTTTCCAGATCCCATCCCACAACCCTAGACAGCCTGATTCCTGGTAGCTGAATCCCAACCAGTACACAAGCTCATACAAGGAACAGGATCCAGTCAGAAACAATAAGCCAAGTTAAAATCTGAGATAAACAGATATCAAGAGGCAAGTGAAAAATTGGAAAAGACCCAAAAAAACACTGAAAGCTTTAAAAAATCAACAAAACCCTAAAAAAAGAAAACTATATACATTTAAATTCTAAAACTAAGAACATAAAACACTAACAAAATATCCCAAAATTAAAAAACAAAAGACAAACAAACACATTTCTAGAACTCTAAAAAGAGCCCCTCCCAAAAAAACTAAAACCTTTAACAAACCCATAAGCCAAAAAGAAACAAACAACAGCAACAAAACAAAACAGATAGAAGGTTTAAAAAAAATCCTAAAATTCTTTAAAAGCCCTAAAAAATCCTAATAACCCAAAATACCTTAAAATCCATATGAATTCAAAAAACATCCAACCCCCCAAAAAATAAACCCCAAAAAACCCTAAAACCCCCCAAAATCCAAAATTATTTTTAAAATCATAAAAAACTAAAACCCTACATAAAGTCCCTAAGTCATTCAATCCCCCCTAAAATTGTAAAAACTCTAAAATACTTATAACACCATAAAGATACCTAAAACCTTAAAAATAGGAAACCCTCAAAAACCTTAGCATCTTTAAACAAACCCTAAAAAAGCCCTAAAAAGCTTTCTAAAATAACCTAAAGTGCTTTATATTTAGTATATTTTATCTATCTACCTATCTACCTCTCTACCTCTCAGCCTATCTTATCTATCTCATCTATCTCTTCTATCTCATCTATCTATCCATCTATCTATCTATCTATCTATCTATCTATCTATCTATCTATCATCTATCCATCCATCCATCCATCCATCCATCCACCCATCCATCCATCTATCCATCCATCCATCCATCCATCCATCCACCCATCTATCTGAGAGTATCTTGCATGGATGACAAAGATGCTATGATCTCTTTGGTGACAGGTGTTATATCTGAATGGTTTTGCATACATGGCCATGTTTATAATTTGTCCTCGGCAAAAAGTCCAAGATCTTTAGGATCAGATGGTGAATAACCTAAAGCCTCTTTTTCCAAACAGGGTTTTTGGGTCTCTTGTGATAAAAAGGAAGTGTCTGAAGGTCATTGTGCAGGTGTTGATAGTCCTACTATACCATGGGCATACAGAGAAAGTCTCTGAGGAAAAAAATCCAGGTTGTATCACTCAAATCCAATTGGACAGATAAAGGAAACCCTAGACTCACTATGGTAGATAGTGAAATTTCCAAAGCTCCTGGTGAAACATTCGCTATTCCTGGCTTGCTTTTTGTACATGACAAGCTTCCAGATTTTCCTGTAGAAGACAGGCATGGGCCTACAACTTCTAGAATAGATAAAGAAGGTTCTGATTCACTTGAGCAGATGAGGGCATTGTCAAAGATTCTAGGGCAGATGATACAGGTCATAGTGTTCCCTGTCCAGATAAAGAAATTACCATGACTCCTTTGGAAAAATGAGTAGATCCTGAAGCATCTGAAGCATATGGATCTGTTTGTTGGACCATTTGTGGAGTAATCAAATAATAATTTGGTCTGTAGCATGAAGTTTAAGACCCCTCTGTAGGTTTAGAGTGATTATGTGTAAATGAATGGATTCAAAATGCTTAAGGAAAAAAGTGAGGAACTAAGATGGACAGAAATTGCAAGTTACACTGGTGAGTCACTGCATATAACATGTCCTGGGGTAGCTGTTGAAAATGATTGTCCACCTGATGCAAATGATGAATATCCTAGAGTCCCCTCGGGAGATGGCAAAGGTTCTATAGAGCCTTATGCAGTTCCTGAAATACTCAGAGGTCCGTGGATAGATCTAAAAGTCCTTGCTTTATTTGGAGCAGGGTCAGTATATCCCTGACACAGCTGGGAAGTTGGTGAGTCTTCTACTGTATAGTATGTAGATGTGGACTGAGTTCCTATACCTTGTTTATGTAAAGAAGAATTTAAAAGCCTTTGGAACATGTAGAATCTTGGGTAGACCTTTGTGGACATGTGGAGAGACATAAGGTCTCCTGTGCAGAGAGGCAGGGACTCACACCTCCAAGAGGAGAATCTGAAGATGCTGGAGTCCCTTGTTCTGAGGAGGAAAGACCTAGAGAATTAGAAGAACATTCATATCATTGGTATGTATTCATCACTGCCTATGATGAGATAGAAAGTTTCAGAGGCCCCTGGGTAAATTTCAGAGGTGCTAGATACCCTTAGCCAAATGGGAAAGTCTCTGCACATCCTTGGGTAGAATATGAATGTCTAAAAGTTTTTGGAGGTGATGGTGGCAAAGTTCATAGAGTCACTGAAGTTGAATGAGAAGGTTCTATATCCTCTATCACTCCAGGCAAATGCCCTAAACTACTCTGTGAGTCTTTTTTTTTTGTGTGTGTGTGTGTCAATATCCATGTGAAACCTGTTGAAGTTTCCAGATTTATATGGTTGAAGAAAAAATAACTTTGTATGTGCAAAGTTCCCTCTTCTGTCCTGAAAATTTTCTTGGGCTTTTGAAAAGATGGAAAAGCTTCTAAAACCACATAGGTACAATATGCTCCTGAACACCTAGTAGAGGTGTGAAATGTCCTTCATATGATGGTGAAGGACAAATGGATACTTGACATTTCTGACTAGGTGGGGAAATTCCAGTGTTTTTTGGGAAAGCTGGGAATCTTTATGCAAAATGTTAGTAAGTTGGAAAAAATCCCATATCTGTTTGCAAAGAAGTTGGAGCATTCAAACTATTTTGAGCAGATAAAACATTTTGTGCAGTCCCTTGTTTAGATGTGGACAGTTTTAGAGACATTTGGGTAGAACAGAAATGTCCAAAGGCCTCTTGGGAAGATGAAGAACTTAGAGTTCCCTGTGAAGCTAAAGAAACTCACAGAGGCCTCTGATCAGATGACACAGATTCTGGTAGCACCTGAGTATATTTGGTAGATCCCAAAGGTCCTGGAGTGGGAGGCAAAGTTCTCACAGTCTGCACAGTGTGCACAGACAAAGAACTTTGCACAGGCAAATTTCCAATTGCAACTGTTCAGATATGTACTTCCCTACTATGGCTTGTGCAGATAAAGAATGCCCCTCTGTGGCCTGAGCAGATGTGGAATACCCTATAGTACTTTCTTTAGATTTAGTCACTTTCAGACACCTTTCTTCTGATAGACAAGAATCCCACAGTTCCTTACTCAGATCTCAAAGATGATGGTGTCATCTGTAGCTATGTAGTAAGATTCAGATGCAGTCCAGCACATCTGTAAGTGTCTGAAGTCTCTCAGAAAGATGGAGCATATTCATTTGTTTCTGATATAGCTGGGCAAGGAGCTGAATGCAGTAGAGCCCTGTCAGTAGGCCTTGAGTGATGTGTCATTGCCTGGGCTGAGATGGAAAGTGCCAGAGGCCCCAGGGCTGATTGCAAATGTCCTAGAATTTCTGGACCAGATGGAAATATTTCTGCACCACCTTTAGGAAAAGATGAATGTCTACCAGGTTCTTGAGGTGATGGTGGCAAAGTTCATAGAATTGGCAAAGCAGATGGAGAAGTTTCTATATCCTTCATTACTTGAGGCAATGGGCCCACAGTAGTCTCTGTGTCTTTACATTGTCCCATTCCCAATATCCTTGTGGATTCTGCCAAAGGTTCTACATACCTTTGGATGGATGACAAAGAAATTTGCATAGTCAAAGTTCTCTTTGCAGCTGTGGGACATTCCTTAGACTTTAGAGAGGTCAGAAAATATCCTTGAAACTCTGGACTAGAAAGAGGGTGATCCTGAGTACCTAGTACAGATGATGAGTATGTTACATCTCGTGATGAATGATGAAATGGATTTTTGAGATTTCTGGCGAGGTAGGAACAGACCAATGAACCTTGAAAAAGCTGGGGATTTTTGTCCAAAATGTTAGAAAGAGGAGAAAATCTCATAGCTTCCTGGCAATATGTTGGATGATGCACAGTCTTTGGAGAAGATGTCACAGTTTCTACAGACTCTAATTTTGATGTGGACTGTTTTAGAGACCCTTGCTCAGAAAGGGATATTCCAAAAGCCTCTATGGAAGACGAAGAGCCTAGAGTTCCCGTTGAAGTTAAATAAATTCCCAGAGGCCTCTGATCAGATGACAATGACTCTGAGACTACAAGAGTCACTTGTGTAGACCCCAAAGGTCCTGTAGTGGTAGCCAAAGTTTCCAAGTCTGCTTTGCAGACATGGACTTTCATACTGTGGCTTGTGCAGATAAAGAATGCCCCATAGTATCCTGAGCATAAGCATACAACCCTATAGATGTTTCTTTAAATTTAGTCCCTTGTTCAGATAAGCAAGTTTCCACAATTCCTTGTTCAAATCTTGAAGATGATTGTGTTACCGGTAGTGATGTAGTAAGATCCAGATGCAATCCAGATCTTTTGGAACTTTCTGAAGTCCCTTGGGTAAATGGAGAATATTCATTTCTTTCTGAAACTGCTGGGGAAGAAGCTGAATGCAGTACAACCCTATTGGCAGATCCTGAGTTATGTGTCATTGTCTGGGCTGAGATATAAAGTGTCAAAGGCCCCTGGATTGATTGCAAAGGTACTAGATTCCCTAGACCAGTTGAGAGCATTTCTATACCTCCTTTAGGAAAAGATGAATGTCTCACAGGTTCTCGAGGTGATGGTGACTAATTTCCTACAGTAGGGAAAGCAGATTTAGAAGATCTGGCATCCTTCTTCACTTGAGGCAAAGGGTCCAAAAAAGTCTCTGTGTGTTTACATTGTCTTAATTCCAATATACCTATGGAATCTGACAAAGGTAATGGATTCCTTTGAATGGATGACAAAGAACTTTGAAAATGCAAAGTTTCCATTGCAATTGTTAAGTTTTTCTTGTGCCCTTGAGAAGTAAGCAAAAGTATTACAGCTACTCGAGTAGGTATTATATGCCCCTGACCATCTGGTGCAGATAGGTAGTGTTCTGGATAACCTGGCAAATATAAAAATTTCTTCTGATTTTTCTGGCTAGAAAGGTGAGGTTCATTAGTGTGGGGAACATGATGAACATTGTATGTTGAGCACATGGAAAAAATTTGAGAGCCCTCTAGTGTGTAGATTGATATTTGAAAGACTTTGTTAGAGATGCAGAGTACCTACAGGTTCTTGTTTGGGTGTGAACAGAGACTCTTGGACAGATAGGGAAGTTCCCAGAACCCTTTGTACAGATGGTCATGATCCTACCATTCCCTCTGCAGGTAAGGAAATTCCCAGAAGTACTTGGTAAGATGGAAAAATTCCTATTTCCTGCTTGTCACTTTCTTTATAACCTGGGCTGGACAACAAAAGTTGTTGAACTCCCTGGGCAGCTATGGGCTGTCCCAAAGTAGATTCTTGATTGAGGTAAGCTTGTCCATTCACCTGAGTAGATGGTGAGAACAATGGAGAGATTTATGCTACAAGAGTTGCTTGTGAATACAAGTTGTCACAGTTTCTTTTCATAGATGGTGGAGGGGATTGACATGCTTGTATTGGTGAGGAATGTCCAATAGGCTTTGGGACTTGTAGCAATGTTCCTGTCATCCATAGGACACATGAATACATTCCCAAAGAACCTGAGACGAAAGAAAAATGTTAATGAATACACTTGGCACACTCTGATGTTCCCAGAATCTTTTGGGAAGATGATGACTGCTGGATAGACTGTTGAGCATATAGTGAAAGGCCTAGACATGCCTCAACAGATATGAAAATTTGGTAGACTTCAAAGGTGCTAGATCCCTTGGGACTTCTAAAGAATTCTCCTGAGATCATTGGTCAGGTTGTGAATATCCTGTATGACTTGAGGGATGTGGCAAAGGGACTGTAGTACTTTGGAATATTGGTGAGGTATCCTGAGATTCTACCATGTTGACTAGTTCCCTCGCTTCTGTTGGAAAGATGCTGAATGTTCTAGAAACCCCGGGAATCGTCAGCAAAAAATCCAAAGTTTCCTGGACAGGTATAGAATATTCTGGAACTGCTTGTTTACATCTCAGAGTTGTTGGAGTACCTGATGTAATTAGTGGAAATTTCTGAGCACATGGTACAGAAGACAAAGGTTTCACAGTCACTTGGGAAGATAACAATGTTTTTTTTTTGTTGTTTGTTTGTTTTGTTTTGTTTTTGTTTTTTGTTTGTTTGTTTTTCTTTCTTTTTTTTTTTTTTTTAGTTTTCCTGGTGGATGAAGAATTTTTTTCAGATGGAGATGTTTCTGACTTCCTAGGTTCAGATTTGGGAGGTCACATAACCTCTGTAGAAGGCAGAGGATTTGTAGTCCCATGGAAAGATGGCAAGGTATCTAGAGATTCTACCATGTGTGACAAGTACCATAGCTTCTTTTGGAAAGGTGCTGAATGCTCTTAGAATTCCTGAGATAGAAGTAAAAATCCCTCCTTCACCTGGACAGGAACAGAATCTTCTAGAGGCCCTTGGTTACATCTGACATTTGTTAAAGTTCCCGTCATTGTGCATGGAGGTTTCTGAGCATGTGTTGCAGTTGATGAAGGTTTCACATTCCCTTTGGAAGATAACAATGTTTTCTTAGCCCCCTGGTTAGATGGAGAAGATGTAAGAACCTCTGTATCAAATGGTAGATGTCACAGGGTATCTTACAAAAATAGAGAACGTGTAGAAGACTTCCCAAAAAAAAAAAAAAAAAAACTGAAAATTTTCTCAGGTCCTGGTTCAGATGGTGAATTTTTTAGGGCCTAGTTTCAGATTTGGGTAGTCCCATAGCCCCTCTAAGAGACAAAGAATGTTTCTCAGTTCCTTGAGTAATTGGAAATATTTGAGCCTTCCCATGAGCATGTTGAGTAGATCCTAAAGCCCTTGTATTACTTTGTGATAGTTCTACAGTCCCCCGTGGTGATATAGACTGTCACAGAATGTCTTATTCTGATTTGTATTTTGTACCTTTCCTCGTGGGATGATATAAAGACTCTAGTGTTCCTTGTGCCAGTGATGACATTTCAACATTTCTTTGCAAATGGAAATACCCTAGTGTAGATATTGAAGAATGCAGAGTCTGTTTATAAGGTATGTAAGTGGGCAACATGCTCTTGGGTAGACAAGAAAGTTTCCACAGTCCCTTGGTCATTTGTTGAACATTTCAAGGTATTTTAGATAGAGATGTTTTGGGACTCACCTGAGGAATAGTTGTAGCTTTTGATGTTTTTTTTTTGTTTGTTTTTTTTTTTTTTCAGCAGGACATGATGCAAGTATTACCTTTTAACAGAATTTCTGAAGTGTCCTATTTCAGAAGGATCAACAATTAACCTGGTTTTTTTGTTTGATTGTTTGTTTTTGTTTTTGTTTTTGTTTTTTTGTTTTTTGTTTTTTGTTTTTTTTTTTAATTCCTAGAAACTGGATGCCTGTGGATCACTTTGGTAGAGGGCAAATGTCTACTGCTTTCAACCAGACAAGACAAGGAAAATAAACACTCTAGGGTAGATGGAAATAATTGTAAAGCACCCTGTTCAGATATGATAGACATATGACCTTTTGCACAGATGGTGAAGGTCTAAATTTCCTTGTGTATATGTACAAGTCTTGACAATAGCTTCAGAATTAGGAGAAGGCCCTAGAGATACCTGCGTAGATGTGGCCTCTCTTAGAGCTTCATGGACATGTGTAAAAGATCTAAGAGCCTCATGAGCATTTAGTGAAATTTTTAGACCTCCTTGTGTAACAGTGGAAGTTCCAAGAAAATTTTCTTCAGCTAGAGAATTGGATAACAACTTCTGTGTAGATATTTCAGGTGTCATAGACTACTTGATGTGCAAACAGGTTCCAAGGGCCCTTTGGAAGATGAAGTAAAATCCAGAGCTTTTTCAGGCATTTGGAATATGTTATGGAGACTTATGCAGGCATGGAGAAGGACCAACAGCCCTTGTGCAGGTGGATAAGAATGTGTATTTGGAGAAGAGGGCTGATCCTCTTGAGAGATAGAGAAGTTCTCATAGTCTCCTGTGAAGTTTGGGGAGATCATATGAATTCTTGTGCACAGGTAGAATACATGGAATTCCCTTCTTTGGCTGTACAGGATGCTACAGACTCTTGTGCGTGCAAATCACATCCGATAGCACCATGTTCACATAGGATTGGATCCAGAACCTTCTTTACAGATGGAATCTGTCCTAGAACATCTTTTGAAGATGTATCATATCCATGAGCCATTTCTAAAGATGGGACTGTGGCTAGAACTCTCTTCTGTAGATTTATCCTGTCCTACAGTCCCTTTATGTGATAGAGTAGTATGCAGAGAGTCCTGTACAGGTTTTGGAAATCCTAGAAACTTGGACATATATGGGGAATTCTTCACAGCCTCTAGTGTGCCCAGTGGCAGCTGAGAGGGTGATATCCTCTTAGTTGTGTATTCTACGACAAATATTGAAATTGTTTAGCTCACTGGAAGTGTTTTGGAATAATCTCTCAGGTGTTTGGGGCCTGCTGACAAATCAAGAGGGCTCTTTTGGCTGATAAGAGATATCTGAATAATTCTTGATCAGATCAGGACTTTCTGAAGACCCATTGTTTGGACAGAGCATCTTTCAGTCTTCTACTAGAATGACAATGTTTGTGTCACATTTCATAGCAGGAGAATGATATAATCTTCCTTTCTGTGGTAGAGAAAACTTAAGAACTGTCTTTGAATCTGTTCCATAGAGGGGGATAATCTTCTTGGCCCCCTGACAGAATGAGAATTTATCATAACCCCTGGGGAAGTTGCCTATGGTTCTAGTTCACTTTGTGCAGAAGTAAAGTAGAGTCCCTTTGGAGGACTTAAGTGATTCTACCACATCTTGAGTATGTGTGGAACACTCAAGTGCAATTCCATGAATGGCAAAGTACTTGAGCTCCTTGTGGAATTTTTTTCTCTCTGCTTGGGCAGGTATGAGCTGTGTGAGGCTCACTTAGGAAGTTGTGCATTTAATTCCCTTTTACTGTAAGAGATGACATGAGCCCATTTTATAATGATAAATGACTTTGAAATCCCTCTTGGTTTAATGGGGAAGTTTTGAAACCCCCTTGTTCAGCAGGGTCCGCTCTCAAACTCATTTTACTAAAAGCAGATTGCATATGGCACTTTGGGGGAGAAAGGGAACATCTTTGGCTGTCATTTTGAGAGGACTTAGCTCTCTTCCCCGCCTTGGCATCTGTCAAACATGTTGAATTCTCCTGGGAAGAGGAGGTGGGACTTGATGCATTAGGGACTAATAAGACATCACTGACATTACCGTTAGGCGAAGAAGGTTTGGAGCCCTCTTTGTCTGATGGGGCCTGTTGCTTGACAAGAGAGTTCTTCTCCAAAATGCTTTGGAGGAGAATTGGAAAGAATACAGTTATGTAGGGTAGGGAACAAACTTTTGAACTCCTTCTGGAAGAGGAGGCATTTATGAATTTCTTTTAAGCACACGTGGGAAGTCTATGGGATGCCTGGGCAGATGTGCAATGTCCCATAGAGTCTTGGAAACTTTGCGTTAGTTCTCAAAACTTTTTGGTGCATAAGGACCTGCCCTGAGAATTTGAAGATCCCAGATCTCCTTGGTTAGATTGGGAAGGGTGTAGGGAACCTTGAATGTGTGGGTAAATTACCTGTCCATGTTGTCCAGCAGACGATGGCCCAGGCACTGTGTTATCTTCTTTGAATTTGTGACTGGTATCTCCAGCCCTGTGTTTGGAAGATGCTGCAGGCACTCTGGCACCCGACTGGTCAAAATCCCTAGGTTCTTCAAACCCAGTGGACATAGGCTGGCTTCTTTTCACCTATCTATGCATGGACACAGCAGATGAGGCCACTCATTTTCTGGTGGAAGGTGGTAAAACAGATTGTCTGGTACCCTACTCAGTGGGTTACTCATGAACTCAGGAAACATCAGAGAAAGTGTAACTGATCATTTTTTTTTGTTCTCTTTTAGCTCCTTCAGAGGGCCCAGGGTCGTGTAAATGGCTAAACGCTTTAAAAGAGCTTTGGGTTTCTGTAGCTCGTCTGCAACATGAGCATCAGATTTTTTTGAATGTGTGGTCTTCATAGGGCTTTAGGCACCTGAACTTGTGCCGTTTCTGTATAAGGAGCCCTGGAGGCACAAAGTCCTTCGGGTCTCTGCTGGTCAAATGCTTCCCCTGTTGGCTTAAGGTGTTAAATACAGCTGGGGGTCAGTGAAGTGGGCCCCAGGCTATTCCCCGATTGGGGTAGGGTATCACCTTTCTTTGGGCGACACTGAAGGCAGTACCAGGCTCTAGAAGCAGGGAAACCTGTGGTCTGTGGTCATAGGGTCAAGTCTGTGCTGAGGCTCGCTGCCATCTCTCCACATGTCTTGCCATTTAATCATTAAGAAAATTGTTCAAGAAACATGAAATGGGCGACTGACCCTTAAAGGGGCAAGGAATGGACTTGCCAATGGTGACTTGCAGAAAGAAACAATGAAGCAGCATCCTTTAAGAGTGATGCTCTCTCCTGAAAATTTTGGACATATCGTAAGGCAAATCGCACAGAATATAAGTAACAGTGGCCTCAGGAATCAAGCAAATTTTGAGAACGGCTGTCCTCATGCCTTCTCGGGCCTGTCCCGAGCCTAGATAATGGCTACCCTCTTGCCTGCACAGGCCAATCTGGAACCTGTAGATTGGTTGTCCTTGTTCTTGCACTGGCCAATCCTAGGCTGCCTCACTTTGCAGTTCTGCTTCAGGTAGCACGGCAATCGTCCAAAGTTTCTGAATGAGGAAGGACCCCGAGGACTCTCTTCTTTAGGGTTCAGAGTGCTACCTGGTCTGGTGCCCACTCTAAGGGGTCATGACAAGGAATTGTTGAAGTCAGAGCATGATATGAAATAATGGACATGTTCTTAGGAGGCTGTGATCTCAAGTCCATTTTAAACCAGGATAGATCCCTATAACCTGTGGTAGTCAGTGAGATTTTCAGTGACGTCAGTTTCCATCTCATAAATGAATGGGTAAGTTTTATCCATACAATTCCTCCTCAGAGGCTATGGGGATAGACAAACACTGGCATACTTGCTAGGGAAAGAACTGGTGATAGTATTTGAATAGAGCAAAGAATGCATGGAATTGATATCACAGATATTATTCTGTATTTTAAAAACGAACTCTCCTAGATAAATTTGTGACAACTGTGAGTCTAACTGGATGCTGAAAGACATCTCTGAATGACTAATACTTACTGAAATATTACTGTGCAATTAACATGTTATTGTTCAGAGAATAAGGGCAAAACAGTAATCTATTTATAGTACAGATGCAAGTTTTATTTCCAATATTTTAACTGTTTTTGACTAGATTCAGAACACAGACAAAGTTGGACTCCTGAATGTAGCACTAGTGGCCTTAAAGAATTGTTTTGTCTGTCACAGTTAGCAAGTTGGGTTCTTATTCATTTTCATATTTGGATTGCTTGTTGAAGGTCATATAAATCTCCTGAAGCACAACAGGATAATGGCTCACATCAGTGGCAACACATGGAAAATTCAGTTTATGTCCAATGATGCAGCTGGAATATAGTTGCACAGGATTGTTTATTAAACACTTAGTCAAGCTGATTCTTTGAAAGGTCATGTTTTATAGAAATTGGTACACTGAGAAAGTGTAAAATTGAGGCTATAAGTGAAGATCCTACTTTACTGACACAGAAACTTGTTTTGCCTGTTTTGTACACTTTGCCAGTTTTCTAAGAGCAGTTTTTGATCTTGCTGGATGAAAGGTGTTTATTGGCTCCTCTCTTTGATTTTTGTGAAGGATTTCTGTTTCCCTTTGGCTATGCAGCAATAAAGGCTTGCATCATTCAGAAACTCAGGGACACTTTCTATCAACCAGTTATTTCCTTGTGCCATTGCCTCAGTGCTATGCCATAAGTTCTTTCTTCTTGGAATTCTTGAATGCTTTACCACCCCCTCTCTTTTTTTTTTAACTCCAACTTATCTCAGGAGTTTATATTTAAAAGCTATTTGCTGTCAGAATATCCACTCTTCTCCTACAATCTGGGGTAACTTGTATTCCTGGCTAATTCTGTATTAACTATTCTTATCTGAATTTCTAGTTGGTCTTTTGCTATCTCTGAAAACATTGAATTTAAGTAACAGAACAATCCTGCTAGGCATGAAGAACTTGCTGCATGGTAAAATGGGTAGGAAATTATATGTACCGATTCAGATAATATACACCTTTTGAGAATTAGCTGTGCAATCTTAATGTCAGAACAAAATAGCTTTCTGGATTTAAGTTACTGTTACTATGTTTCTTTCAGATAATCTATAAAGGCAAAATGAGTAGTGGTTTATAAATGGAGAAATGCTTGATTTAAGCATGGTGATATTGAAAAGAAAGTTCAATTTTTCACTTTGAAATTAAATCTATGAAGGTGATTACTTGACTTATGTTTTGAAAAGTTTTCTGTGAATTTTTCTAAATATTGGATATGTTTTTAAACATATCATTATTAATAACAGCATTATAATGTTGTTCAAATAAAATGACTTTTATTCATTGTAAATGTAATAATGAAAATAACTGAATAGGTTTGTAGCATTTAACACAGTAATTAATATTCTTTAATAAAGCTTTTAAAATCTATTCCTTTTCTTAAGTTTATTCTCTTACATGAACAAACAACTGAATGACCAGGAAAGACATAAGACCAAGTCTTTTTGTAAACTAAATTAATATCTTTTGACATTTGGCATGTTAAAAGCTTGACACTGAAAGTCAGTCAAACAAAATGTTGGTTTGGATATTTAATAGGGCCTTGGTGTACTTTCTTTTTCATGACTGGAGCTGTATTGATGACACCATTGTGCTTTTATGCTATTTCTCCTAGCAGAGTTTTGTGGGAACAGTAAGACACTCTTGTTTGTCCTGTCTTAATGTTTTCTTACAATTTATCTTCTTATGACTCCTCCTCATCAATTCTCTCTTTCTCTCAGTCTCTGTCTTTCTGTTTTTCTGTGTCTCTGTCTATCTTTCTCTGTCTCTCTGTCTCTGTCTCTGTCTCTCTCTCTCTCTTTCTCTCTCTCTCTCTCTCTGTGTGTGTGTGTGTGTGTGTGTGTGTGTGTGTGTGTGTGTGTGTGAGTGTTTGTGTGTGTGTAGAGTGGATGAGGGAGAATGGAGGTGGATCTTAATGGCATGTATATATAATGTTTTTTCATGTATGCAGCTGTACATATATGTAAGTGTATATGTTCATGTGTGTGCATGTGCATGTACAGACCACATGTTAAAGCTGTGTAATTTGATGACTTTCACTCTGTTTACTGAGCAGGGTTTGGGTTGTCTAGCAAGGCAGCTTGACCCAGGATTTCCAGTCTTCCTCTATTCAGAGTATAGGTGAGCAGACACACTCACTCACCACTGGGTACTGGGTTATCTGAACTCTTTTCCTCACATTTGTGTGGCAAGCACAATATCCCCTTAACTATTTCCCAGCTCCTATTATTTTTAAAAAAATGTTATTAGGAATTGGCTTTTACTTCCTTTATTTCTTTCTCAGCAAGTTCATTGATGGCATATATAAATATGTTGATTTTTTAATGTGACTTTGTATCACTCCAATTTGCTGAAACTGTTTGTATATAAGTTTTCTGTTGAAACTATTAAGGACAGGATTGCATTTTCTACAAATGGGGATCAATTGACTACTTCCTCTCCCATATGTATCCATGGTGGTATGTAAACATGGGCAGCACTGTGTAAATTAGTACACTGGTTTTCAAAACTAGACTTATGAGATAGTCTAGCTGTCACACACCAAGACAAATACTTAAAGATCCCACGTCCTACATCTGATATATGTTCAATGCATGTTTATTGCAATATTCACAATAGCTAGGAAATGGAACCGTTTCTTTTCCATTATGAACTTAATAGATAAAATGTGGTATATAGGGCCGGTGAGATGGCTCAGTGGTTGAGCGCTCTGACTGCTTTTCTGAAGGTCCAGATTTCAAATCCCAGTAACTACTAGGTGGCTCACAACCATCCATAATGAGATCTAATGCCTTCTCCTGGGGTACCTGAATAGAGCTGGAGTGTATATATATATATATATGATATAATTTTAGTCAACTGAAAGGTAGCTTGCCACAGACAAACCTCACTTGGGTCCTTGCTCCATGGGCATATCTTGGATTCTGAGTAAAGGTGGGCAAGGATTTAACAAGAAGAGAGGCTGAGAAACAGACAAGACACAAAGGAGTGTGGATCTGAATGTAATTTGTCTCAAAGGGAGCAATAGTCTTATAAGTGACTTTTACACAAAATAGAGGAATGCCTACAAAGGACTGGCAGGGACCAATTGGGATAAAATTCAATGTTAAAAACTGGGATCAAAAGTAGCCTTCCCTAAGGTTTGCTTAATCTTAGAAGTCATAGGCAATGGTTTTGTGCCCTTGCAATAGTTCCTCTTCTAGTCTATCATATAATACCTCGGGCCCCTAGGTCATTGCAAATTCCTGTGTATGTTTGAAGCTCAAATATCTATAGTTCTAATTATCTATTCTGGTTTCTTCTTATAACACAACCTTTCTTATTCCTAGATAATAGTAAATTCTTGCATATGGTAGTAGTTTGCCCTGAGAATTCTAACTCTGTGGAACAGATAGTAATGCCTGATTTCTTTCATTATCTCTCTTACAGTACTAGAGGTAAATCTGAATGTCACTGAATAGGCAGCATCCTTGGTGAATTCAAAGACCATAGTTTGCTCAAGGAATGCCTAGGACAGGAATTCCTAGGTGAGGTATCTAACTGAGCAATATGTCAAAATCAATCCTTAGAGGCACTTACAAAAAAGCAATATTAAGGGAAAGCACACAGATCCATTTACCGACTAAAGCAAGGACATTGGAACATTCATTATACAGGTTACCATGAATACAGGAGACTAAGTTTCCGTGAAGTTTTCGCCTCGGGACCATGTCTAGGCTTTTCGGCCTGTCAGGTGGGTCACTACTGGTGTGTTTGTAGCAGTAGCTGAAATCAAGGCATTTGGAGGAAAATGGATGGAAGGAGAGTGTTTTGTTAGGTGAGTTAACACAGATTTGGAATAAGGTAATTAACATAGTTTTGCTCTCATACGGGTTTGAGGCCATTTTTATATAATTTCGTGCATGTGTGAGGTTGAGTGATAGTATTCTCTTGCAGAAAGATAGAAAACCTAATATATTACTTATCATAATGAACATAAAGGGGAGTTAGCAATTGCTGTATTATTGCTGTGATCAACCACTATTACCAAGGCAACTAGTAGAAGGAAAGCTTTTTTTGTCTTATCATTCCAGAGGGATAAGACTTTATCATGATGCCACAACTCTTCCCTGCAGCAGAGCTGGTGCTCCAGAACTCCTCCCACATACAGAGATATCTTGACTACTAGGAGGTCTGTCATAGCCAAGCTCACAGATGAGATACCGCTTGCCACAATACTGTGCCTACCTGGGACCTCAAGGGGCCCAGTGAAAGCAAACCATATCTGTCTTGCCCTGGTAGAGATACATTTTCCTTCTGGCCGAAAACTCGGCCTGGGCCAGAGCCACTGCTCCAGATCCAGTCCCACAACCATCGACAACTTTGATTCCCGGAAGCTCCACCACAACCAGTTCACAATCAGCTCGTTGGAGGAACAGGATCCAGTCAGAAACAATAAGGCCAGTAAAAATCTGAGATAAACAAATGGTGAGAGGCAAATATAAAAATTGCAAAAGACCCAAAAAACACTGAAAGTTTAAAAAAATCACGAAAACCAAAAAAAGAAAATATATATATATATATATATATGACCCTAAAGCCCTAACAAAATATACCAAATTTCTAAAAAATAAAATAAAATAAACAATGACAAACAAACAAACAAAACAAAAGCCTTAAAAAAATAGAAATTAAAAAAAAATCCTAAAATCCTTTAAAAGCCCTAAAAGACCCTAATACCCTAAAATACTTTAAAATTCAAAAGAAATCAAGAAACATCCATCCCTCTCCAAATATAGACCTCAAGAAAACCCTAAAATCCCAAAAAATCCAGAAATATTTTTAAATCATAAAAAACTAAAACCCTACATAAAATCCCTGTCATTCAAGCCCCCCATCCTAAAAACTCTAAAATACTTAAAACTCCCTAAAAGACTCCTAAAATCTTAAAAAAGAAAACCCTAAAACACTTTAGAATCTTTAACCAAACACTAAAAGAGACCTAAAAAGCTTTTAAAATAACCTAAAATACTTTATATTTATCTATCTACCTATCTACCTTTCTAACTATCATCTACCTACCTACCTACCTAACTACCTACCTACCTACCTATCTTATCTATGTATCTTATCTTATCTATCTATATCTATCTATCTGTCTGTCTATCTATCTATCTATCTATCTATCTATCTATCTATCTATCTATCTATCTATCTATCTACCTATCTACCTACCTACCTATCTATCTATCTATATACTTTTTACGGTTTTTCAAGACAGTGTTTCTCTGTGTAATTCTGCCTGTCCTGGAAATCACTTTTTAGACAAGGCTGGCCTTGAAATCAGAAATCTGCCTGCCTCTGCCTGCCATATGCTGGGATTAAAGCCATTGGACATCACAGAAAGGAGACCCGAAAATACTTAAACAAACAAACAAAACAAAAAATAAAACAAAAATACAAAACAAAACAAAACAAACAAACAAACAAAAAAACAGGAACTCTAAAAAGACCATTAAAAATTCTAAAAACACTTTAAAAATGCCCTAAAATTCCCCAAAATCTCAAGAACCCTAAAAAGACCTTAAAAATTTTAAAAGCAAAAAAAAAAAAAACAAAAAACAAAACAGAAGAACAAAACAAACAACAACAACAACAACAACAACAACAACATGTCTTTAAAAAGTTGCCTGAAACACTGAGGAAACCCTAAAATTATTTTTTATATGAAAGAACTTTAAAAAAAATCCTAAAAGACATAATTAAAACTTTACAAACCCTAAAGAAAAATCTAAAATTCTAAAGAGAACTCAAGAAGTCTTACTAAAAAAACAAATGAAACAAAGAAACAAAATATAAAACAAACTAATGAAAAAAAAAAAAACCTAAAACTCTAAAATAACCTTAAAAAAATAGAACCCCAAAATAGACACTAAAAACCGCAATGCCCAAAAACCCTGTGTACTGTGGCATGAGAATAGGCACACACGAATATATTAAATGAACAAATGAATTTGAATAAATAAATACAAATATTTTGACTTTAGGCCATGTTTCTGCTATAAGCATTAAAGTTGGCAAAGTCAGAGCTGGCAAGAAGGCTCAGCAAGTCAAATTTCTTTTTTTGCTCCCTGGCATCTGGATTTCAAGGACTGAATCCATATGGGAGAAAGGTAGAATTTCACTGAGTTATTCTTAAACACAATAAACAAGCAAAAATAATCAATCTGTAATAATTAAGGCCAAATGTTGGCTATTGCATTAACTGTGGTGGAATTAGAACTGGTTATGCTATACATGTTGCTGAATTCCAAATTGGTTGATGAATGTGTTTTACTGGGATTCCTTACAGGAATAAGTGTGAGGGGTTACTTACAGGAGCAGAAATGACTCAGGGACAGCTGCACCACCAAACCCACCCCACTGTGGTCCACAAAAACGGGAACCTGGAGAATAGAGCAGACAGCTCAACAGGTTGGAGAGAATCCTTTCAATGTAGCTCAGTGGATCTAAACCTCTTCCAGGCAAGGTAGCTCCAGCTCCCTCTTGTTTCTGCTTCTTTCAGACAACTAGTCTCAACTTCACCAAGACTCTGTAAGACCCCCAAAGCTGGGCCTCCACTCAAGTCCCAGGATGAGCTGCCCAGCACCCCAAAGACTCAAGAGAAAACCACACCTAATGCAAACTGCAAGAGGTTTTATTATCAGGTAGCTGAGGAGGAACTCCTTCTGCCATGCAGGGCAGGGGAGTTTGACCCTGAGCAGTAACATTACAGGACTTTAACAGCTAGCTGAGGAATTGGAAGAAGTTGGAAGGAGAGTTGGCTATAGGTGGGGGTATAGTGGGGGAGTAGTCTGCACCTCCTCTCTATATCCATATCTTTGTAGGTCTTCCTACAATTATCGCATCTCTGGCTGTAAGGCACAGAAACAAAAAGCCTTTTGCTGGCAATAGAATACAAAGAGCTTCTTTCTGATGTTTATTTAGAGATCAAGGGAAAAAAAAAAGGTTGGGAAATGTCCAGGGGCTCTTCCTTCCAGGGATAAATGCTATAAGGCAGGGTCTCACATACCCTACTCCTTCTAGTAAATAGTTCTAATATTAGAACTAGGAAAATTAAACCTCTGGCCCAGCTGTCAAATAAAGCCAACATGAGGTCACATCTTCAGAATTTGTTACATTGAGAGCCCCAGAAGCGCTTTAATGAGACTAAAGAGTTTCTCACCAGAGGTGGGATGGAGGGAGGAGGTTCAGTTCCTGAGCCAAGGCCAGTTAGTGCAAGCAGGGCTGGGTCAGTGGGCCTCGGTGGGGCCAATAGGAGGAGCCAGACACAGGCTGGAGGAGCAGCAGCAGAGCTTGTCACAAGCACCAGTTAGGGTCCTTTTCGTCTGGGTTTATGGTTGTTAGAAAGGTGGTGTCAGGCCAGGATAGGATGCTCTATTTGAAATTGATGTGGTCCCATTGTGGTTCCTGGTACCTATGTATTGTTTGTTTGTTTGTTTGTGTGTGTGTGTCTGTGTGTGTGTCTGTGTGTCTGTGTGTCTTTGTTTCATTTTTTTTTCAGCAATTCCCAGGAATCATTTTTGATCAGTTATAGGGCCTTCAAGTGAGCTGGCAGGGGTTGGGAAAAAGGAACACCAGGTCAAACATTCTCCCTGCTTCATTAGGTCTCCCATGGAGGAGTTCAAAGGGTGTAAGTATAAATTTCCCTGGGAACAAGGCGAAGGTTAGGAGTGTTGTCCAAACTTTTCTGCTGGTCTCTAAAGCCAATCTAGTTAAGGTTTACTTTAATGTTCTCTTTATCTGCTCTACCTGTCCTGAAATCTGGGGTCTATAAGCAATTGTCTTATCTGAGCAACGAAGGAGGGGATGTTGTCTGATGAAATTACCTTAGGGATGTCAAATATTGGGAAAATTTCCTCTAATATCTTCTTTACCATGACATTGGTGGTCTCCTTCTTAGTGTGGAAGGCTTCCATTCACCCTGAAAAAGTGTCTAAAAAAATAATAAATATTTATTACTGTACTTGGCTGGATTAACGTCAGTAAAATTTATTGCCCAGTATGCCCCTAGCGGGTCACCTCTTAGCTGCTTTCCCGGGGCGAAGCCTGAATTTTAACTGCTAGCAACAGAGTATTCCCAGAAGACTGACAAGGGAATAAAACACCCAGTTCTAAGAGCCTTTTGAGGTGAGGTCTGATGCCCTTGAAGGCCTCTTTGTTCATGGGGTATTATCATACCCCAATAGGAGTCGCACCAGCTTTGAGCATCACAACGATGGGGGCACCCTTTTTGTCATTTTTATACCTGCAGTCTCTGGCCAGGCTTGAGGATATCTCTCTAACCAGTTCCCTTCTAGAACTTTTCTCTAACAGGTTTGAGGCTCACTTTATCTATATTAGTTTTCTGATTTTCAAGCTAAAATTATAGAGATGGTGGAATCCAAGAGACTGAAGTTCCTTCTGAAAAGAAACTTATGTGGGCTTTTATTTTGATAGTAATTCTCTCCCCAACAATGGGGTGGAGCATTCAGGAATGATGAGAAAGTAATGAGTTACTTGGCTTCTTCTTAAATCAACTTTATTATCAGTGGTCCAAGAGTATGGATTCTGACAAGTAGCCACTATTACTACAGTTTTCTTGTTCTTCAATTTCCCCAGTGGCTCTTTCAGGACTAAAAATTCTGCTCTGGTATCAACAAGGAAATATGTTGTGGTCGCCTCCACAGTTAGGATTACCCTAGGCTCGGGGAGGGGGGCCTGAGGCCCATCTGCCCTAGGCATTGTCATCTGGGTTAAGGACCTTGGGAGGACTGATATCTATTTTTTTTGGGGGGGGGGCAGTCTTTTGCCCAGTGTCCATTTTTTTTTTTATTGGTCCTTATCTAGAGGTGGTTGCGAAGGTCCTCTGGAGTTTTGACATCTTCTTGGTGCTGTGTTACCCAGGTACACTGTCTGCCTACATCCTCCTCCCTTTCTATAATATTCCTTATCACCTGGAATTATGTCTAAAACCCTAGTTAAATTTCTTACAGCCTTCTATCTCGTATAATTTATCTTTTTTCAGACTCTCTCTTTACTCTTTCTCTTTTTTCTTCTCCAGTCTCTCTCTTATAGTACACTTTCTCTGTCTCCTTAACCAGATCTTTCAAAGATAATATTTGCAGACTCTATAGACACTGTAACCTTTTAATGTCAGAAGCAGACTGGCCAATGAAAGCCATGGCCATCGCTGCCTGCTGGCCCTCTGATGTAGGGTCAAAGTGAGTGTAAGGCCTGTATGGTTCTAAGAGGTGCTCAAAAAAAACACTGCTGGGTGCTACTTTTCCTCTTGTAGGATCCCTCTTACCTTGGCCAAATTAGTGGGGCACCTGCCAGCTCCTTTCAGCCCTGTTACTAGAGCCCAGAGGAAAACTGTCAACTGCCCCCTACTGTGAGGACTTTCAGGGTCCCAGTCAGGACTTGTCAGAGGCAAGCCTGCATCTATTTCATTCAGAAGATGTGACAGCCATTCATTGACCCCTAGCATGTTCTTTCTGGCCTCCAGCAGTATCTTTTTTTTCTCCTCTGTGGTGAAAAGAATGCTCAAATTCTGTTGACAGTTATCCCTAGTGGGCTGATGAGAGAACATGAGAGATTACATTAGATGAGTATGGCTAGAGGGATTTCCAGAAAAGGGGGCATGATATGCCTTCAAATTATAGGATCAGTAGAGGAAAATGGCCAGTACTAAAGGGACTGCAGTTGTCTGGGTTCTGATGGAGGAGGGCCGTAAGTATATAAAGGCAGCACTGTGCAGTCTGTTTCCTCTAGGTTCCGAGCTCAACAGCCTCAGGTTCCAGCTGCTGGTCCCACCCCCACATCTCCAGCGGCACCTCAGACATGTTGAGAGGTCTGGGAGGGGACGAGTTGGGGATATGGTGGTAGGGTGTTATGCCATTGTGGAGGTTCTTCTAACTCTGGATATATCTTTGTGGGAGCCAGGGTTGCAGTTCAGACTCCACTATTTTTATCTCAGTTTTTTTTTTTCTCTGAGTGGCAGAGAGTTAGGTCTCAGGAGTCTGGCTTTTTCCACTGAACTCAAGGTTTCAACAAGGATGGGGGGGATCCTTGGCTAAATTTTTTTAGATGAGATTCTATGGCACTTGATTTGGTTGAGACCCTGGTCCCCTCTGCCTAAACAACATTTTTAAGGGCAGAAATCACAATCAAATCAAGAGTGTCCTCTGGTGTTAAACCAACACCAAAAGCGTGCCATTCCCTAGAGCAGAAAGTTCTTCAAAATCTCTTTCTGACATCTACAGACGGGTTGTGAATCCTAGTCTTAATTTCAGTCCAAATCACAAGACTCATACGAGGGGAGTGCTAAGAGTCTGTCTCATTGTCAGAGTCACATTCAGGGAGACAAACAAGATATACACACAATAAATTACGATAACTGCAACCAGTACCCAATCAGACAGCCGAGTAAGCACACTCTTAACTTTGCACCCAGTAACAGAAACAGATGACTGAGTGAGCACACTCTCACTTGGCACCCAGTAACAGAAATGGATTGCTGAGTGAGCACCTTTCAATTGGCACACAGTAACAGAAACCGATGGTTGAGTGAGCACCACTCAATTAGCACCTAGTAACAGAAACAGACGGGTGAGTGAGCACAGTCTCAATTGGCTCCCCGATGGGAAATACCCAGGCATCCCTGGAGCTCCCTCAGACCTTCTGGGATGTCTCCCAGGTTGGCAGACAGTTACTCCTGACACGTCTGTCAGTAACACTCCCCTCCATCCCAGACAGGGAATTTGTTGCTCTCATGTGCACAGGCTACTGTAAACTAAGAATACAAAATTCAAAAAAAGCCTGCAGACAAAGACATAGACAAAGACATAGACAAAGGCAGGATCTTACCTCTCAGCGGGGATTTCTGAGAACTGGGGTAGGCCACAAATCTCAGCAAATGAGCACCCACATGTAAGACCACCAAAAGCTGGGCCTCCACTCAAGTCCTAGGATGAGCTGGCCAGCACCCCAAAGACTCAAGAGAAAACCCCCCCTGATGCCAAATTCAAGAGTTTTTACTAAATCTAGCTGAGGACAAACTCCTTCTGCCTTGCAGGGCAGGGGAGTTTGACCCTGAGCAGTAAGAACAGGGGGTTTTAACAGCTAGATGAAGAATTGGGAGGAGTTGGGAGGAGAGTTCGGAGGAGATGGGGAGAGTTGGGAGGAGTTGGGAGTAAACTTGGCTATGGGTGGGGAGTAGTCTGCATATCCTCTCTATCTCCATATCCCTATAGGTCTTCCTACAATTATCATATCTCTGGCTGTAAGGCACAGAAACAAAAAGGCTTTTTGCTGCCTATAGAGAACAAAGAGCTTCTTTCTGAATGTATTTTAGAGATTAGGGAAAACAAGGTTGGGGATTGTCCAGGGTTTTACCTTCCAGGGAGAAATGCTCTAAGCCTTGGCCTCATATTTCTCTTTTGTACCTCATCTTTCTGCATATGAGAGGGACTCTCAGCTTTTATTCCTTTCTCTGGCAGGGAGAAGCCTACTGACTTTTGTCAGTTTGAGGGACTCCTTGAAGCTCTTTGAAGGTGTTTGCCTTCCTGCTTAAAGAGCTTCCTGGATTTCTTTTGAGTTGTTTATCTCTCTGCTTAAGGAGCTTCCTGTAGGGTGGAAGGTTTCAATCCTCTGAGGATACTATTATACAAATGTATATTAAGGGCTTTTGGAGTTATAGTAGTAATAAATTCAATGTTTCTTGTATTGTACAGTTAATAATTTTATGTCACAAAATAATATTATACTAATAATTATTTAAACTGTGTCTTATACTGCTAATATGGTTTCACATATACATGGGAGTTTGGTAGCCTCAGGACTCTGTCCAGGTAGCTGGATCATGTTAATCAATTTTACACTCAGATTGCCATTCATTTTATTTTTAGTTGCCAATTTCAAGGGCACACCATTTACTTTGCGACTACCAGTACTTTAGATTTTTTTTTTTTATTTTCATGACAGGGTTTCTGTGTATACCCCCAGCTGTCCTGAAACACACTTTGAACAGCAGCCTGGCCTCGAACTCAAAAATCTGCCTGCCTCTGCCTCCAAAGTGCTGGGATTAAAGTCGAGTGCCACCACCACCTGGCTAGTACTTTAGATTTCTAAATGGTCCCCTCTGGTAAGTTGGAACAGGAAGAAAATTGTACAGCTAGTCCCCAAAACACACAATCCTGACTAGGTGAGAAAAAGTATAATCGAGGCTGTGTACCCAACATATCCAGTATAGCCCACAAAGGGCATGGTACCTGATACCTGCATTGACATTTTTTTTCGGTCCTGTCAGAGATTAGAGAAACTAGACAAGGAATAGATGTTTTGTTCAAAGTGGTTTGGGAATCCACACCATTGAATTTCCCAAGGGACTGCATTAAAGAATGTTTGGCCCAGGCATGTGGGGCTTCCAGCTGAAGTTTAAATCACCCTTCCATTAGGTAGGTCAGTTTTCCCCAACAACTTAAGTATTAGTTCAATTTTGGTTTTGGTTTTGTCCAGGATCTCATTATGTAGGTCAGAGTAATCTGGAACACACTGTGTAAACCAGGCTAGCCTCAAAATCACAGAGGATTCTGACTCTGGAGTGCTTAGGTTTAAACACATGTGCTATTACCACTCCTAGTCCCAATAATTGAAGTTTTAGTGAGTCAAGATTTGTAGCAGGACCGGGG
The DNA here is from genome assembly GCF_000001635.26 of Mus musculus. Classification (NCBI taxonomy): domain Eukaryota; kingdom Metazoa; phylum Chordata; class Mammalia; order Rodentia; family Muridae; genus Mus; species Mus musculus. The sequence goes on from NC_000087.7 coordinate 36,704,391, forward strand.
AACCTTGTCTCATACAAAGGATTACAGGAATCCAGTTCTTTTTTTTTTTTTTTTTTTATCTATCCAGGCCATAGTTCTTCCATGTTAGTTTTTTCACATGCATGGCCAAAATACACCCTTAGCTACTGGACTCTAGTGTCTACCAGGATGCCGCACATGCACACTGTAGTGAAGTCTGCTTGGCAGTCCAAGAGCCCTGGAAGCACTCATGAGTCAAAGAGTTTCAAAATGAACTCAACTCCTGGAGCTTTGGCATTCTCATAACCCACATATTCATACCCTATCCCCTTGTTAGTCTGGTGTACAGATCCATGTGCTCTCTTTTAGTAATATCTTATTATAAGTGCCTTTTAAGATTGATTTCTGACATAGCTAAGCATTTGCCAGTGTTCCAATGTCCTAGAAAGTCCTTGAGCTGACCATGGGTTTGGAATTCAATGTTGCTTATTCAGTGACATTCAGAATTGCCTTTGGTATTACACTATCACTTAGAATAAAAGCCAAATCACTCCCACATACAGGAATTTACAATGGTTTAGGCAGTAGATCTGGCTGTGGTTTTAGGGTAATGAGATGGTTAGCTAGAGCCAAACTCCCTAATTAGAAATATGTCTTGGGTGTGAAAGCCATTGCCTTAGGAGTGTGAGACCTCACACCTGGCTTCTAAGACTTTAGGTGACCTTAGATAGGGCTGACTTTGTCTCAGTTGTTTTATTGACCAGTTCCTGCCTGTCTTTGTGTTTACATTCCTCTGTTTTGTGTAAGAGCCATTAAGCACCCAGTAACCTCATTTGTACTTTGCCAATGTGTCACCTAACTTCCCTATTTTCTTGTGTATAAAAAGTTTGATGCTCAATTTGACAAATGACATTCAGATAGTACACAATCTCACGTGTTCATCTTTCTGTCATTCGCAGACTCTTTGCCCATCTCGGACTAGTGACTCTTTCCATGCAGAAAGAGGGACCCAGAGGGTCTGTGGCAACAGGACCAAAAACAGATTTCTTGCTATGGGAGCAATGAGAAATGGGCTAATTTTTATTTCCTCATGAAAAGAATGGAAGATCTGGATGTCACTTAATGCATGATAGAAACTCTCTTGACATTTAACACAGACCCTGTGATCGTGCCCTTTCCAATCTGCCAGCCAGTATTCTGTCAGGGGTTTCTTAAGTTAGTGATATTGAAATTAGAATGTTTCCAGGTCCCTAGTTGACAGTCTGATGCAGAAGGCTCCTTTTGAAGGAGCACCATTTTTGCACTTGTAGTGCCAGGTTGTTCATAAGATGTGCTTCCAGTAGGAAATGTAAAAATGGGCTTTAGGGGTACATCTGGCCAGAGTTGAAGGATGTTCACATATATAGTTATCATTTAGCCTGTATGCCCACTCTGAGTGCTACCACTGACTCAATGAAGTTGATCAGCCATAATCTAGGTTTGCAGAGACATATAAAATTATTGACACTGGTTGTCCTAGGTTAGAGAATAGTAACTTTTGGATCATTTGTCCCTGTCCTAAGGGATGGCTCTGGTCGTCTTGTCATTCCACTGTTGGGGAAAACTGCATATCAAAAAATAATGTCTCCCATGTTGGTAGATGGAGTATGTGATTTTTTTTATACTTGAAAAGTGGATGTGACAAATGAAGCTGGGTCCAAGTAAATCCTTATCCCAAATGAGTCAGACAAATACAGTAGATAACAGAATTAGCAGGCTGGGCCCACAAAGCAGGGGAAGATCAGTCCAAGCAAGTAGTTAAAAAAAAATCTGTTCATGCTGTAGGCAGCCAGCACCTAAAAGATGGTGCTGGTCTCCGGTACACCATCGCAGTAAACAACACCACTGAGTAGGTGCTAGACCAAATCTGGCACCAACCCCTCCTGAGTGGGTGCATGCAAATTAACATGTCTGCAGACTGACCAACCCTAGCAGGACGCATAGCCCTCCCCAGTGCTGGGGTGTATTTAAGCAGTCCTCCCTGGGTTCCTGGGGTTCCTGTAGCATTGAGGCATTCCTGCTCTTAAGCTGTTGAAAAGAATTCAACTGTGTTGAATTCTCTTTACCAGGAAGAGGTAGGCGAAACATCACCCCAGCAATTGTGTTCCTCTTTTCTTGCCTTTGGGAGGGCCTCAGCAAACCTAGCCCTTTCTGAGCTTCCTAAAACTTGGAAGTTTTATTTGCTTCTGAGTTGTAGGATCCTCCATCCTCCTTATAGGAAAAAATGTATGAGAATTTTGCTTCCTATAAAAACCCAGCAATGTTATATGTGTAGTTTTTTTTTTATTTTGTTTTGTTTTAATCTCATGTCTGTCCCCAGCTGCAGATAGTTTTTGTTTGAAATTCTAGTGATTCTTGAGAGTGAATAAAAGAAAGAGCTCCTGAGAGGACCTAGGGCAGATGCTGCTCCTGCTGCACCTGCTTTTGTTATCACAGGATTAAATGAGCAATGCTCTTGTCAATGGAGCAAGTTTGTGGATTTATTTGTGTCAAAGGGCACTGATGGACATACATTGTTGCAAGGAGAAAAACAAGTGCATAATTTAGCATTCTTAGTGATTAGGTAAGGTTAGGTTATCTGAATTTATCTGAAGGCCAAGCCAAATGAAATGTTGTTTTGATTCCTTTTTGGGAATACAAAAATCCATGTCTCAAACTAATATTTATAGATTTTGTCAGTTGCTTTTAATGTGTTAGTGTTATGAAATATTACATGGCAAGGGAATACATTTGCTGGACCCATGCATGTTGTGACCTTCAGAAATTACACCACGGAACAGACCTGGTATAAAGGGAATGATTGGGAGAGGGTAGAGGAGTGAGGAAATGGGGGAGGTATAGAGGCATAGAGGCAGAAACAAAACCATTAGGTCAGAAAAATGTGGGGCAAAGAACAGATAGAGGGCTAGCTGAAAACAAAGAGAGAGACAGAGCTATAGAAACAAGAACAATGGGTACAGAGAGGTTGGGCCTAGAACAGAGAGAGGGGGCTAATCAGTCCTTTTATCCTGCCTTGAAGTTAGCAGTTTAGTTTCTTTCAAGAAAGAAATATATTTTCTATGAATTTTGTAAGTTAACAGGAAATATTTTCATCTCTGAGAGCAATGTTAATTTTAAAGTGTTTATAGGAAATTTTTGTGGGACTACTTTCTTAAGAACAATATAAGCCAGGTATGTTGTCACATACCTGTAATAATACCTACATGGAATGCTGAGATCACCTGGAACCTAAACATTCTAGAACTTCTTGGACAATACACAACATACTATGTGCCTATTTCAAAAATGAAATGAAGTGAAATAAAATCAACCCAATGTACCTTCTTTATTTGTATCTCTTACCTTTGGAAACTAATAAGATAATGAATCAAAAAATAAATAAATTTCAATTATCTGTATGAATGAAAACAATTTTAAATGTTAAGAAGGTTAAAAAAATCACTAAAGTGATGGGGAGGAAAGAGCCTGGGTGGGAAATGGGACAAGAAGGTGAACATGATCAGGTATTATGTGTGTGGGGAACATAACTGAAGTGCTGAGGAAAAGCAAAAAGAATGGAAACAGGCAACTTTTTGAGGTAGGAGGTGAGAAAACCCTCGGTTATATCAGAGACCTGGGAGGTGAGAGACCCTAAGGACTCAAAGGGAGGGACCTTAGAAGAAATGCCCTACAGTGGGGAGAGGGAACTTGTAGAGTCCTCCTCCAGTGGAGGGACAGGACATCAAGTGGAAAGATTGAGTTACCATCCCACAGTAAAAAGCTCTAACCCAGAATTGTTCCTGTCTGAAAGAACTGCAAGGAAAAATCATGGAGAAAAGCCTAAAGAAAAGGAGATCCAGTGACAAGACCAAATTGTGATAAAGCTCAAGGAGAGGCATCAAGGCCTGACACTATTACTGATGCTATTCTGTGCTCACAAAAAATGGGCTCACAAAAAATGGTGACTGCTCTCTGAAAGACCAAACCAGCAGGTGAAAGAGTCAGATGCTCAAATTTATATGCAACAAATAGACAGAAGCTGGGAACCCCTGTGGATGAATTGGGGAAAAGCTGGAAGAAGCTGAGGAAGAGGTCTACCCGGTAGGAGGACCAACAATCTCAAATAACCTGGACCTCCCAGGATGTCTCAGACACTGAGCCAGCAACCAGGCTTCATACACCAGATGATATAAAGCCACCAACACATATACAGAAAAGGTCTGCCAGGTCTGGACTCAGTCAGATGAGGTCCATCTAATCCTCAAGGGACTTCAGGCCCCAGGGAGCAGGGAGGTCTGGTGGAGAGGGGACAGGATGGTGGGGACATACTCTTGGAGATGGGGATTGTGGGTTTGGGGCCCTGGGAGCATGGGGGCATATAGGCAGGAGATATGGGGTGTGGAACAGTAAGAGGGGGAACTAGGAGAAGAATAAAATCTCGACTTTAAAAAAAGTATAAGAATAAATTTTAAATAATTCAACTATATTAGTGTGTGGAATTTCAGTCCACGGGACTATATACCATTCACATATTCATTTAGATTTCCTTTGGAAGTTAATATAAAGATGCACTTACACTTAAACAAGAAAATGATTAAAGATATTTAAAAATAAAGAAGTTCTATTTTAACTCTAAAGGTATAACTGCTAGTTAACTTTGTAATCACATCACTGGGATTAACTTCCTTCTCAGAATCATCAGAATAACAAGGATTAAAGAAACTTTAAAACTCTGTTTCATAGGAAACAAAAAAGTTAGAGATTTTTTTTATTTGTTTTATATATATACCAGCAAGTGAAAATTTTTCATGCTTCATTTTTCTGAAGATGGGAAAGTAGAAGAGTACTTCAGATTATTCTCCATGATGGCTCTTTCAAACATAGACATTTTTTTTCTCAGTTCACCATCTACACCAAAAAGCATATCTTAGTTCTTGGTCCCCAAGTTCATCAAAACCTAAAACAGAAAAGTACCTCTTATTAAATAAATTCCCAAGGATACAAATATGAAAGATTCTGTGCAGATGATGTATAGGGTAAAGGTTAAGGTCAGGATTAGGTTTAGGGTTAGTGTTAGGGTTATGTTTAATAAAGCAGGATAATTATAGTGTTATTAAAGTATGAGGTACATCTGAGGTCAAATTCCCATTTTATCATTTTATATCTTTAATAATTCATACAAAGCCATTAGGATTTTATGGATAATAGCAGTCATTTCAGTAAGAAATAATTCAAAATAATAAGTAGTTAAAACTTTATGATTATTAAAACATATTTAGATTCCTAAGGTCATTTTATGGACCATGTGCAACATACCTCCATGGACTTCTCATGCATTTCTTTAACTGCTTCCAGGGTCTGGTTCTGACTACATTTGGACAGTTTCAATGCTTGTTGTTCTTTTTGACAACTATTCTACAAATGTAAAAGGAAAACATTAGTATAACAATTCTGTTTATTTTTGTTGTTACTGCCATGCAACATGCATGGCAGTCTAACAATAAAACACTAAATGTATATCTAATACTAAAACATTTATGTGAGCAAAAATAATTCTATATGAAAGTTAAAAGGAATAGTTTTCCAACTGATTTAAAATTTTAACAACTATTTTGACTAAATATATATATATATATTTACAATAATATGAAATAACATTATGCTACCAATTGTGGGGTAGAAATTTTTTTTAATGTGAAAGAGTTTTTCATAATGCACAGACTGGCCTTAGCCTCCCAAGTTCTTATGTTTATAGGCATGCACCATGTATACATGAACTCGGTAAAATCCTAGTCTTGGAAGCTTAGATTGGTTTTCTCTAGATTCCAATCTCAAGCAACATATAGAAGTAGTAACATAAAGTTCTCATTGAATTCTTTAGGGTTGCGCACAACCTTGATAATTTGCATTTAAAAAAATTAAGACAAGCCCTTTACACCTTTTCACCTTGGGCTACTACAATCCTGTTTTGCCCTTTATTCACTGTGATCAATTTTTTACCTCACATTTGCACTCAAATCATCATAATTAAGTAAAATTACCTCTAATTTGCAATGCTTATCTTTAAAAAAAGTGCACCTGCATACATTTGTAGACAAAGGGTTAATATTGGGTGTCATCTTTGATTTCACAGTACTGTTTCAGAGACAGAATCTCACTAAACCTAGAGCTCATCATTTATGCTACACCTGGTGGCTACAAAGATCTGGAGATCTTCTTTTCTCTGAACTAAATCTGAGATTGGTTGTTTTAAAATGCTCACAACCACACCAACTTTTTTTTGTTGTTGTGGTGGTGGTTTGTTTTTAGTGTTGCTAGTTTGTTGTTGTTTATTTTGTTGTTGGTGGTGGTGGTGTGGGCATTCATCCCAATGCAGGGAATATAAGCTGGGGTCTCCATGCCTACACGGGAGAAAGATTACCAATTAAACCATCTTCCAGCCCTGTAAATCAATCTTATTGGGCCCACATGCAGCATATGACACATTTAGGGATCTTTTCTTCTTTAAAACTTTCCTTCACTCATGGTAGTTTTCTTTCTACCAGTGGTTCTCTTCCTTTACTGGCTCCCTCTCACCAGCTGCCATATGCAGAATTACAAATTTTGAAGTACCCTGCTGTTCTGTCTTTAGACTCCTTATTTACAGGGATGATCACTTTCCCTTGAAATGTCATCCAGAGTCCAATGTTTAAAAACTGTCTTCAATTGGAGTATTTATTATTTATCTTTAGTTCCTATCTCTTTCCAGAACTGACTCATAATGGCAGGTTCCTCAATGCCTTCTGAGGCAAGAATGAATTTGCTGTTCCTTTCAAATTGAATACTTTCCAAACTATTAACCAGTAAATAAAATAAAATAGTTAATATGATTATCGTTGTCTCAGATCTTACTTGGAAACCAGGTGATGACTCTACAGGTAGAGTAATGGAGACGTGATCTAAAATTGTTTGCTGATATTCTTCCACAGGAAAATTCTTCCAGGGCTGTTGAGATTGTTTGTTTCCATCCTCTGTTGTTACTAAATCTTTACTAAATTTAGGACTGTAAGAACTGATTTACCAAATTGAGTTGGTTTTTTAATATAAACAACAGAGTCCAGGTGAAACCAATAAATAAGCTTTCTCTCTTCTTTGAACTCTGATATATTGTGGTTTTTTTGTTTTTTTGTTTTTTTGTTTTTTTTTTTTTTTTTTTTTTTGTAGTCACTGGTAATCATCTCTTGATCTTTCTGCAAATGTCTGCCTCTTGAAAATTTATGATCTGGTATACCATAAAATGCCTAGTCGTTTTCATTGATATAGTATGCAATCAATAGTTTATATCTCAGTAAGACTAGAACAGAAGCAAGGATAGATAGATAATGGAACTTAATTTAGTTTCATATGCTCAACTCAAGGCTAGTTGTTCCATTCCTACTTAGTAATACTAGGTTAAATATTAAGTTTTTTTTTATGGTACCAACCACTGATTTTTCTTTTTCTTCATTGAATTTCTGTACATCCATATCAGACTTCTGAAATGTAGTTATATACTGCTCACAAAATTTGTTGTTGATGTTCTTCCTGTAAAGCACAGTAACAAAAGCAGGCACATTTCATACCAATATGAAAATGAACACTCAGAACAAATTCAATTGAACATTTCATACTATAAAAAGAAAAATAGCAGTATAAAATATCTAATGGGAAATCATTATAGATTTTTCCGCTAACATATTATCAGAGAGGTTTTCATTTACGTTTTAGCTTTTCAAAATTAAAGAAATATAAACACACACAACACACACGTAACACACACACACACACACACACACACACACACACACACATATATATATATATATATATATATATATATATATACATGTACAAAATTTAATTATATTTCAATGTGGTTTTTTTTTCATTATTTTCTACCAAATATAAGTTCTAATTTATTTTTCATACATTGCCTTAGTAAAGACAGTGCAAAACATGTCAACTAAAATATACAAATTGTCTGCATATGTAATTGTATTTGTTCCTTTTGAATATTGTTAAACATAATAATCCATAAATTACATTCCTAAGACTATGTGCAAGACTTCTGTATTTCCACAATGAATGTAAATTAAAATTTAAATCTCATTAACATTGACTTAAAGCAGAAAATAAAATTTTCATAGATTTCTATGAATTAGATTTAGTTTGCTTGAAGGCATGATGTTATAGGGTTAACTGTTTAGACAAAATCAAAGCCACACATTTTTACTAAAGAATCAGACATGATATAATTTTTTTTAAACTTCAGCCACATATAATTTTTAAAATGATACACATTTGACCCTACAAATATAACAACTCTACCTCTCTCGTTCGTTCGTTTTGCAAAATCTTTCTAATTTCTGGTTGCTGCCTTTGAAAGATTCTTTGACATAAGTTTCCATCCATTTTCTCTTTATGTGAAGCGTCTTATAAATGTCATCTATATTAAAAATAAAGAGTCATTTTGAAGAAAAATTAGATGATTCCATGTATTCAAGTAAAAATAGATATAGATAAATTTCATTCAATAATGCTATGGAAACTTAAAATTAAATGATAGATATCACAAACATGCTTCATACTTTAGAATACTTAGGGTTTGGTATGTTCAGATGAAGGATGTTCAACCTGTAAAGTCTACAGAAATGTTCCACAACATAGAAAAAAACAGTCCATGTATTTTGGATAAGAAATATCTAATCTTATCTGAATTTTAATTTCTGTAAGGAAAATAATTTTGAGCTTCAAGAACAGTTTTCAAAAGAACAAATGCACAAAACAAAGGATCAAAAGTATACTTAATTCTTCATAAGGAAACACTTTTAATAAAGGCTAATTCTTTTCCAAATCTAAAAAAGATGATGCAACTGAAAGAACAAACTTGACTGTGGAACTGTTAGACCCATTGTTTAAAATATTCAATTAAAATAAGAGGGCAACCGGTCATATTGGTTCCCATGTTAATCCTAGTATTCTGGAGGAAAAGGCAGAGAGATATTTGTGTGTTCCAGGTTAACCTGGTCAACATACTGAGTTCCAGGACAGACAGAGCTACAAATGAGACCCTGTCAGAATCAAACCTGCGTTTGATTCCTAGCACCTACATAATGTGCACAAATATCTCCAACTCCAGTTCCAGGGGATGTGATGCCCTGTTCTAAATTCTGCATTCACCAGGTACATATGTATATGACTCACAGACATAGTTATAGGCAAAATACCTATATAAATAAAAATAGATAAAAATGTTAAAATCTATGTTTAAAACAATGATCTCCAAGTTTTTTTTTTAATCAAAATAAAATTATTTCTAAAGTGAATTGGTAATTATATTTCAGAACATATGCTTTAAAAAAACACTTGAAGAAAATTATGGTAGGAACTTTTGATCAGTAACTGCTGCAGTTCATGAAAATTGTAATGCTTCAGAAAATGTTTAGTACCTTTCTAGCATGCACAGTTAGCTTTCAGTAACTAGGATGAAGCTATATTTCAGTGTACATGTTTAATATTCTCACCATACATAGTACTAGACAAAATCAGATTATTAAATGATTATTCTGCCTCCTCTAAATAGAGCAAATCCTTCAGTTGAAAAAAAATAATTTGGTAAAATGGGTAACTTGAAAGACGCAAAATATTATTTTTAAAAAATATAATATTGTTTCATGGGGGTAGAGATATGGCTCAGCAGTTAAGAGTATTTCCTGTTCTTTGCAAAGGACATAGGTTTGGTGTCTAGCACTCATATGGTGGCTCACAACTATCTGACTCCAGTTCCAGGTATCTGAATTAATCAACTGATATCTGAACAACAGGTACACATGTGGTGCACATATATAACTGTAAGCAAAACACTAATACACATAAATAAGTCCAAAAATAGGTATTAGGAGCATTGTTTAGTAAGCCATGTAAAGATGTTTTTTTGTGTGTGTATGATCCTAGTATTGGAAGCTTAAGCAGGAGATTTCCAGTGTAAAGACTGCATAGGTTAAATAGGAAAATGCAGGCCAGCCTGAACTACATAATGACACCATATCTCAAAGACAAGTTACTGTCTTCTGAGAAAGCTCACTTAGCATTCAGTTACATATAATTTAAAACAGATACTTTAGAATCTGAGTATCATTCTCTCATTGTTTAGTAAGTTGTCTTCCACTTACAGTTACATAATTCATTTCATAAAAAGAAAAAAAAAACAATGAAGGGATTGGAGAGATGATTCAGCAGTTAAGAGCACTGGTTCCCTTCCAGCTTTCTGAGATTGGAGTACCAAAACCCACAAGGTGGCTCACTACCTATAACTTCAGTTTCAGGGGATTCAAGGCCTTCATCTGGCTTCCTCAGGTACAAGACACACTAGTTGTGCACATACACACGTGAAAGAAAAAAAAAACAATAACCATAACATAAAATTTAAAAATAAGTTATAAGGGTTACATTAAAGAATTCAGTTTTGCACTGTGCCATATAAAGAAGGAAGCACAGAAGACTCCTAGAAAAGAAACTGACTTAATATAAAATTAGCACTGGATCAATGAAAATATGTTTCATGTACAGAATTTTGTATACATATCACTTAGCTATGAGTACATGTAACTGTGAAATTGTTTACATCTATTTTTTTTCCTTTTAAAATTCTTTCAAAGCTGTTACAAAAAAGCCTCAGTAGTCAAGAGGGCCTACTGTGAAAAGAGGAGGTTCACAAAGTACTTTTTTTTTTGTTTTTTAAGGTAAGTAATGTTACTTCATGCTTATCAAAGGATAATTCATCAAAGATGAACTCACAATTCTGAATATCTATGCTCCAAATACAAGGGCAACCAAATTCATAAAGAAATTTTACTAGAACTCAAAGTACATATTGTACCCCATATAATAATAGTGAGAAACTTCAACACCCCACTCTGAGCAACGCAGAGGTCCTGGAAAAAAAGAAATGAAAAAGAGACACTGTGAAACTAATGAGAAGTTATGAAACTATCGGATTCATCAGATACATATATATGTATCTGTCACACACACACAGACACACACATCCAAACATGCACACATATATTGAAGCAAATTCACACACAGTTCTCACTAGATGAAGAGAAATTATTTGAAAAAAAATCAACAAACCTTCATGATAATAGTCTTGGATAGATTAAGAATTTTAAGCACATACCTAAATATAGAAGCAAACCAGAAGCCAACATCAAATTAAATGGAAAGAAACTTGATGCAATCCCACTAAAATAAGACAAGACAGGACTAGACAAGGCTTCTTACTCTTTCCCTACCAATTCACTATAGTACTACAAGTTCTAGACAGAGCAACTAGAAAACAAAATTGGTCAAAGGAATAAAAATTGGAAAGGAATAAATCAAAATATCACTATTAGCAGATAATAAAATAGTATACTTAAGTGACCACAAAAATTCCATCAGAGAACCCATAAACCTGAAAAACAACTTCAGCAAAGTGGCTAGATATACAATTAACTCAAACAAAACAGTACCTTTCTTCTACTCAAAAGATAAACAGGATGAAAGGCAATTATGGAAACAACACCTTTCAAAAGTCACAAATTATAGTTCCTTGATGTGACTCAAACCAAGCAGGTGAAAGATTTCTATGACAAGAACTTCAAGTCTCTGAAGAAAGAAACTGAAAAATCTCAGAAGATGGAAAGGTCTCCCATGGTCATAGATTAAGTTAGTAAAAATGGCTGTCTTCCCAAAAGCAATCTGCAGATTCCATGCACTCTCCATCAAAATTTAAACTCAATTCTTCGTAGAGACAGAAAGAGCAATATGCAAAACCATTCGGAATATCAAAACTCCAGAATATCCCAAAACTATTCTCAACAATAAAAGAACTTCAGGGGGAATCATCCCTGACCTTAAGCTGTATTATGCAGAAATAGTGATAAAAAAATGTATGGTAATGGTACAGAGACAATGCCTTCATGAAATGGAGAGATCTAAAATATATCATCCTGTGTGATCTCAAAGGAAAAAAAACATGGTATGCACTCACTGATAAGTGGATATTACCCTAAAAGCTCAGAATACCCAAAATGTAATTCACAGACCACATGAAGCTGAAGAAGAAGGAAGACAAAAGTGTAGGTGTTTCAGTCCTTCTTAGAATGGGGAACATAATATTCCTGATAGGAAATGTGGAGATCAGGGCAGAGACTTAAGGAATGACCATCCAGATTCTGTCCAACCTTTGGATCCATCCCATATACAGAAACCAGGCACAGTCACTATTGTGGATACCAACAAGTGCTTGCTGATAGGAGCATAATATGACTGTCTCCTGAGAGGCTCTGCCAGGGCTTGGCAAGAACAGAGGCTGATGCTCACAGCCAACAATCAGACTGATCATGGGGTCCCCAGGGGAGCAGTTAGAGGAAGAACTGAAGGAGCTGAAGGGGTTTGCAACCTTACAGGAAGAACAACAATATGAACCGAGCAGACAGACCAGAGCACTCAGGGACTAAGCCACCAAACAAAGAGGGGCACCCATGACTCTAGCGGCATATAGAGCAGAGGATGGTATTGTCAGACATCAGTGGGAGGAGAGGTCCTTGGTCCTGTGAAAGCTCCATGCCCCAGTGTAGGCAAATGCCAGGGTAGGGAGGTGGAGTATGTGGGTGAGGGAACAGGCTCATAGAAACAAAGCAAGTGTCAAATGGAATAGGGATTTCCTGGGATTAAACCAGGAAATGGCTGATATTTGAAATGTAAATAAATACACACTCACACACACACACACACACACACACACACACACACACACACACACACACACAGATGGCTTTAACTGTGTCTTCAGGTGGGTTTACATCTAATCACAGGATGATCTAAATTTTTCCCATTCCTGCTAGTTTTTTGATAAATTAGAGTAAATGTGTCTGCATCTCAATCTCCAAATAAAATCATAGTTGCTCTTATCACAACCAAGCTCCTCAACCTTTTTCATCACAATACAAATCTAAGACAAATCTTAAATATAAAATTCTTCCTGGCTGGACAAATATTTTACTGCTACAGCAAGAAGCTCTGGTTTCAATCTTCAGGAATGAAAAATAAAAACCCCCAAAATTTAGATATAAAAAATAAAGAAGGCATGATTCCTCGGGCCCCATTACATTTCTGAGGCTGAGGACTTCAGGTACAAGGCCAGTCCAGGCTGCAATTGAGGTTTCAGACAATCCTGAGATATAGAGCTAGAGGTTACTTTCCTAAACCAAAACAACAAATAAATAAAGACAGCCTGGTCTGAATTATGTCTGAATTCCCAGCACTTCTGAGGCTGAGAGAAGCCTCTAGTATTTGAGGCAGTTTGGAACCTATATATAGAAATTTCGGCAATGTGGCATTTTCACAACACGTTAAAATGTAGACTGGTCTTCAGTTTCTTTTTAATAAATTCCTGGTGGGAAGCAGTTGCACAGAAGAGGGTTTTGTCTGTTTCATCCACTAAGTGAAGTCCAGTTTACTCACACCTCACATCCCCAGTCCCCAAGAATACTTTCAGGGTCTCCATTTCCTTGGCCTTCCTGATTTCTGCTAGGAGCTAGTCTGTTCAAACTCTTGCACTTACAGTGAAGTTCTCAGTTTTTCTCAGCAGAGGCCTAAGTGGGAAAGGTCGATTGTGAACCTGGAAGTAGCAACTTCCTGAGTCCAGTGAGGGTCACCTAATCTCATTACTCCTGAAGAAACACCTCCAAAACTCCACCTTCATCCCCACCCAGACCCCTAGCTGAACCAGGATTAACCAACAGACAATTGACTACCTCCACTGAGACTTCATCCTACCATGATTCCTCAAGAATTTTGCTTCCTCAAGAACTCTTTGTAGCCACCATACTGGGTAACAGGGTTTGAACAGCAGGAAAATAATCTCAGCCAAGCCCATTGCTGATTGGCTGTGTTTGCACATGAGTACTAAGGGTAAGAGAGGCTCTTTCAGTCATCTGTGATTAAAGCTTCAAAAAGCGGGTAGTATTTTAACTTCCACTACTACCCAGAGGCTTTCCATTTTCTAAGTTTGCAATACTAACTTGAAAGTTAAAATAAAATGAACTCCAAAGACGACTCTCCTACTTTGTTTCAGATGAAGGGACTGTTCTGTGTAACTCTAAATTGTTTTTTTTTGTTTGTTTGTTTTTTTGTTTTGTTTTTTTTGTTTCTTTTTTTTTGGTTTTTTTTTTTTAAAACTAAAGTGTTTTTGCATGTTTGTATTTATATAACATGTATGACTAGTTCCCCTAGAAACTAGAATAGGATGCCAAAATCCCTGGATCTAGAATTAAAAATGATTTTGAGAATTATGTGGGTTCTAGGAACTAAACCTTGGTTCTGTACAAAAGCAACAAGTGTTCTTAATTTCTAAGCCATCTTTCCATTCCTATCCTGTGTGTGTTTTAAGGTGTGCTGGACCATTTCTCACGATAGATGTTTAATTTTACTATATAATGGAGAGTATAAAAAATGACTTTGTTAATGTTGTCTATTTCCAGAAACAGAAAAACAAACAAACAAACAAAACAGCAACAAAAAAACCATAATTTTAATGGATTGTGTAAATCATAAATAGTTTCAGGATAAAAATGGAGTGTATACATTTCAGTATATGGGTGCATAAGGAGGCCAGATATAGACATTTGTTTTATTCTCAATTATATTCCAAATTTCTTTTTCATTTTCAGTTTTTTTTTCAAGTCAGGGTTTATCTGTATAGCTCTGGTTAACCAGGAACTCACCCTGTATACCAGGGTGGCATCAAAATCAAAAATCTCCCTGCCTCTGCCTCCCAACGTCTGGGATTAAGGCATGTGCCACCACTGACTGACCCAACTTAAAACTTGAGATAGGTTCTCTCTGAATATGCAGCTAACCAATGCCACTACCTCGGCTAGCCAGCAAGCTGTCTCCACCTACTCAGCACTGGTTGGCAGCCTGCATTTTAGAAGTGGATTCTAGGCCCCCACTTTTATTTTCAAGAAAAACATTTTACTAAAACAGCCATCTCTCTAGCCACTCTTCAAGGTTTGTTCTATTGCTATAGACACTGCAATTTTTTGTTTGTTTGTTTTTTGTTTGTTTGGTTTCTTTTTCTATTTCTCTAATCATGCCTAAGTTTAGGCTCCTAAAATGCTTAGTGGTGGTTTTGCTTGTTTCCTTACAACAGCAAATTGGTTTTCTTGCTCACTTTACAATTTGCAGCTAATTTGGCACACTGGACGAACTGACATTTCATTTACTAGTCTTATTGCTGTGTTTTGTTTCTTTGGTGCTTTTTTTTTTTTTTTTTTAATTTGCTGGGTTTGTTTTTTTTTGCTGGTTTTTTGTTTTTGTTTTTGTTTTCACCACTGAAGATGAAATTTATAACTTTTAATGGTGCTTTACCACTGAGCTACATCTTTAGTTAATCTTTAGTTTTGAATGTTGGATGAGAAGTTATCTGTGTGTATTTTTTAACGAAAACTATAATTTCTGTGAAGCCTACAATTATCCCCCTATGCTATAGGTTCTATAGAGATCTGTTTCCCTCGTTTGGCCTCTTCAAGAAGCAGGGAAATATTTCTAAAACACATACCTCCAGATTTATCCAACATACTGCCTACTTCATGTCTGTGAAGACAGAACAATAAAAAATTAAAGCAAGAAATATAGTAGACTGGTAGGCCATTTTTTTTTACCACACACAAAACTTTACACAGAACATTCTTTAATTTTTTATAATAAATATATAATGTTTGATTTGGAACAAAAGTCATATGCATATAAAATATATGGTGGACTACCAACTTGAACTTGAATTATTTACTTTTAACAATTCATACGTTTACACCCCACAAGGAGTTTATTCATAACTCTCCCACAATTGCCAAGACCCTTTTTTCCCCCAGATAGTCCCCTACTTATTTTTATGATGTTTCTCCTTTTCTTTGAGTGTGTCAAAGATCACATGCAGGTGGTCCTATTGTATGAGTTCCTATGTGTTTGTGATCACAAAGTCTAAAGGATCCCAAGCTGGGCTTGAACTTAACATATATCAGCATCTGACATTGAAATGCTGATCTTCCTGAATCTAGTTTTCCAGTGAAGGTAACACAAACACTACTTTTGAAGTACTCTATTGAACTGGCAAAAAAAAAAGAAAGAAAAAAAAAAGAGAAAAAAAGAAAAAGAATTGAAAATATTACCCCATGTCTTCATCTCCTTTTACTTGAGGCGATATATTTTCATCTTTACCAATTGCTGGATTATTTACTGTATTGACAATAGAAAATGTAAACATTTGAAAGTATGCAATATTAGTAATAGTTAATAAAGTACTATCAATTTGAATTTCTTTGGAAAAACTGCCCATTTTGAGTTTTTGAAACAGATTTTAAAAATTAAGTAAAATTAAGTACATCCAGGAAATCTAGGACACAAGGAGAAGAAAAAAATAAGGATAACAGGTATAGATGAGAAGTAAGATTTCCAAATTATAGGGCCAGTGAATATCTTCAACAAAACTATAAAAGAAACCTTTCCTAACCTAATGAAAGAGATGTCCATGAACATACAAGAAGCATGCAGAACTCCAAATAGTTTGGACCAGAAAAACAACAACAAAAACAAAAATCCCTGCCATCATATATTAATCAAAGCACCAAATGAACAAAACAAAGAAAGAATATTACAAGCAGTAAGGTAAAATGGTCAAGTAACATATACAGGAATTCCTATCAGAATTACACCTAACTTCTCCCCAGAGACTATGAAAGCCATAAGATCCACGGTAGATATCATACAGACACTAAGAGAGCAGAAATAAGAGCCAAAGCTATAATATGCAGTAAAACTATTTTACCATAGATTGAGAAAACAAGGTATTCCATGAAAAAACAATATTTACACAATATCTTTGAACAAACCAAACCCTTCAAGGGATAATAAAGGGAAAACTCCAATATAAGGAGGGAAATCACATGCTAGCAAAAGCAAGATATTAATCTTGAAGTAAACCTAAAAGAAGATAGCTACATGAACAAAATTCCAACAAAAATAACAGGAAGAAACAAAGACTTTGTCTTAGTATCTCTTAATATCACCATATTCTATTCACCAATTAGAAAGAAATAGACAAACAGACTGGATGTGTAAGCAAGACCCAGCATACCAGAAACAAACCTCAGGGACAAAGACAGACATTTCCTCACAGTAAAAGGCTGGAAAACAATTTTCTAAGCAAATGTTCCAAAGAAACAAATTTGGAGTAGCCATTCTAATATCAAATAAATTTGACTTTCAACCCAAAGTTATCAAAAAAGACAAGGAGTGGCACTTCATATTCATCAAAGTTAAAATTTACCAAGATGAATTTTCAATTCTAAACATTTATAGTCCAAATGCAATGGCATCCATATTCATATAAGAAACTTTAGTACAGCTCAAAATGCACATTGCACCACACACAATAATAGCAGAAGACTTCAACAACCCTCCTCATCAATGGAAAGATCCTGGAAAGAAAAATTAAAAAAAGACACAGTTAAACTAACAGAAGTTATGAAACAAATACATTAGTTGATATCTATAGAACATTTTATTCTAGAACAAAAATTGTCCATTCTGCTCAGCACCTCATGACGCCTTTTCCAAAATTAACAATATAATCAGTCACAAAACATGCCTCAACAGATATAAAAATATCCAAATAATCTCATACATCCTATCTAATCACCAAGGACTAAGGCTGATCTGAAATAATAATATAAATAATTGAAAACCCATGTACACGTAGAAGGTGAACAAAAATCCAGTCAGTGATAAATCAGGTAGGGAAGAAATAAAAAAAAAAAATAAATGTAAGACTTTTTAGAGTTTAAAAAAAAATGAAGTTACTACATACCGAAAGTTGTGGAACACAACTAAAGCAGTGTTAAAGGGAATCTCATAGCTCTGAATGCCTCTAAATAGAAACTGGAGAGAAGATACAGTAGTAGGTTGACAGCACACCTAAAACCCCTTGAATAACAGGAAGGAAATTCACCCAAGAGGAGTTGAAGGCAGGAACTAATCACACTCAGGGCTGAAATCAAACAAGTGGAAACAAAGGAACTATAACATAAAATCAAACAAACTAGGAGCTGGACCTTTGAGAAAGTCAACAAGATAGATAAAACATAAGCCAGACTAATTACAGGGCACAGGGAAAATATCAACATTAACAAAACCAGTAATGAAAAGGGAGACATAACAACAGATACTTAGTAAATCCAAAAAAATCATCAGATCCTACTATATAAGCCTGTAACTTAGCAAAAGTGGAAAATCTGGATGAATTGGACAATTATCTAGACAGATGTCAGGTACTAAATTTCAATCAGGTTGAGATAAACCCTGTAAACTCTCCCATAATCCCCAAAGAAATAGAAGCAGTCATTAAGAGCTCCCCCGTCAAAAAAAAAAAAAAAAAAAAAAAAAAAAAAAAAAAAAAAAAAGCCCCGTATCTGATGGGTTTAGTACAGATTTCTATCAGGCTTTCAATGAAACACCAATACCAACAATCTTCAATCTATTATGCAAAAACAAAAGAAAATGAACACTACTTAATTTGTTCTATGAAGCCACATTTACTCTTATACCCAAACCATACAAAAACCCAATGAAGACAGGATACTTCAGACCAATTTAACTTATAAATATTGATGCAAAAGTACTCAATAACATCCTGTTAAACACAATCCAAGAACACATCAAAATGATCATCCTTCATGATCAAGCGGCTTCATCCCAGGGATACAGGAATGGTTCAATATATGGGAATCCATCAATGTAATCCAATATGTAAAGAATCTCAAGGAAAAAAACACAGTATTATCTCATTAGACGCTGAGGAATCATTTAAAAAAAATCAACACACCTTCATGATGAAGTCTTGGATAGATTCAGAAAGCAAGGCCCATAACTAAACATAGTAGCAAACCAGGATCCAACATCAAAATAAATGGAGAGAAACTCGATGCAATCCCACTAATATATGACAAGGCTTCCCACTCTCTCCCTACCTATTCACTATAGTACTAGAAGTTCTAGCCAGATTAAATAGACAACAAAAAGAGGTCAAAAAGTTAAAAATTGGAAAAGAACAAATGAAAATATCACTATTAATAGGTAATAAGATAGTATATTTAGTGACCCCAAAAAAATCCTCTAAAGAACCCTTAAGCCTGAGAAACAACTTTAGCAAAGTGATTGGATATACAATTAACTCAAATAGATCAGTAGCCTTCCTCTACTCAAAGGATAAACAGGCTGAAAAGGAAGTTATGGAAGCAACACTCTTCACAATAGTCTCATATTTTAATAACTTGGTGTGACACGAAAAAAGCAAGTCAAAGTTCTGTAGGACAAGAACTTCATGTCTCTGAAGATAGAATTGAAATTCTCAGAAGATGGAAAGATCTCCCATGGCCATAGATTGGTGTCCCAAATAATTTAGTAAAAATGTCTATCTTGCCATAAGTAAGCTCTGATTCCATGCCCTCTCCATCAATATTCAAACTTAATTCTTTATAAAGATAGAAAGAGCAATATGCAAAATCATTTAGAATAACGAAAATCCAGGATATTGTAAAACTATTCACAACAATAAAAGAACTTCAGGGGGAATCATCCCTGACCTCAAGCTGTATTATAGAGAAAT
This sequence comes from Mus musculus, assembly GCF_000001635.26. Lineage (NCBI taxonomy): Eukaryota > Metazoa > Chordata > Mammalia > Rodentia > Muridae > Mus > Mus musculus. The sequence continues at coordinate 36,724,096 of NC_000087.7, forward strand.
AGTGATAAAAATGTATAGTGACCATAAAGAAAAAATGACTTCAGGAAGTTCACACGCAAACGGATAGGTCTAAAGTATATCATCCTGTATGAGGTAACACAATCCCAAAGGAAAAAATATGGTATGCACTCACTGATAAGTCGATATTATCCTAAAAGTTCAGAATACCCAAAATGTATTTCACAGACCACATAAACCTTAAGAAGGAAGAAAAAAGTGTGCATGTTTCCGTCCTTCTCAGAATGGGGAACAAAATACTACTGGGAGGAAATATGGAGACAAAGTGCAGGCCAGAGACTGAAGGAACGACCATTCAGAATCTGCCCCACCTGTGGATCCATCCCGTATATAAACACCAGACCCTGTCACTATTGTGGATACCAACAAATGATTGCTGAAAGGAGCCTAATAAGGCTGTGCCCTTAGGGGCTCTGCCAGAGGTTGGCAAAAACAGAGGCTCATGCTCACAGCCAACAATCAGACTGATTATGGGGTCCACAGTGGAGGAGTTAGAGGAAGGACTGAAGGAGCTGAAGGGGTTTGTAATCTTACAGGAAGAACAATAATATGAACCAAGCAGACCGCCCCCCTCCCCCCAGAGCACTCAGGGACGAAGCCAGCAAACAAAGAGGGGGACCATGGCTCCAGCTAAATACATAGCAGAGGATGTCCTTGTCAAACATCAGTGAGAGGAGAGGTCCTTGGTCATGTGAAGTTTGGTGTCCCAGTGTAGGCAAATACCAGAGCAGGGACATGGGTGTTGGTGGGTGGGGGAACATGCTCATAGCAGCAGAGGGAGGGTGGAATGGTAAAGGGAATTTCTGGGGTGAAACCAGGAAATGACTAATATTTGAAATGTAAATAAACACACACACACACACACACACACACACACACACACACACACACACACCTAATATGATGGCTTTAACTGTGACTTCAAGTGGGTTTATATGCAATCACAGGATGATCTAAATTTTGGTCCCATTGTTGCTAGGGTTTTGATAAATTAGAGTAAATGTGTTTGCATCTCAATCTCCAAATGAAATCATGGTTGCTTTTATCATAACCAAGCTCCTCAATTTTTTTCATCATAATACAAATCTAAAGCAGATCTAAAATATAAAGTTTTTCTGGCTGGACAAATATTTTACTGCTACAGCAAGAAGCTCTGGTTTCAATCTTCAACAAGGAAAAAAGGAATAAAAAACAAACAAACAAACAAACAAACAAACAAAAATTTAAATATAAAAATAAAGAACACATATTTCCTCAGGCCCAGGTACATTTGTAAGGCTGGGGACTTCAGTTTCAAGGCCAGTCAAAGCTGCAGGTGAGGTTTCAGACAATCCTGAGATATAGAGTTAGAGCTTACTGTCCTAAACCAAAACAACAAATAAATAACAACAACCTGGCCTGAATTATGTCTGAAGTCCCAGCACTTCTGAGGCTGAGAGGAGCCTCTGTATTTTGAGGCAATTGGAGCCTATACATAGAAATTTCGGGAATCTGCCATTTTAACAACAGGTAGAGGTAAATGAAGACTGGTTTTCAGTTCGTTTTTAATGAATTCCTGGCAGGCAGCAGCAGCTAAAAGAAGGTTTTAGTCTGTTGGCTCCACTAACTGACTTCCAATTTACTCACTCCTCACCTCCCCAAGCCCCAAGAAGACTTCCAGGGTCTCCAATTCCCTGGCCTTCCTGCTTTCTGTTAGAAGATAATTCTGTTCAAACCCCTGCCCTTAGCGAAGTTCTCTGTTTTTCTCAGCAGAGAACTAAGTGGGAAAAGTTGATTGTGAGCCTGGAAGCAGTACCTTCCTGAGTCCAGTGAGGGTCACCTCCTCTCCTTACTCCTAAAGTAACACCTCCACCCCTCCACCTTCTTCCCCACACAGGCCCCCAGCTCAAACAGTATTAATCATCTTTCAACAGACAATTGACTACCTCTACTGAGACTTCTCCCTACCATGCTTCCACAAGAACTCGGCTTGATGACTATCACAAAGCATACTGGGTAACAGGGTTTGGATAGCGGGAAAACAATCTCAGCCAAGGCCCTTGCTGATTGGCAGTGTTTGCACATGTGTACTAAGGGTGAGAAAGGCTCAATCAGTCGTCTGTCATTGAAGAGCAAAAAGGAGGTAGTATTTTAGCTGCCACTACTACCCAGAGGCTTTCCATTTTCCAAGTTTACAATACTAACTTGAAAGCTAAAATAAAACGGACCCCAAACAAGACTCTCCTACTTTGTTTCAGATGAAGGTGCTGTTGTTTGTAATTTTCAATTGTTTTATTTATTTAAGTAATTTGTTTTTGCATGTTTGTGTTTATAAACATGCATGTGTGGTGCACATAGAAACTAGAAGAGAATTCCAAAACCCATGGATATAGAATTAAAAATGGTTTTGAGCCATTGTGTGGGTCCTAGGAACTAAAACTTGGTTCTGTCCAAGAACAACAAGTGCTCTTAATTTCTAAGCCATCTTTCCATCCCTGTCCTTTGTGTCTTTTAAGGTGTGCTGATCATTTTTCTTGAAAGATGTTTATTTGTACTATACAGTGGAGATTACAAAATTATAACACTTTCTTAATATTGACAATTTGCTCATAGAGAAAAAACAAAAAGACAAAAACCATCATTTTAATGGATTGTGTAAATCAGATAAAGAGTATTGTAAAAAACTGATGTATATACATTCCAGTATAAGTATGCATAAGAGGGCGACAAATAGACATTTGCTGCATTCTCAATCACATTCCAACTTCCTTTTTTTTTTTTTTCAAGGCAGGGTTGTAGTCCTGGACCTCACCCTGGTTACCAACTGCTGGGATTATGGCATGAACCACCTCTGACTGCCCAAATTTAAAACATGAGACAGGTTCTCTCTGAATCTGCAGCTCACCAATGCCACTAGCCTGGCTAGCCAGCAAGCTGTCTCCAACTACTTTTCACTGGGTTGCAGCCTGCATTTTTAAAGCCGATTTAAGACCCCCTCCTTAATTTATATACTTTCAAATAAAGCACATTACCAAAACAGCCATCTCTCTAGCCCCTCTGAGAGGTTTGTTCTCTTGTGGTAGCCACTGTATATTTTTTTTTATTCTCTAATCATGCCTAAGTTTAGGCTCCTAAAATGCTTATTGCTGGTTTTGCTTGTTTCCTTACAAGAGCAAACTGGGTTTCTTGCTCATTTTACAATTTGCAGTTAATTTGGCAAACTGGACAACCTAACATTTCATTTGCAAGACTTATAACTGTGTTTTGCTTGTTTGGTAGGATTTTTGTTAATTTGGTGCATTTGTTGGTTTCTTTGGGGTTTTTATTGTTATTGTTTTGTTTTGTTTCTTTGTTTGTTTTTGTTTGTTTATTTTTGCCACTGAAGATGAAACTCATCACTTTTAAATGGTGATTTACCACTGAGCTACATCTTCAGCTAATCTTGCATTCTGAATGTTTGCTGAGAAGTTATCTCATATGTGTTTTAAAGGAAACTACAATTACTGTGAACCCAAAATTATCCCCTTTTGCTATACAGTCTAGAAATCTGATGCCCTCTTCTGACCTCTTTAAAAAACAGGCAAATACCTCCAAAAACACATACCTTCAGATTTATCCAACATACTGTCTACTTCATCTCTGTGAAGAAAGGAAAATAAAAACATTAATGCAAGAAATATAGTGGACTGGTAGGCATTTTTCTTACCCACACAAAACTTTAAAAAGAACTTTCTTTTAATTATTTATAATAAATATATAATGTTTGGTTAAGAACAAATGTCATATATATATATATACATATATATATACATATGTATATGTATGTGTATATATATATATATATGTATGTATGTATGTATGTATGTATATATGTATATATTACATGGTGGAGTATCAAAGTGATCTTGTATCCTTTACTTTTACCAATTCATACATTTACACCCACAGTAGTTTATTCATTACTCTCCCACTCTTGCTGAGACCCTTCTTCTTGCCAGATGGTCCCCCTCTTATTTTCATGATTTTTCTCCTTTTCTTTGTGTGTATATCTTGGAAGATCTCAGGCAGGTGGTCATATTATACTAGTTGCTATGTGTTTGTTATCACAAGGTCTGAAGGACCTCAAGCTGGGCTTGAACTCAACATATAGCAGTGTCTGATTTGTATTGCTATCTTCCTGAATCTACTTCTCCAGTGAAGGTAATACAAACACTACTTATGAAGTAATCTATTGAGCTGGCAAAAAATATTGAAAATGTTACCCCATATCTTCATCTGCTTCTGCTTGAGGCGATATATTCTCATTTTTATCAAATGCTGGGCTCTTTACTGTATTAACAATAGAAAACAGAAACATTTGAAAGGATTCTATATAAGTAATAGTTAATAAAGTACTATCGATTTGAATTTATCTGGAAAAACTCTCCATGTAAATTTTTGGAAGAGATTTTAGAAAGGAAATATTTACACCGAGAAAATCCAGGACACAAGGAGATGACAAAACTTAAGGATAATAGGTATCAATGACAAGTAAGTTTTTCAAATTTAGGGACAGTGAATACATTCAACAAAATTATAGAAGAAAACTTCCCTAACCTAAAGAAAGAGTTGCCTATGAATATACAAGTAGCCTACAAAACTCCAAATAGTTTGGACCACAAGAGAAATTTCTTCCATCATATAGAAATCAAAACTCCAAATGCATAATAAAAAAAAAAGAAAAGAAAAAGAAGAATATTAAAAGCACTAAGGGAAAATGGTCAAGTGACTTATAAAGGAAATCCTATCAAAACTATACCTAACTTATCCCCAGAGATTATGAAAGCCATAATATCCAGGGCAGATGTCATACAGACCCTAAGGGAAAAGAAATGCCAGACAAGGCTACTAGATGCATCAAAAAATTTTACAATAGATTGAGAAAACAAGGTATTCTGTGAAAAAAAATGATATCTACACAATATGCTCGAACAAATCCAGCCCATCAAGTGGGTAATAATGGGAAAACTCCAACATAAGGAGGGAAATTACACTCTAGAAAAACCAAGAAATTGATCTTGAAGCAAACCTAAAAGAAGAAAGCTACATGAATCACATTCCAACTCTAACAACAAAAATAACAGGAAGCAACAACTACTTTTCCTTAATATCTTATAATATCAGCGGACACAGTTCACCAATAAAAATACATAGAATAACAGACAGGATGTTTAAGCAAGACCAAGCATACTAGATACAAATCTCAGGGACAAATACAGATATTACCTTAGAGTAAAAGGCTGGAAAACAATTATCCAAGGAAATGTTACAAAGAAACAAGTTGGAGTAGCCATTCTAATATCAAATAAATTCGACTTTCAACCCAAAGTTATCAAAAAAAAAAAGAGGAGGGACACTTCATATTCATCAATGTTAAAATTTGCCAAAATGAATTCCCAATTCTGAACATTTATACGCCAAATGCAATGTCATCCACACTCATAAAAGAAACTTTAGTAAAGCTCAAAAACACACATGAATAGAGCATTAAAAGAAACCTTGACTAAATTGGTTTTAGAGACCTGCAGAAAAGATTATGCAGCTCTTTTTCCCTTCACCTTGTTCTGAGTATGGAACACCACAGGGAAATTTAAACTTACACCATTCGAACTCCTCAACTGGGGACCCCCCCCCTTTAACAGAAGCAGGTGGAATGTTTGACCCTCATGTTTCTTTTTCAGAACTCCCACTAGCTCACTTGAAGGACCTACAACTGGTCAGAAAAGATGCCTTGGAAATGTTGAAACACTATAAAAAACTTAAACAAAAACAAAAAAACAAAAAACATACGAACCAGAAACCATCTTGGTGCCACATAAATTTCAAACAGGAGTACCTGTCCTGGTCTGGTGCCACCATTCTGGCAAACTTGAACTCAGATCAAAAGGACTTTCCCTGATGATTCTCACAAGCCCTGCTGCCACACCTCCAGCATGTACCCAGTTCTGGCATCCAGCCTGCCATGGCCCACTGGCCTGGCACTGCTCACACACAGTGGGCACTGCACAGGAACCTCCCTCCCTCCCTCCTCCCAATGGCAAGAGGCTCTTTTGTCTCATTCAATGGGCTTCTGAGGTTCTCAACCTTACATATCCTAAAGCTGTGACCTCATGTTGGCTTTGTTTGGCAGCTGGGCCAGAGGTTTAATTTTCTAACTTATAAGATCAGAACTATGTACTAGAAGGAGTGGGAAATGTGAGACCACAACTTAGAGCGTTTCTCCCTGGAAGGTAAAGCACCTGGACATTCTCCAAGATTGTTTTCCCTGATTTATAAAAATACAGCCAGAAAGAGACTCTATGTTCTCTACAGCCACCAAAAATCCTTTTGGTTTCTGAGCCTTACAGCTAGAGATTCAAAATTGGAGTTTTGACAAGGACATCTGGGCAGAGAAGAACACTCCTCCCATCTCTTCCCAACTCCTCCAAACTCTCCTCCCAACTCATCCCAATTCCTCAGCTAGCTAATAAAAACCTTCTTCTGTCACATCTCAGAGTCATACGCCCCTGCCCTGCACAGTGGAAGGAGTTTGTCCTTAGCTAGCTGATAATAAAAACTCTTGCAGTTTGCATCAGGTGTGGATTTCTCTCAAGTCATTGGGGTGCTGTCCAGCTCATCCCGGGACTTTACTGGACTTGAGAGGAGGTCCATCTTCGGGGTCTTACACATGGAGACCTAAGACCAAAATTCTTCAAACTAATATGCAAAATCAAAAGAGAAGGAACACTATTGAATTTGTTCTATGAAGCCAGATTACAATTATATTCAAACCATACAAAAACACAATGAAGAAAGGAAACTTCAGACCATTTTCCCTTATGAATTTCGAAGCAAAAATACTCAATAAAATCACTGCAAACCAAATAAAAGAATACATCAAAACGATCATCCATCATGGTCAAGTAGACTTCATCCCTGTAATGCAGGGATGGTTTAATATATGGAAATTTGTCAACTTAATCCACTATAGAAACAAACTCAAAGACGAAAACAACATGATCACCTCATTAGATGCTGAGAAAGCATTTGACAAAACACAACACCCATTCATAATAAAAGTCCAGGAAAGGTCAGGAATTCAAGGCCCATATCTAAACATAAAAAAAAAAATACAATAGACAGCAAACGAGTAGGAAACATTAAACTAAATGAAACATTCTCATTAAAATCAGGGACTATACAAGGCTGCCCACTTTCTTCATACCTATTGAATATAGTAGTTGAAGTCCTAACCAGAGCAATTAGACAACAAAAGGAAAACAAATGAATACAAATTGGAAAGGAAGAAGTCAAAATATCACTATTTCCAGAATATATGATAGCATGTATCAGTGACCCAAAAATGCACCAGAGAAATCGTAACCATATATATGACTTCAGTGCAGTAGGTGAATATAAAATTAACTCAAACATATCAGTGGCCTTTCTCTACTCAAAGGAAAAAGAGGATGAGAAAGAAATTTGGGAAAACTCACCCTTCACAATACTCACAAATAATATAAAATAGCTTGGTGTGACTCTAACTTAGAAAGTGAAAGATATATATGATAAAAACTTCATGTCTCTGAAGAAAGAAATGAAACAAGATCTCAGAACATGGAAAGAACTCCCATGCTCATGGATTGGAAGGATTAATATAGTAAAAATGGCTGTTCTGCCAAAAGTAGTTTATAGATTCAATATAATCCCCATCAAAATTCCAACTCAATTCTTTACTGAGTTAGAAAGGGCAATTTACAAATTCTCCTGGAATTTGAAAAAAACAAACAAGCAACAACAACAACAACAACAAAAAACCAACAACAACAACAACAACAAAAAACAAAAACCTGGTATAGGAAAAACTATTCCCAACAATAAAAGAACCTCTTGTGGAATCACCATGCCTGACCTCAAAGTGCACTACAAAGCAATTGTGATAAACACTACATGGTACAGGTATAGTGGTAGACAGGTAGATAAATGAAATAGAACTGAAGTCAGAGAAATAAACCTTTAGTCACTTGATCTTTGACAAAGGAGCTAAAACCATCTAGTGGAAAGGAGACAGCATTTTCAACAAATGGTGTTGGCTCAATTGGCAGTTAGCATGCAGGAGAATGTAAATTGATCTATTCTCATCCCCTGTGCAATGCTCAAGTCTAAGTCGATCAAGGGACTGCACATAAAACCAGAGACACTGAAACTTATAGAGGAGAAAGTGGGGAATAGCCTGGAATACATGGGCAAAGGGGGGATATTCTTGAAAAAAAATACTACCAATGTCTTGTGCTATAAGATTAAAAATGGACAAATGGGACCTCATAAAACTGATAAGGTTATACCCAGAAGTTCAAACTTGTAATAAGGAAACATGCTTCACTTTGTCCATAGCAGCCTTTTGTATAATAACAAGAAGCTGAAATGAACCCAGATGACTCTCTTTAGAGGAATGTATATAGAAAATATGGCACATTTACTTAATGAATTACTACACAGCTATTAAAAACAATGAATTCATGAAATTTTTATACAAATGGATGGATCTGGATGATATCTTCCTAAGAGAGTTAACGCAATCACAAAAAACACACATGATATTCACACATTGATGAGTGGATATTATCCCTGAAGCTCAGTATAACCAAGGTAAAATGTGCAAAACCCATGAAACTGAAGAAGGAAGACCAAATTGTGGATATGCCGTTCCTTCTTAGAATGGGGAACCAAATAATCATGGAGGGAGTTACAGAGACAAAGATTGGAGCTGAGAATAAAAGAATACAGAGACTGCCTCACTTGGGGATCCATCCCATATACAACCACCAAATCTACTGAAGATGCCAACAAGGGATTGGGTGCAGGAGAATGATATAGTTGTCTCCTGAGAGGATCTGCTAATGCCTGACAAATAAAAAAGTGGATGTTCACAGACATCCTTTGGACTTAGCACAGGGTCCCCAATTATGGAGCTGGAGAAAATACCTAAGGAGCTTAAGGAGTTTGCAGGCCCCTAGAAGAAAAAACAACATGAACTAACAAGTACCCCACAATTCCATGGGATTAAACCACCAATCAATGAAAACAAATAATGGGATATATGATTCCAGCTTCTTATGTAGCAGAGGATGGACTAGTCAGGCATCAATGGGAGGAGAGACACTTGTTCCTGTAAAGATCCTATGCCCCAGTATGGGGGAATACCTGGGTTAGGAATTGGTAGATGATGTGTTGGGGAGATGGGGGAGAGGGGAGAGGACAGGAGATTTTTTGGAGTGGAAACTAGAAACGGGGATAATATTTGAAATGTAAATAAGGAAAAGTTATAATAGAAAAAGAAAGGAAATAATTTATTTGCAAGTTTTATGAAATAAATTCATGTTTGGCAAACATATTACATGAACAATGTTCATGTCTTTTCTTGAGGTGAAATCAAGAAAGTTCTTCTCTCTCAACATATGCTGATATAGTTCCAAGAGTAGGTTTATGTGCTGCAAAACCTTGTATATAGGAATAGAGAGATATAGGTAAAATTAGAAATGAAGTATATGTAAACTCTTAACAAAGACTTCTTCCATTTCAGGTGACTAGGTAAAGTCTAATGAACTGCAGGACACAATTAATACTGGAAATGCGATACCTTCCGAAAGAGCCTCCTCTGAAACTTTTATGTCATCGTCCTCATCATCAAAGTCCAAAAGTAATAAGTAACCTTCCTTTGGTATCACCTTCAATTTCTTAAGAGCCATTCTTCTCATAAGAACTCAGTAGTCTTCTTAGTTTAAAAAAAAAACAATAAAAATAAAAAGGAAAAAAAAAGAACTTAGTTACCTGATTAAAAATTATCATTTAAATAATTAAAAATAACAAAAAATCAAATAATTATTTTAGCTCAATGAAAGATCATTTCTTTTTTTACTTAACATGTATATTTTTAATCAATTGCCTTTATCAGAGAGTTCTGTGTACATATTCAATATGGTGATGCATATATATATACACTTACCCGTACCATTTCCTCCGTGTATCCCATTTATCATGTCCCTCTCCCTCACAACTTGTTTTAAAAACTTCTTTAACTCACTTCTTTAAAAACCTCCTTTAGAACCTAAATTATTAGTCTGCCATTTCTCAGTTTAAAAAGAGACAAAAACTGGCCAACCTTCAACATATGAGTCCTCCCCTCCTCCCAAAAAACGATGAGCAACATCCTTTAACCTTTGAGGTATCTGAATTTTGGTCCTATCTCCCACAGAATATTTTTAAACAAAACATCAGCAATTCTGTTTACCAGTTTATCTCAGTCTAACGTAAACTCACAGTTCTATCCAGAAAGATAAAGAACATGGTAACTGTATATTCATATCAAAAAGATCCACCACTAAGTCTACAAAAAAACATGAACTACCACCACCACCCACACAGAAAGACCTTATATTGGAGAAATTAGGGATTTGGGGCAGCCGAGGATTTCAAACATCTGAAGATTGTAAGTTCAAGGCCAGGCCAAGCCGGGCCAGCTGAAACTACAAAGATAGATCCCATCCTACAGAAACTAAACTGAGAGAAAAAGCTGAACTTGGTGGTGCAAGTCTTTAATCCCAATACATGGGAGACTGAGACAGAAAGATCTGTGGTCAGAATCCATCCCCAATGACTTATGAATCTCTTACAATTATCTCCTCTTCTTCTTTTCATTCATCTTCCTATGCCATTCTACTGTCTGCAATGTTCATACAGTCTATACTAAAGGAACACACCATAGAGAAGACAATGAGGAGGGAGGAATCCTCAGTGTGTTTCTAAGGGATCCTGAATATCACACAGGACAATCGCCAAGGCATCTCACCAATGGCTCCCTGTTCCCTGACCCACAGTCCTGCAGCTGGTTCTCTGATCCTATCCCCAGGCCCCAAGCTTTTCTCTTCCAAGGGTTCCCAATTCTCTATGGCCCTGACCTGTTCGATCCTCTTCCATGAATATGGTCCTCCACCTTCCATTCACCCTCAGATTCCACAGAAAATGGCGATCAGGAGGCTTTTCCTCACATAGTGGGCTCCTGGGCCTGAGATTCCCCACCCTGTCACACCTCGATTAACTGTCCAACAACCCTGATCAGGGCAGACTATCACTTACAGCTCATCTAAGAGGAGAACACCTTCCAAACCGCACCCTTCTGTGCTTAGCTCCTCAATGGCAAAAAAAAAAAAAAAAAAAAAAAAAAAAACCGTTGTCAGGGGCCACACCCAGACAGAAGACTCAGAGGATCCTTTGTGATGCCAGCTGGAGCAAATAGGTCTCACCAAAGGACTGTGCTGATTGGCTGAATACACCCTGCGCATGCGTTCACGGAATACCAAGTACTTTGAAGGGAGATTTTAGAAGGTGGGAGTAATCTACTGGCTTTAAGACAAATGATTTCCAGTTTGTTGGTTGACAAGTGCTTACAAACTTGAAAATCCAGAACAAATATGTAACATATGAAATACAGCAAATGGCTCTACTTAATTTCAGCTATAGAGGCTCTTGTAAGCATTTTTGGTTTTTTATTTATTTATGTGCATAAACATTTAATAATGTGGACTTCTGCATGTACACACGCACACCAGAAGAGTCTATGCTGTCCTAAGAGTTCAGAAGGGAACATGCAGATTTCCTACAACCCCTGGTACTCTCCTTTCTCTACTTTCCTAATCCTCAGCTTGATAGAAGAGTGTGCTAGGCAGTGCAGGCCCTCTCTCTCTCACTTATGTGCTTGGCCACTCAGGCCCACTCTCTCACTTAGGAGTTAGGCTGGGCAGGTCCTCTCTCTCTCTCTCTCTCTCTCTCTCTCTCTCTCTCTCTCTCTCTCTCTCTCTCTCTCTCTCTCTCTCTCTCTCTCTCTCTCTCTCTCTCTCTTAGGTGCTAGGCTTCACATGTCCTCTCTCTCTCTTATGTGCTAGACTGCCCAGGGCCCTTCTCTCTCTTATGTGCTAGGCTTCCCAGGACCTCCCTCTCACTTAGATGTTAGTCCTTGCAGGCCCTCTTTTTCACTTATGTGCTAGGCTGGGCAGGGCCTCTCTCTCACTTATATGCTGGGCTGCCCAGGTCCCCTCTCTCACTTATGTGCTAGGCTGAGCAGCCCCTCTCTCTCACTTATGCCTCTGTTGCCTACAGACGCTGCAAGAGAGCACTGTTTCTCTGAAACTGTGATTGTGCATATGTTATGAGCCACAATGTGGGTGCTTTGTGCCTGGTCCTCTGCATAGAATAGGTGCTTTTATTATTATTATTATTATTATTATTATTATTATTATTATTATTATTATTATTATTATTAAATTTCAAGACGGTTTTTCAGTGTAGCACTGTCTGTCCTGGAACTTACACCAGGCTGATTTTGAACTCAAAAATCCTTGTCCTCTGCCTCCCAAGTGCTGTGATTGAAGGCATGAACCACCACTGCCTAACCAAAAGTTGCCCTTAACAGCTAGTTTTTCCATTTTTTCAACTAGTCTAGTGTGTATTTCATGTACCCAAGAGCATTCCGCCCATTAACTTGCAGTGTTTTCCTACTTGTGCATTAGATTTCCAAGGCTGGTTTGGTGGAAAGAAATGAAAGGAAGTAGTTAGACACTATAATAATAATAATAATAATAATAATAATAATAATAATAATAGAAACATTTTAATGTGTTTAAGTCTATCATTTTTAAAATGTATGAGTCCTCTTTTTATGGGTTCACCTTCATGAAAGAAGGGGTCATCAGATCACTTTATATATGGTAGTAAGCCACCATGTTGTTGCTGGGAATTGAACTCAGGAACTGTAAAATAATAGCCGGTTCTCATAACTGCTGAGCAATCCCACCAGTTCTAGAAATATATTTTGATTTAATTTTTATTGCATTATGATAAGAAAATATACATAATTTCAATTTATCTGAATTTGTTAACATCTAAAAACATATTTTGAGTAAACAGACTTACATCACATTCTTCTTTTTATTTTGTACCCCAACTCTTCCAGCTGATGCCCACTCAAAACCTATCAACCTTCCATTTTTTATCATGTTCCTTAATATTTATAAAATATTGTAACAATAAAAATGAATATTAAAAATGTTGTTTGATAGAAACAACAATCAATTTATATATTTGTCTGCAGCAATACTGAAAATTCTTTTTTCTCATAAATTTTAAATAACTGCAAATATATTAACTGTATGATATATTAAAATAATATATCACTATTAGTTTTTTTGGTGAACATAAATAGTCTTTTGGTTTGTTTGTTGTTTGTTTGTTTGTTTGTTTGTTTGTTGTGTTTTTAGGAGATCTTAAAATTCTTGACTTACAGATTATGCTAACAGGACCCTGAAGTTGTCTTGTGTGAGGCTAGTCCAGTGACTGGCAAATACAGAAGTGGATGCTCACAATCATCTATTGGATGGAACACAGGACTCCCAATGGAGGAGCTAGAGAAAGTACCCAAGGAACTGAGATGGTTTGAAACCCTAAATAAGAACAACAATATTAACTAACCAGTACCTCCAGAGCTCATGTCTCTAGTTGAATGTGTAGCAGGAGATGGCCTGGTAGGCCATCTGTGCGGAGAGAGGCCTATGGTTTTGTGAAGGTTATATGCCTCAGCTCAGGGTACTGCTAGGGAATGTAGGTGGGAGTAGGTATGTTGGAGATCAAGGAGAGGTAAGGGGGGAGGCGGGAGGGGACTTTTGGAATGTAAACGAAGAAAGTATATAATAATTGTAAAATTAAAAAAAAATCTTGGCTTACTGTGATACAAAAAAAAAAGAAAAGAAAAAAAGAAGAACAATTTATGGACACTGGATTTCATTGTAATAAGGCTGTACTTGAATGTCCCTCACATCACCAAAGTATTTTACCTCCATAGTACTAAGGGTAGAGTTGATATATCTGCTGTGGCAAGGAATGAACTGTAGGCATGATTTTTGGATACTAATTTCCTGCTATATTCAAAGCTATTTGATTTGAGTGATTGTTGTCATTCTCAGGCCACATGTAACAGGGTACATTCACTTATGGAATGGGTGTTTATTAAGATGGTCTATCCATGAAGTCATTGATCAACTGTTTCAATGAAGAATTGTTCTGCTTGGAGAGTGTCACAGAAGTTAGTTGATGATAGAATTCAGTTTTATTGGATGTGATGTTTTTTCAAAAGCATTCACCTTAGAATAATAGTAACTTATAAAGTCCTCTTCAGAATTTATACAATAATAATAAATATCAAGTAAAGCCTTTAGTCTCACTCTTTGCTGTTCTCTTATAAGCCACCTCCCAAATTAATTGTCTACATTTATTTTGGTTTATAAAGAGTTTTGAAAAATTTAAGCTGTTCTGAAAACCATAGTATAGTGTAAAAATATCAAATAAACAATCCTACTAATACAGAGGCTGAGATAGGGGAACCATGTTTTCAAGGCCATTATGTGGCACACAGCAATACAGTGTTATGTATAAACAAGAAGAAAGAATATATGGATTATACAATATTGGACTTATTAATCCTATTTACCAAATTAGGAACAACATAATGAAAAACGGACAATTTCTAATTCCTCATATTTTTGAATTTCATTCAATTAGGTTATGATGGTAATATTAATTTTCATATTAATAGATATTAAGGTAAAGTGATTGTTACTTTCTATTAGTTTTATTCTTAGAGGTGGAAGCATGTTTTTGTGGATTTGTTGTAAGATTACTTTCTTGTTTCTTCTATGGTGTAGTTTCACTCCTTGTGTTGTATTCCACCTATTATTCTTTGTAGGGCTGGATTTAAGGAAAGATTATGTGTAAAATTGGCTTTGTCGTTGTATATATTGTTTTCTCCGTCTATGGTGATTGAGAGTTTTGTTAGGTATAGGAGCCTAGGCTGGCATTCATGTTCTCTAGAGGTGGAATAGATGCTGGGATTAATATCTTTTTTATGAAAATACATCCATGAGTTGAGAGAGGAGGACTTCCACTGGCCTTTGTACCCTAGTGCCATGTTCTAGGTGCTGCTAGTGAATGGGGAAATAAGTGACACCCCAGTGACAACAGAAACCACCTCTTTCAGAATCCAACCTAAGAATGTCAGGCAGAGTTTATTTTGGCTGACTCATGGTAACCAGATCTTATATAGAGAGGGTGGGACTCATGTATCGCTTCAGAAAATGCTTTTAAGTTAAGTCTTATATATTTTACAGAGAAGGAAAAGAGAGAAATAACTTCATGAAGGATAACACCCAAGAAAGCAAATGATCAAGGCAGCTTTATAGCAACACACAAATCTGCCCAACAGTAGTGTTTACTAGTGGTTTGTTGGTGTTAAAAAGCCATGGAGGCTACTGGACCATAGAGGGGCTGGAGAAAGTCAGATTGCTTTTTGTTATTGTTTTATTTTATTTTAACATTTCCCTTTTGAATTCAGGCAGTCTCATTTTAGATTTTTCCTGCTGCTAAGACCACTAGTGTTCTCTGGTATATTCAACCTTACTGATCTCCAGGCGACTAGACTTGTCAGGATCAGAGTGGAAACTGGATATTTTACAACCAATTATCTGGTCCACTTGCCTACCTCTGGTTATCCCAGTTTCTCCACCTAAATTCGTTACTGATAATTTCCTCAGTATGCAGCCTGCCATGATTCACAGACAGGTACAACAACTGCTTCTGACTCAGTATTAAATTCAAGTCCTTTCTCTTCTTCAGGAATGTTAATATTTGACGATATACAAATTTATTTATCTGAGGTAGAATGGGCTATGCTAACCCATGGAAGAAGACACTCTACAGTGTTGTAATGCTGGCCATCTACAAGCTAACCACCTGACTAGTTTAACTGGTTAACTATAACTCCTTTCCTTTGTGTATACATTGTGTAACCTGGACTGTAACAGTGAAAAATATACTCTGGGCGATATTGCCTTTTGGATTATAATTGATTTAGATTGCTTCTTCACTGTTGAATCAGGAACTGCTACAGAAAAATAAAATATTTTCTATGTTATTTTTTGTTTTGGGGTTGTTTGTTTTCTTTTTTTTTTTAACATACAATTTCTCTGCATAACCCTGGCTGTCCTCAAGATCAATCTGTACAGCAGGTTTACCACAAACTCACCTGCTTTTGTGTCCCAAGTTCTGGGTTTAAAACACACACCACCACCATCCAGCTCAGCGTGAAAGTTCTTAATTTTAGTGAGGATCAATTATTTCTCTTAGAATGAATATTTCTTCCATGAAATCTAGCACTCTTAACTCTCTTAATCATACATATACTCCAATTTTCCTAAATTTTTTTTGTTCTTACCTGCCCTTGTGAATTATTTTACATACAGTATGAAGTTGAGATTGAGTGTGAGGCTGACTCTTTTACCTATTATGTGTCACTGCTCTCGGGTGAAACAAAACATACAGCACAAATTATATATATGCATAATTTTATAAAACTATGGTGTATATATTATATATAATTTATTTTATATGTAATATATTTTATCATTTATAATATTTTGTTATATAATATACTGTAAATGTAGTTTAAATATACTTTAAAGTGAATTACAGGGTGTGATCCAACAATAGCTGTCTACCAACTGATATTCTAAGAACCTCATAGTTATTCAGTCAATGAGGTGGATTGTCTCAGGTAGTCTCCAGTGTATTATGGAATACTGAAAATGGCCTGTATTGACAGTGAAGAAATGGGCTTCCCAATGAGGGCAAACAGGCAAAGAAAACAAAGTTTCTTCTTCCATGTCTTTCATATAGGTTGCAGAACATTTATATAAGTGTGTGCCAGGTTTAAAGTGACTTTTCCCACTTGAAAGATTCAGATTCAAAATGGATCTTGCCATCTCAAATTACTAAGAAAAAAATCCATTAATGTCTTGCCCAGTCATTTGGATTTTAGTTAATTTTTGATGCAGTAAAGTTCAAACCCAAGAACACTCATCACATTGTCCAATTTGCTCCCCATCATTTATTGACATTTATAGCCTTCCTTCATTGAATTGCTTGTGTGTTTTGTTAAAAGTTACTTGGCAATTTGTATACATATGTCCAGACTGAGCTGATTGACTTTTTGTTGTTATTATTTAACTCTTAAACAATTATAGATAAGCCCTCATATCTATTATACAATATTTTTCTATTTTATTCATTCTTGTTATTCTTTGCATTGTGAAGAAAGAGATGGCTCAATTCTTAAACAGTACATGTTAAACTTCCCGTTCTGTTTATAGCACCAAATATAGTTTAACAAAAAAACTGTCTAATGTCAGGCAGTGTGGGAACAGGTCTTCAATCCCAGCGTTTGGGGGGTGGGGGCATAGGCAGGCGAATTTCTGAGTTTGAGGCCACCTTGGTCTACAGAGTGAGTTTTTGGAAAGCCAGGGGTAAACAAACAAACTTTGTCTAGAAAACAAAACAAAACAAAACAAAACAAAAGAACAAAAAAAAAAACAAGAATAAAAACCTACTTGTGTCTCTAAGTCTTCTGGTCTCTTTGGATTCTGAATACATATCACACACACACACACACACACACACATGCACCCTCACACACAGAAAAACAACGTTCAGATTTTAAAATACATTATCTGACTCACTAAGAAATAAAACTACATCTGTGTTCCTGTTGCCAGAAAACCTTTAATCATAATACAAATTTAGTTGAACATGAATGATTTTATACAGGAGAGAATCCTGTTTAACTGTATTGAATGTGGGAGACCATTCCTTCAAAAATGTCACCTCATTAAGCACCAGCTGACCCACATTGCTGACCATCCCTATACATGTAACCTGTGTGAGAAAATGTTTAACAGATGATCAAGGCTTCTCAGACACCAGAATGTACTTAGTCAGAAAACTCAGACAGAATGGCCAAGCTAAGGAAAATTAGCATATTGCAGGGACAGAATGTAAAGAAGGTTTAAAATCTAGAAAATTTGGGAGAGTTATGTTTCATATCATAAAAAAAGATACAATAGAATTCTACGTTGTTTCCCACTGTCTTTCATTATCTGTGTTATCCACACATTTTTTTTGTATTAGTAATAAAAGAAATGAGTATTTGTTTGACATTTGTATCCATACCTATGTTTTTGTTAGACATCTGTGTCCATAGCAATGTTTTCTTAGACACTATCCTCTGGTTTCAGGTACCATGGACTATGATTTAATTCTTCACTTTTCTCAGAAGAGATGTAAAATGCTATTATGGCCCTTGTAGTCAGAAAGAATTAATATTCATGGCATAGTTTCAGTGGCTATAATGTTGACCATCATAGAATACCAAAACAAAGATTCAGGTAAATTTATGAACAAGATGATAAGACTGTGTCTTCCTTCAGTGTAAGCATGGTAGTTGTCACCTCAGTTTCTCCCTTGACATTGTCTATTTTCAAGGAAGCTTGGGGAACACAAGAAGACCTGAAAGCCAGCACAAACCTAAGAAAGTTGTAAGCATTTGAAGTCCACTTACAGATCTCACTGTCCATACTAGTTATCCATCTCTGTGGAAGTAAAAGAGAGCAGTAAAGTGACTTTGATTATTTTGGCTTTTATTACACACATTGGAATTTTTAAATGATTGCATACCACTCCTGTGCCTAAAGGGATGTACAATTTGTGATTTCTTAATTTTAAATGAGTATAGCAGTTTTCTCTATAGAAAAGTTTGAGCATTAATTTATTGATAAGGTCAGTGCATGGGAGCTTCTGTACCCTCTCCAACATGGTATGCATCTGATACTCGAGGGTCTCATCCACTAGTAGTCTGGCAGAGAAACACATGTGGCTTATACATTTGGTCCCAATTAGAAGCAGGGTAGATTGAATCCCAGGTTTATGTTGAAATAACAACTGCTTGGTCAGGAGGATACTTCTTAAGATGGCCGTGTAGTCAGAGAAGTGAATCCTGGCTTGTGAGTTCATGAAAGACAAATTATATTTTGCTAGCTACTTTAAGCAACATAGTAGGTTCACACACCAAGACACACAGACACAGACACAAACACCAATACGAATTCACTGTAGGATCTCAGATAATAAAATTCTCCTTAATAATAATTGTTGAGATGAGTTTTCTCTAACACCAGAAAATAATCTGTCCTGGAGCTGATTTTTTAAATTAGTTAATCAATCAACATCCCAAACCTAGTATTCCTTCTCTTCTCTGCTCCCTGACTTCTCCTCCACTCCTGCTAACCCAATCCACTCTTCCTCAATTTTTCTTCAGAAAAGAGATCTTCCATGATAACTTCTAGTTTTGGCTATTGTAGTTGATGATAGACAAGGCCTGGCAGAATTTCATTCCATTGGCTATGGAAATAGAGCTAAGTGGAAGACAGGCTATGTGAACAAATCTTAACAAAAATTTACTCTCATTAACCATAAAGTCTTTTTTATTTCTCTTTTTATTAATTAGGTATTTTCCTCGTTTACATTTCCAATGCTATCCCAAAAGTTGCCCATACCATCCCCCCACTCCCCTACCCACCCACTCCCCCTTTTTGGCCCTGGCATCCCCCTGTACTGGAGCATATAAAGTTTGCAAGTCCAAAGGGCCTCTCTTTCCTGTGATGGCTCACTAGGCCATCTTTTGATACATATGCAGCTAGAGACAAGAGCTCTGGGGTACTGATTAGTTCATATTGTTGTTCCACCTATAGGGTTGCAGTTCCCTTTAGCCCCTTGGGTACTTTCTCTAGCTCCTGCATTGGGGGCCGTTTGACCCATTCCAATAGGTAACTGTGAGCATCCACTTCTGTGTTTGCTAGGCCTCGGCATAGTCTCACAAGAGACAGCTATATCTGGATCCTTTCAGCAAAATCTTGCTAGTGTATGCAATGGTGTCAGCGTTTGGAAGCTAATTATGGGATGTATCCCTGGATATGGCAATCACTAGATGCTCCATCTTTTCGTCACAGCTCCAAATTTTGTCTCTGTAACTCCTTCCATGGGTGTTTTGTTAACTATATTACAAGTACAGCTTTACATTTTTCTCTTTAATATTTTTACATTTTCTACATCTTCCAAGCCTGGTGGACAAAGTGCTCTTTTAGTCAAATTGTATTAATTCATACCAATATTGTCCAGGGAAGTTTCTTGGTAAGCCCTTTAGAGCATCAGTTTCTTGCTTTCAGCTGTTCCTTCATCATGAGGAATAAAGTATAAACACAGTACATAGCCACAGTTTCTGTCATCGATGAGGACTTGGTCTGTGAAAGATACTATGCAGATTCTTAGCCTCTGAACTTGGCAATGGTTTACAGATGCTGATGTGAGCAAAATGAGGAACTAAAGGACAACTTTGTTAGGTCTCAGGTCTTCTTGTGCACACTGTTAACAGATAATAATATGGGGAATGAGATCTAGTTTTTTAGTGCAGAGTCATTTGCCCCTGGTCAATATTAAAAGTTTTAAACATTTCTTGAATATCATTTACTGAAATTGAATAAATTTTAAATTTAAATTATGTAATTATAACAAAAAGAAAAACAACAGCAATTAATAAATAATAATAATAATAATAATAATAATAATAATAATAATAATAATAATAATAATAATAATAAACAATAATACAGTGAGACTGATGAGCCTTCAGTGACAGGACTTGAGTGTCTATGATAGAATTTGAGTCAGGCATTGTGTACTCACACATTAATTATGAGGATCTTGCTTAATTTTGTGTACATAGAACTGGATTATCACATGGATCTTTTCCCCCTCTTATATTCTGAGCATGTGAAGAAAAGTGATGTTTCTCTTTCTTATACAATTAAACAGATTCCATAAAAGCTTATCTTCTCCCACTTCTAAATAAGCATTTTCGTTTAATTTATTGCCATGTTGTATGCTTTAACTGTTTGGTAGTTGTCTGTTAATTTTTGGTTTATCTTACATATAAAGCAAGTTTGATAAAAATTTGGTACGGAATTTTATGCATTTTATAATTGTAAAAATATTATTTCCACTCAACTCAAAGTGCTCTGTGGTTATAAATTGGCCTCTCAGTTAGTAATACACAACACAAATTCATTTCCACTTAACCCTTCTGAAAATGAACTTGCATGGTATTGTCTGATTTGAAGCTAATAAATCTATTTAACTAAACCAGAGACATTTGTGTTAGGAAGGAAACTACTACTGTCTGTTGTTTAGAAAATGGAAAAGTTACTTCTACAGTAAAAGAAAGAAAGGAGGGCCTGCCTTCAGCAATTGTGGGAAGTCTGTGTTGCATGTGCATTTTTCAGTTCAGCAGCATCTAGGGCACTCAGAATACACAGAGATTTCTTCATATGTGGCGAGAAAAACCAAATCTACAGGAATCCCAGGCAAGTGCTTCAAGCGAAGTCTTAGTCGAGCGAAAGTAGATGTAAAACCTCCCTTCTGCATGGGAGGTTTGTAGGAAACAAACAAGCTCCAAATCCTATAAATGTAGTCTCTCTGAAACTTCCAGTAGGAGGTCTGCTTGTTTTTATATGATTTTATACATTTTAATGTACTTACACTATGGGTACATGTGTTTGATTAAGTACATATGTGTGTAACTGTGCACAAACCACTGCACATGTGTAGAGATTGCAGGACAGTGTGGAAGAGACAATCCTCTTCTTCTACCATGTATATTATTTCAGAGATGAAGTTCAGGTACACGGTCTTGAGTGGCTAGTAACCTTACTTGAACCTTACTTGAGTGGCTAGTGGGCCACCTCATACATTCCTTGAGCTTTAATTCTTTACATCCTCTGAAGATTGCCTGTTCATTCATCATGTCAAAACCCACAGAGACTATGAAGGTGGTCATGCTGCAAACCAGCATGAGTATAGAAAATGAAGCAACCAAAGTTTAAATGAGCCATTGATATTTCTTATCATCCTATCACTCCCATAGGTCGAAGTGGTTAAAACTCTCACCCAAGGCCTTCTAATATCAGTTGCATTGAACTAAAAGTGTCTGTAGCAGTATCTGTATGCACAGCGCCTGCAAGGTCTGAGATAGAAAGAGCCCAAGCAATGAGAGGGAAGGGCGTGCATGCCACTATCTTTATCTCAGAAGTTATTTCTAGTTTGTAGCTTGGAAAGGAAAACATTCAAATTTCCACTAGGGTATCACTGGGTATGCAAACCATGCTTAAATCTAAGTCTCTAGTTCAGCATTGCCTGGCAAATGAAAATCAAACTGGATAATAATCTTGGAGGTCCTTTATATAATAAGGTATTGGCAGGGTTCTTTAAAGAATACCTTAAGGGTCCTTTGTTTATATATTATGGTTTGCAGTTTTTTTTTGTTTTTATGGGATTTCTGAGTGTTTGTGAACATATATGTCTCTGTGTCTACATGTATATTTCTTGTGCTTTTTCTTTGCCTCTTTTTTATTATGTTTGCTTTGTTCTGTTCTGGTTCATTTGTTTATTTTGTATCTTAATCTTCATTATTATTGTTATTAGTATCATTAATAGTATCATTATTATTTAGATGCCTGTTTGTATTTTAATAAAGGGAGAAAGAAAAAGTGTGAATTTGGGTGGGTCGAGAAGTGGAGAGGTTGTAGAAGGATTTGGGGGGACAGTAATCTGAATCTATTGAATGAAAAACTGTATTTTCAATGAAAAGTGTCTTCCCAGAAATTTTGATCTTACTATTAGTACAAAGGAATCAAAAACTTATTTTTTAAAGAATCATATTGTATACAGAGGAAAAAAATGAGAGCTTTTCCAACTGAGAAATGTTTCATTTTGCAAGTATGGTAAGGACCCTAGAGGTAATAATCAAGAACACAGAGCACAACACAAAGCAGAAAAAAGTACAAAGCACACACAAATATACAGGCAGGAATCAAATTAGTCAATTTATTGACCTTTTTAATGGAGCACAAATCCTCATCCATTCTCCATTCGGACAAAACAGATTTGCTGTTGTCTCCAATGACTTTGAGTAGGAATTCATCCAGTAACCTTTCTCATCTATTTCATTAGAGCTGACTCATCCCTGCCAAGATTCCAGGACAGGAAAAATAGACTCCATCATCCACTTGGGTATGTGTGTTTCCAAGTTCCTTCATATATATTCTTCCTTATGCTTGGTGAACCCCTACATTAAATTATTTTTTCCTACCTCATAACTATATTTTCCTACTGTTATAAATCCTAACATACATACCTGACATAAAGATAGTCTTAGACAACTCCAGATGATCACATGATTAGACAACTAAAATAGATCACATCTATCCTAGTACAGTTCTGGAAGGCAGAAAGTGTAAAAATCAAGGAGCTGGCTAGTCTTACTAGTATTTCCTGGCACTGTGAATGGCAACCTATAAGTTCTAAGTCCTTGTGACACTTTCATGGGAGTTGTCTAGGACTATCTTTATGTCAGGTATTTATGTTAGGATTTATAACAGTAGGAAATTATAGTTATGAAGTAGGAAAAAAATAATTCTATGTAAGGGCTCACCAAACATGAGGAAGAATATATATGAAGGAACTGTAGAATTAGAAAGGTTGAGAACCACTCTCTGGATGCTTGAAAACAGAAAGCATAATGGAGTCATAGGCTGGTCTTGGCATCAGTCTGATATCTGCTTCAGACTAATATCTTGCTTCCTTTTGTTTCTTGTCACCATGAGGGGAATAACCTAGATAGTATAGTCAAAGGACAAATCTGAAGACATGTTCAGAATCCATTTTGTGAAAACATGTGCTGTTGTATCATTTGGAAAGGGCTGTCTTTGGAACCAGTGCATGCACATGAGTTCTTTGGTGCTTTGCTCTTTCTTTCTTTCTTTCTTTCTTTCTTTCTTTCTTTCTTTCTTTCTTTCTTTCTTTCTTTCTTTCTTTCTTTCTTTCTTTCTTTCTTTCTTTCTTTCTTACTATCTTTCTTTCTTATTTTATTTTATTTTTTTTTGAGGCAGGTTTTCTCTGTGTAGGCCTGGCTGTTGTAGAACTCATTCTGAAAACCTGGTTGGCCTTGAACTCATAAATTTGCCTGCCTCTGCCTACCAAGTCCAGGGAATAAAGGCTTGCAACACCACACCCAGCTTCTTTGATTTTTTTTTATTCTGCTATTAACTTATTGTTCCCAAGGTTTTTTATTTTATTAGATATTTTCTATATTTACATTTTAAATGTTATCCCATTTCAAGTTTTCCCCTCTAAAAACCCAATAACATGTCCCTCCTCCCCCTACTGACCAACCTAAGCACTCCTGCTTCCCTGTCCTGCCATTCCCTTACACTGAGGTATAGAGTCTCTCAGGACCAGGATCCCCTCCTCTCACTGTGTCCAACTAGGCCATCATTTGCTACATATTCGGTGGCAGCGATGGGCCCCTCACTTTGCATTATTTGGTTGGTCTTTTTTTTTTAGTTACATATATTTTAACTTATATTTCAAATGTTGTATTCTTTCCCAGTTTCCCACTCCTCCAGAAACCCCCTATCACATCCCCTGTCCCCCTGCTTCAATGAGGGTGTTCCTTCACCTGTGCACCCTCTCCCACCTCACAGTGTGGTGGCTAACAAGTTTATATCTCTGTATCCTTATCATTCAACACCATATTGGGGATCCTGCAGCTTATAGGGAAAAGATGTCCAGATTCTGAGAACTGCAGGGTACCATCCAATACATCAATCTCAAGCCACATGTGGTACATCTTCCTAAAAAACGTGTCGTCCTGTTAATAGCTTTCAGTTGGATCTTTAAGTACCTCAGCCAAGATTGAGGTGACTGCTCCCTGCATAATCACTGCCCACTTCATTTTGGGGAGCATCTGTGCCAGGAAGTCAGGGTAGATATCCACATAGTTGATGCGGATTTCAGTGGCCTGCAGGCACAGATGGAAGTCATGCATGTCCCAGCCTTACACATTTGAGCTTAGGAGATAGTATGTGAGCAGTTTCATGTTGTCATTTTGGATTTCTGCATAGGACATATTGTCTTTCATTAATTTTGGGATTTATTTACATTTTAAATGATAGCTCCTTTCCCATTTTCCATTCAACAAATCCCCAACCCATCCACCATCTCCTCCCTTCCCTTTGAAAAAAGGCTTAGTTTGTATTATATTTCTATATTGCACTCCATCACTGAGTGAAATCAAGACAGGACACATGTAGGAGTATAGGCAGGGTACATGGAGAAAGGCTGCTTATTGGATTGCTTTCTCAGCACAGTTTTCTCAGCTTTTTTTCTTACAAAATTTGAAAGCTTTTTTTTAACTTTTATTTTAATAACATACCCACAAACACACACACACACACACACACACACACACACACACACACAAGACATAAGATCACTAAAGAACAAGCGAAATGATTGTAAAGCAATGTCCTAAATGTATTTCATTATCTCCAGTGCCACATTTATAAGTCAATTCTAGAGGCCTTATGTCTAATCATATTTGGCAAATGGATATAACCCATTATGCAGAATTTGGAAAACTAAAATATGAACATGTTTGTATCGATACTTGTTCAGGATTTCTTTTTGCTTTTTTCTGCTTCTCTCCATAAAGGAAAGGTTTCTAAAAACGTAATTGATCATTGCCCACAAGCATTTAATGCAATAGGATTGCCTAAACATATCAAAACAGATAATGGGCCATCCTATTCTAGTAAAAATTTTATTTCATTCTGTAAGGAATTTGGAATCAAACATAAAACTTGAATTCCTTATAAGCCCATGGCAAACGGAATAGTTCAATGTGCTCATCAGACCTTAAAGAATTGGCCTTTTATGACAAAACAGTGGCAGTTATATCCCCTAAGGTCACCAAAGGCGCATCTTGCCTTTACTTTATTTGATCTAAATTTTTTGCAAACTGATATTAAAGGTCAGTCTGCAGCAGATCACCACTGGCATCCAGTTACTTCTAATTCTTATGCATTGATAAAATGAAAGGACACACTAACTAAGGAATGTAAGGGTCCAGATCCGATTCGAATCTGGGGAAGGAGCTCGGTTTGCGTTTTTTCATGTGAAGATGGAGCACAGAGGCTGCCCAAGAGATTAATTTGTTAGCTGAACACAGATCCTGAATCTTCTTATAATTATCACTCTGAGAACTAAAATTCCTCTTTTGCATAGAATTTAGTTGGGGACTCATCCTCCCAGAAAAGCTGTTTTCTTGCTACTCTCAGAGCTTTGCAATTTGCAACTGAATAAAGTATCTGGACTTCCCCAAAAGAAGCTTTGCATTGCTACTTTCTCATTGTCTGGGTCTCTTTTTCTTAAGCAGGTCAATCAACATCCTCCAATCAGACTGCAGGGGGAGTGCATCCCTGCAAACAAAGGCTTAAGGTGGCAACTGCTATTTTCATTCTAAGGACATTCTACCATGCATTTTGGCTTTAGGTCTGATTTGAAAAATAGGTTTATTAGAAGGGCTAGGAAGGCAGATATTTCAAATATTAGAAGAGATTGGTTTTTATTCTGATAGATGGTCTTAGTCCCTTTGCTGGTCTCTGGTTCTCCATCCTTGCTGTTATTGCAAGCTCCCCTAATTTCCTCAGGCTGTGGGAATAACAGAGATGAGGAGGATGACCTCCAGCTCCTAATATAGCCTAAAAGCCACAAATTGTGATGTTACCAGTGGTATAATTCTTGTTGAGGCCTTGCTAAATCTGCTGTTGGCAATACTCCTTTAGGAGATGCACAGTACTGAGAACTGTGCATACTGATTCGTGATGATATGAATACAGTATGGGTACAGCTTCGGTGCAGATATTTACTGTATAATATCATGGGTATTCCGTGTTCTTTGTCTAATATCCACGTAGCAGTGAGTGCATACCATGTGTGTTCTTGTCTTAGGGAGAGATGTTCCACATGTATCTGTTAAATCCATTTGGTCCATGACTTCTATAAGTTTCACAGTGTCTCTGAGTTGAGTGGTAGGGATATAAAGTAGGGAAAGAATTTGTTCAACCCATATTACATGAAAAAAATTAAATTAATATATACTTTTATTAATCCAAAGAGCATGCCTATAGACCCATCTAATGTAGGGAGATCCTATTTGATGTTTCCTCTTCGTAGGTGACTCTAGATTTTCACAAGTTGGCATAAGATTACTAGCACACTCAGATTAACATAAACGCATTTTCAGTCATGTCTAAAACCATCACACCAATCGACCGAGATATTCTCTGTACATTCCATGGGCTAAATGTCAGAAACATGTGTGTTTTACAGTGTGTCTCAGCTTTAAAGTGTAAATCCTGAAAGGAGGGCCATGGTCAACCTTCCTACTTCCTGCTTCTAGGCCACTATTTGCTGCTCTGTGGCACTACAAAGGCTTCTTTGTTAATCAGGTACCACTGTGCCATAGATATCTTGAAGTGACAGAGTGTACAAGCATCCATGGGACCTAGATGCTGATGAGAACACTCTTACACCATCTCCTGCCTTCACAACATACTTATTAAGATGGTGAAATATTGGGAAAGTCATGGTAGAACAAATTCTTTAAAGCCCAGGGCTGTTCTCAACAGTCATCTCCTGATTTTCTATATGGACCTCATATGTTACACTTTGAAGTCAACCCACAATCTCATGTTTCTTGTGCAAGTCATTAGAGTGTCAATTAAATCTAGACTTTGGGAATATATCAATAAGTCTGCATTATCTTCATATTCCCTGCCCTTAATTATGGTAACCTTGCCAAGAATAGATGTCTCACCATTCTCACTGACAGTTTACCTGGTAAATAGATAGTTGAGAAAAAGACATTCTTCTAAGGCCCAAATAGCCTAGTTAATCAGTATATGAGAAGCAGGGCTGACATCACTCAGCACAAAAGCTAAAGAGAGTCTCTTGTTTTGTGGAGAACTGAGAGAACAGCAGGGACAGGGGCCTTAATGATAGTCAGTCCAGACCTGGAGGCTGGGTCTAACAGCATCCAAAGGAATACAGGCCAATTTCCTCCAGCTTCCTGGAGGAGCACTGTTTCTCTTCAAAATGTGACAGGGATGGCACCCACAAGGGGGAAGAATGCAGTGTGTTCTAGACTTATTTTGAGCCATCAGGGTAATGATCCTCCCACATTTCCCTTGCTATTACAAATGATCAACCTCAATAGGGGTCATGTAAGCTCTGCTGACACCAGAATCTCTAATTGCAAAACCCTTACAGGAAAGACCAGTTTTCCTCCACTCTAAGGATAAAAAGCAAGGATTGGGCTCATATGGCTAAGCATTTTCTGACTAGCTTTGAGAGAACAGCGTGGTCCAAGGCCCAGATTTCAGATTTGGTGATTACTGACAGTTTAAAAATAAGTACCTGTAATGTTTGCTCTGTGGTACTGAAAAATATTGTCCCCAAATGTATGAACACAAAACGGTGAGCATGTAGCCTAAGGAGCAACATTTCCCTGATTTAACACCAGGCACTTGGCATTCATTCTATACACAGAAATACCCCCCGAGTCTCCAGACCACCCTCCTCAACTGTACATTACAAGCATTACAAGTTTTTGTTATAGCCCATAAGATACAAGTCTTCAAGAAAACACAATCAGACACAAGGCAGAAACAAGAACTCATGTATTGATCAAATTGCATTATCAATAAAAAATTGTCAGCAATGGGTTGACATTGCTTAGTGTCTGCATAAAATTGGTATAAATGGACCTAAAAGTTCTGTAACAGTTCAGGAGTACAAGAAAAACAAGATTATAATTTCTTAGTAATAAAGAGAGAAACACTTTCTGTTAAAGTATTCAAAACCCTGTCTAAGGTAGATTTGTCACTCAATGGTAGTATTTGATTTGTAACTTCAAAAGCTGACCCGTCCAGCAGGTCCAGTTATTCGAGGGTCTCGAGAGGACTTTCTCCTAAGAAATAAATGGGGTGTAGAGAGAGATGAGGATATTGTGCGAACAAAGATATGGAAATGTTCTGAATTACATCAGGACCCCAATGTATTAGCCATGACCAAGGTTTAAATGCACAAGCAAAAGGGGAAGTGCCTTTCAGCAGGAGAAATGGGGCAGAGGCAATGCACCTCAGCAGGAGGGATGGGGCAGCAGGGTGGGGGGGGGAGAGGAAGTACTTCTCAGCAGAAAGGAAGGGGCAGCGGAAATTTTTCTTTTGGCGACTATTGGTGGAAGCAGGAACTTGGTGTTATCAGGGTACATCTTTAGGTCAGGACATCCAGCACTGACTTAGGGTTGGAACAATCTGTAGTTGTTCTCGGAGCAGTGAGTCTGTGGCCTGCTTTTAACCCTCTTTTCTTATCGGGGGGGGGGGGACCCAATTCAGAGATCAGGACAATAGCGTTGCAGTAATAGCTCCCAACAAAAAGCATAGATGCACTCCCCACCACCAGAAAATTAAAAAAACAAAACAATACAAAACAAAACAAAAACAAACAAACCAACAAACAAGCAAAAAAAGCAAAAGATACTCCAATGCACTGTATCTGCTTTGTTGTGAGTAAATCCACAAACTTGAATGGATAGCAACACAGGAAGGAATTATGCACAGCAAGGCACACACACACACACACACACACACACACACACACACACACACACACAAAAGTAAAAAGAAACAGTCCAGTCAAGAAGCTATTGAAGAGAGTCCTTTAAAATTTATGATAAAGAAGATGAAGTGTATTTCTTCACAATTGATGATTTCTGGTGGAGGGCAAGGAAGATTCATTTTTATAGCTTGTGTTTGATATTTTCTAGGTTCTTCTTTTTATACTCCAAAACACTAGATAGGACAGAAATAAAGGTAGAGAGAGGAATTAGAAAATCTCTGAATCTAATTTTTTTCGTAGTGCTTCTTCTTTAACTATGGATATGAAAAAACCACAACCAACTTGCGTAACCAACCACCAAACACCAGACAAAATGTACTAGCTTTGACACTCAATCTTGTGCAAAGTTAATGCAGCAGGAGTTTTTCACTAATGTATGTTGTATGTAAATATAGTATTCCACCAAACTTAGTAACTCTGTATTCCATACTTCCTGCATTCAGCTGTTCACTATTTTAATATTAGTCATACCTATTCCATGCTGTGCCATGTGTTTTGATGCAATTAAGTTTCATCTGGGGACCTCATATGAAATGCAAATATTGTGTGTAAATCTCCCTTAGTGTTACTTCATAAACATGTTTCATCTATGGAGTAACAGTATTAATGCTTTCTGTTTGAAGTACACTTTCAGTGTGCATAAGTAGATACTCCTCTTTAGTATTTTATGATACACTAAATATAACATATAGTGTATACTTAGAAGATGAATCCAGTAAAGGATTTTTAAAATGTTGTGTGAGGGCTTTGTGATTTAAAAAAAAAAAGTGTTCTCAATAGTATTGGCTGAGATTCTGCAGTCTTGTGTGTGCTCTTTTCTAATGAATCATAATTAACGTTTATGCTGAGACTCGGGGAGGCAAGCTTATCAGTAGAAAGAAAGCCATTATCTTGGAATCTCTCCTTTTATAAGTACTCCTATAAGTATATAAATGTCTGGGTGGCCAATTAGACAGAATGATGTTACCCAGAGAGATGTAACCCAAATTCATAGGGCAACAATGTCTAGGTAACTGTCTGGCATTGAACAGTCACTCCACTGTTCTGAACAAACTGATTGTAACCAGTAGTTTAAGCACAGGCAGATAGCATAAGTGTAAGTATGCAAGCCTGTCTTGATTTCAATGTGATAAAGATCGGGACCCAAAACTACAAAAGGAGGTAATGGGTTCTTTCTGTTTACAAGTCTCAGCTTGTAAATTGCATGATCTAGGAAAGTCAGGACAGAACTTGATTCAGAGCTGGTAAGTAGAGGGAGAAACTGAAGCAGAGATTATGGAAGAACTCTGGATTACTTTCCTCCAAGTCATAGGTATGCGAGGTCCTAGGGGATGCAAAACAGAAAAGAAAGAAAAAATAAGTACCAAACATATCACAATGGTTGACCTACATGCATACTTTAAAGTCTGCTCTTGATAATATTTGTATTCATTTGGAAATCAAGTTCTACATGGCAATTGGTAAACAGCATACTTTTCATTATTTCTATTGGATGGACATTTTTACCTGAAGGAGTGTATTTGTTGGATGTGAACATTCCTGGACTACATGGAGGTCCTAAGTTAGCTTGTATCAGATCCCCTGGAACAGGACTTACATGTGGCTGTGACACACAGGATGATCACTGGGAATTGAATCCCAGACCCTCTGCAAGAGCAGCCAATGATCTTATACTCTGAGTCATGTAAAGATCTCCACATTTCTGGAGAGAGAAGGAAGGTGTAGGAAGAGAACATTACTCAAAATGTCCAAATTCATCTAAGAATAAATTAATGCTTGCAAGGGTCTGTCAAGATACACAACAAAAACAAGAAAAAATTAGAAGTTGTGTAAAAATTGAAAAGAATGTTTGTTTCTGCTCTGTTGTGTGTTCTGACCAGGACTAAATGAACACACTAAATGAAGCTGCACTGAGAAGCATAAAGAAGGGAGGTACCACACTCTGACAAGTGCTAAGGTTGTTTCAACTGTATTTGTGTAATCCTTCAGGGGCTTCTTGTCAAAAATAAACCCCCTTTATCAAATCCCCAACAGTAAATTCTGTGTGTCTCATTTGGAGACTGGGCAGAAGATATGTGAGATGCACCAGGAATGATTAAACTTTATGTTCTCTTGCTCAGAAACCATTTTCAGGGATCCTATGAAATCCAAATGTCAGCTCCAGACTGCATAGTATCAGGTTTTTCTTGGCCAATTCAAAATTAGAGCCAATATCTAAAAAGATGACTTATCTGTTACACAAAGTTGCTGCTACCAAATAGGAGGTGGCTATGATTCCCAACACCAACACTGTGGATCTCTCTCTCTCTCTCTCTCTCTCTCTCTCTCTCTCTCTCTCTCTCTCTCTCTCTCTCTCTCTCTCTCTCTCTCTTTCTGTCTCACTCTCTGTTTCTGTCTGATTGTGTCTGTGTGTGTTTCTGTGTGTGTCTGTCTGTTTCTGTGAGTCTGAATGTGATTGAGTGTGTGTGTTATTATAATGTAGCCCATTCTTAAAATAAGAAAGGCACTTTCACTTTGTGTTTTTTTTTTCTTTCCATTTTGGCCAAATTGTATTGATTAGCACTGGCTGGCCTCAAATTGGCTATGTATGTATGGCTTTCTTAGAAGTCAAAAGAGATATGATATAAGACCCATAGTCATCTGGTTAAAAGCAGGAATCACTGTGATACGCTTCCATTTTGTAATATTATAAGGTTTGAACTATATGAAGGTATGTAAGTAGTCTTCAAAATTAATTCCTAGGTGCCAGGGAATGGGGGCAAACACACATTTAATCCCAGGACTTATTATGCTGAGGCAGGAAAATCTCTAAATTCCTTGTCAGTCTCGTCTATAGAGCAAATTCCAGTTCAGCCAAAGATATTCCATGGAATGCAGCCAGGAAAAAAAAAAAACTTGAAATGAATAAACTTCATAGTTAAGTAATGAATAATTAAAAAAAAAAACGCTGCGAAAGATGAGTGAAATATGCAATTATCTAGACATATACCAAATCCATAAGATAAACCATCTAAACAGCACCTTAACACCTTAAGAAATAGAACCAATCATGATAATCTCCCACCAAAACAACCCTGGGACTAGATGGCTGTAGTGCAGAATTCTATCAGACCATCAAAGAAGAACTAATACCAATTCTCATGAAAGTGTTCCACAAATTAGAAACAGAAGGAACAATACCGAATTCATTCTATGAAGCCACAGTTACACTGCATATTCTCCTGTGGAGATGGAATGGTCACTGCCTAATGAGGAACTGGTCACTTCTTCCTTTCATACAGGACTTTGTTTGAGATTATTTTTTGCTTCTACCATGGTTAATATTACAAATAGATTTTAAATACCGTTTTAACATATATGAATTTTTGCTTTAGAAAATATCATGTATATTTAACAGGCTTTTAACAATCATAACTTATATTCACAACATAAAAGCAAAAGAAGTTACAACCTATTTAATCAATGAGAGAAAATTAGAGACTATTCTAACCAAATTGAACCAGGAGGAAAATAAGAACTGTACTGAAAAACTGATTTTTAGTAATAAAAATAACAAAAATAATGATAATAATAATAATAATAATAATAATGAAAAACATTAGAAATTAAAAAAATAAATACATATATTTTGCTAGTTTAAGTAAAAAATACTAATGAATAATAAGAAATATGTTCACCTAATTTCGAAATCCCAATCCTCTCATTCTATGAAAATTTTGGTTGGAATTTGAAAGATTAGCTTTGTGAATAGTTGTCCAGGAAA
This sequence comes from Mus musculus, assembly GCF_000001635.26. Lineage (NCBI taxonomy): Eukaryota > Metazoa > Chordata > Mammalia > Rodentia > Muridae > Mus > Mus musculus. The sequence continues at coordinate 36,757,442 of NC_000087.7, forward strand.
TTGACAGATGCCCTTAGGTTATGTTGCTTTCAGTTGTTATGGAGACAATGCCTCAATTACACTCCTTTCTGTGGCTTGCAATTCTAGGTCCTCAGTCTGCCACTGCCTCCACCTCCACCTCCATTTCTGCCTCTGCTCTACCTCTGCCTCCTCCTTCTTCCCCCTTTCCTTGTCCATGTCCCTGTCCCTGTCCCAGTCCATCTCCATGTCCCTGTCTCTCTCCCTGTCCCTGTCCCTGTCCCTGTCCCTCTCCCTGTCCCTCTCCCTCTCCCTCTCCCTCTCCCTCTCCCTGTCCCTGTCCCTCTCCCTCTCCAGCTCCCTCTCCCTCTAGCCTCCCCACTAGCACACAGATAACCCTCAGATTAGTTCAGTTTTAGTACTGATCTACTCTAGAATTTTTTTTTCCTTCATGTCTACTTCCTTCCTAGATTGTTGTAAAGCTATTTAATTCAATTTGAATCTTCCACATAATAAGAAATTTATTCAAAATTCATAGGCCAACTATTGCTAAGTAAGTGTCTGGTGTTCATCAACCACTCCACTCTTCTAAAGGAAGTGTTTTGTAATCAGAATTTTAAGCACAGGCAGATATCTTTAGTGTTAGTGTAAAATTCTGTCTTGTGTTCAATGTGATAAAGATCAGGACCAAAACTGTTAGAAACCAGGCCTTACCTAACTTGAACTGTGTTTCACCTGGGAGGCAAACAGAGGCTGAAAAGAGAGGGGAACTATATAGGTGAGAGAAAAATGGAGCCAAGATAATTTTCTGATCTAGGCTCAAATATTTAATAAAAGTTTTCACTTATAAAGGGGGAAACCCATTCTCTGCCATGCCAAGTTTCTTGCTTTCCTGATACCAAGTTGTCAGCACAGCCTTTTAGCACTAAGTCACCAAATTCACAGATTGCAGTTAACTACAGAAAATCTTGGAGAACCAATTTGGCCTCATGGCAGATGGCAGGTAGTTTCACATCAAAGGAAACTAGCTGAGGAGCTGCACTGCAGGTGGCCCTGCCTCAATGGCATAAGGTCTGAACCTGCATAGGTTGGAGGAGGTTATACTCCCCCCCGTTAATAATATTTTAAAAAGTGCTAAACTGAGGTATAAAATGTATTTATGCTCTATAGTCTTGCCTGGGAGTTATGGTGACTGCAGTCCACACCTCCCTTAGGAAATCTTAGATCTTCCTGAAGCATCAAATTCCATTATGGATGCTACGTGCAACTAGTTTGTGTTATATATCACACAAAACATGGCTCTGTGTTGTGTTATCAACAGTCATGGATTTTGGCATGTACCTCTGTTTTAGATTGGTATGGTTCTGAGATCTGGATGTCTGTCATTGAATGTCCAGTCCTCATTATCACACCTTATTCCCAATTCAGACCAAAGTCATAATATGTACTAGAATGAAGATCAATAACTGCCACCTTCACTGTTGGAGGCAAGGCTGTACATCTGCTACAGTCAGGCTGAAGGACTTGGATGACCTGCTTGAGAAACAAAGTTGGGACAGTGATAAGCAAGAGTATGAAGGTTTCTTTGGAGAAGTCCAGGTACCCCATTCAGTTGCAAATTAGCAATGATCAAGCTTAGTCTTAGAGATTCTGGTGTGGGGAGGTGGCTTTGAGAATTGCAGAAAGGCTGCAGCCTCTCTGGGAGTGGAGGCTGTGCTCCAAATTAAATTTGCTAGCTAATTAAGATTTTAGCTATCTTCCCTAATTCTTCTAATACTGGAATTATTAATAGACCAGTCCAATATTGAATTAGGATACCTGGTCACAGTGAAGTTAGAAGATGAATCACTATAACTCTATCTTGAGACTAATCTTTCTAAATCAGATTACACAGTCTCTACTGTTCTATATCCCATAATTCTTAAAAACCTTGAAGTAAAGCATCTTAGCTTGTCCAAACTGGGAAAATGATAAACAAAGGTAGGTCAAAAACATATACCCAATTCAGCTTTCTTGTCACTACAGTTAGGGCACTAAGCAAACACACCTGTTAGTGTGTCACAAAAATTAGCCTTCATATATCTGCAGCATTCTGTGAAGAGAACCTATTCTTGTCCCTTTCCCAATAAAGTAGCTACTTAGGATCAAGCCATATACCAATAAGTAGATTTTTTTCATTTGACCTAGACATGATTATGTCTCCTATTTAAGATATTATCAGGCATTTTTAAGTTCTTTGACATCCAAATTTCAAAGTTCTTAAAGTGTGATTTAAATAATGTGCATGGGGATATAATTTATCTTGTCCTTTGTTTTTTTAAAAAGAAGAGTTTTTTAAAGTTCCACATTACCCTGTATTAGATAAATTAATAAATTGTTTACAAAACATTTCAAATGCTTTACTGTTATAGTCAGTATTAATATAACAAGGCCAGCGACTAATTACACTTTCAATTGTTTATCTTGAAGAGCGGATTTAACTAGAAAGCTTTAAAATGTATTAATAGTCCCCCTCTTCCTTTCTCTTTCTCACTTCCTCCATTTCCAGCAGCAGTCTTCTTGCCTCTGCAGGTATTTTACACATGAAGTGTCCAAGCAAAATGGCATGTACACAAACAACCATACCCAGCATCAAAGTTTATAAAATAAAAGAAATGATGTGTAGACTATGATAATAATTTTTTCTGGGAAAGGTAGTATAGGAGAGAGGAATCACTGTGTGTGGACTCACAAAGACACAAAGAACCCCCCAAATAGATCCAATTTACCACTCCTTAGAAACACAAACACCACAGTCAGGAGGAGGGATTTTGAATGAGGAACACTTTCCTTGTCTTTCCAAGTGCTTTGGTGGATGAGCACAATTATAGGAAAAGGGTCTCACAGCAGGTAAACTCCCACCACCACCCCACACAAAGGCAAAGTCACCTTGGTGGAACCAGGAGCAAATCACCTGCCTCTGCAGGTTGTTTCTGTTTAGCTGCATTTGGAGAAAGCAGTTGGAGCAGTTGCTGCCTGCTCTTGAGAAGGGCTCTAAGGCTACAATGTATAGGTCTGTAGAATTGCAACAAGTTTGGACCCTAGAAAAGTAATGGGTTGCTGAAATGGTCCTGGACTGTGAATCTTAGGGTCTTGCTAGGGAATTTCTTAATCTACAGTGACATTTAGACATTGGAGCAAGCAGAGGTGCTTTGATCCTTATCTTAGGCACTCAAAGTTGTCCTGGAAGACAATCGTTGTGACTGTTTGTGAGGCTTTGCTGGAGGAGAGGGGATATTGACAGCCCTCTACACGATCTGCATGGCACACAACTAGAGCTTTCTTTCTTATGAAGCATAGAAGTGACTGAGGGCAAAACACCACAGGAGACAACTATATCAGCGTCCCTTAAGTAAAATCTTGCTGGTGTATGAAATAGTGTGCCTTGCAAATACTGAAGTGAGTGCTCACAGTCATCTATAGGATGGAATACAGGGCCCCCAATATAGGAGCTAAAGAAAGTACCCAAAAACTGAAGGGGTCTGCAACCCTATAGGCTGAACAACAATATGAACTAACCAGTACCCACAGAACTTGTTCCTCTAGCTGCATATGTAGCAGAAGATTGCCTAGTCGGCTATCATTGGGAAGAGAGGCCCTTGGTCTAGCAAAATTTATATTCCACAGTTCAGGGGAATGCCAAGGCCAAGAAGTGGGAGTGAGTGGGTAGGTGAGCAGGGGGCAGGAGGTATAGGGGACTTTTGGGATAGCATTTGAAAGGTAAAAGAAGAACATATGTAATAAAAAATGTGTGGGAAAATAAAGAGACGAGGTCGTTTCTACAATTAGGAAAAGTCTCATTACTTTATCCCATTAAATGTGCACATTAAAAAAAAAGTGGCTAATGGCTTTGAACAGGATCCTTGCTGAGGACAGGATCTTATAAAGGGTTCCAGATAGACAACTCATTTACAGTTTTACTAGCTAGTACTTATAAACAATTGATCATTGGGAGCCTCAAGCTGAGACACCCGATCACTGGGCATAAGTGTTGAGATAATTTGAAGATATTTCCATTGTTTTGAATAATCTGTATGATATTGGATACATTTACTCTATGGAAGGAGTATGTGTGTGGAGTCCCTTGTGTCACTGAAGTAGGAGTTGTAAAACACCTGTGGCGATGATGCAAGTTCATATCTATGATGTGTTTGTGATGTCAGTATTTATAAAGGAGGAGGCATCTCTGAGATGCAATAACACATTTAAAAAAGAAAACCACAAGACAAAACGGAAAGGGAATATTGCCTTATGTTGTTGTATTTCTGTTTTGTGTGTGTTGTGTGTGTGTTTTGTTTTTTGTTTTTGTTTGTTTGTTTGTTTGTTTTCTTATTTGTGTGTATGGTCTGATTTTTGGATTTTTTCGAGACAGGAATTCTCTATATGCCCCTGGCTGTCCTGGAACTCACTCTGTAGACCATGCTGGCCTTGTACTCAGAAATCTGCCTAAGTCTGCCTCCCAAGTGCTGGGATTAAAGCTGTGCACCACCAACACCCTGCAAATATTGCCATTTTTAGTGAGATATTTTTAATGTTTTTTTTACTGATTTATGTAAGATATTTCAAATGGTGTGTCCATTTTTTTTCACATTGTTGCATTATTCCTTTCAAAGTTTGTTGATTATTGCTAACGAATACAGGATTTAACATCAGGACACTGACATTCTTCTTTTTCATTTCATTCCTCTCCTTTTTTTCTGTTTAACTTATCCGGAAATGGATTTTTCTGTATAGTCCTAGCAATTCTGGGCCTTCTTGTGCAGTTCAGTCCTGAATTCAAATCTACTGGATTTTATCACCAAATCCTGAGATTAAACCCCTTTCTAAGCAGACATCAACATTTTTTTTAATTTTCTGTCTCACAATACTTCTTTAGAAGATGTCCTCATCACAGTTCCCAAGTAATGCCTTCAGACACTTCTAACTTTCTGTAGCAACCTTACCATATAGAGCCTATGTAAGGCATCCTGTTGGGTAGCATTCTGCCTTAAGCTGTCCACATCCAAAGTGTTTGTATTCTTCACAGTGGCCTGTGAGGTTAGTGTGATAAATCTGGGATGAGCTGTCAGGTGAGGAATTATTCACCACTGCAGCCACAAAGCTTGCAGTTTCCACTGCTCCTGATCATGATGCTGCAGAAGGTTTCTTTGATTATCATAGACACTGGCTTCTTATTCCCAAATCTTGGTAGTGGTACTGTATTCTGCCTGTCTGTGTAAACAATTAGACATGAACCATGTCTTAGTATACTGGTTGAATCTTGAGAAGTTTGTTGTTCTTTTCTGCTGGATAGCCTGTTACTGGGGAAATCAGGCCATCAAGATTATTCTTAGCCTGGAAGGTACAGAGTCAGGGTCAGAGGAAGTGTGAAGTCTGGGTAAGGACTAGTTCTTAATCCAGATATTCCCTATGTATAAGAACCGTAATTGTCAACATTTCTCATTAAAAAAAAAAAAAACACTTGAGGTTTATATGTGTTATTCTCAAATGACAGCTGTAAGTTTTTTCCACTTAAACACACCCCTCAATATACAATATCAGATATCTACAGGGCCCTTTATAAACTATTCAGAGTTGTGCATCCCCATGGTCTCTGGTCTGTTTCCATTGTGAAAGGACATATGTTGAGAGAGATTTGTTTACCTTTGTTCTAATGATGTCCCTGGTCTTAATGTCTCAGTATTCATCCTGGTGTGAATACTGTGGAAATCGAAAATGTTAAAGGAACCGTGAAGAAAAATGTTAATTGGTGTGAAAGAGTTAATGGGAACAGCCGTTAGTTTCCACTGACTGAAACTAAAATATTCATTACCTGTTATATTTCACAAAAACATAATTATTGCTCATTTGTTCAAAGTGGACAGCCAGGTACAAATGAAATGATTTTATCCACTGGGCTGTTTTTTTTTCAAAGCCTGGGCATGCTTCAACAAAGGAGTGCCTGAGAGCACCTGAATGTTCAGATAAAGTTTACTGAGGTCTCCTTGGCCTGAGAGTGCCTGTCCAGCCGCACTTTTGAACAAGAGGAATGGGTGGGACATACTTTGATAGAAACAGCAGGAGCTTGGTTGCCAGTCAGAAAATTGTTGAAGAACAGCAGCAGGCTGTAGTGTTTGACATTGTCAGACACCCTGTGAAAATTGCAAAACCCAAAGTAACTTGGAGCTAAAAAGTTAGAGATCTGATTAAGAGGTAAAATCTTGGATGTTGTAGTGAAGAGCAAAAACTTATAATTTTGCGCCTCATAGCATTGTGGTATGTAAGTTCAAGAAATTCAGGGCTGAAGAATAGACCAAGGTGGGTCCAGGCACAGCCAAACCCACCCTGTAGCTAAGAATGTCCAGCCATAAAAGATAAAAAAGAGAATGCAGGAACTAGCCACTGCTATCAGGGCGGACCAAATGGCCATCTGGCAGGATGGCACCTCCCTATAGATCCCCATAAATCATACATTGACCAGGTGTCCTGCTGACCTCGAGAAGTCCCAAGCCCTTGTGCCTCCCTACACCTTAGCATGCACATATTACCCTGTTAATTTGTAATCATCCCGCCAACATTTAAATAAGCTTATCATGTGTAATGGCCCAAATTCTTTTGGCTTTCCTGTTTTTGGTTTGTGGTTTTTGCCTTTATATGCCTGTAAAAAGTTTGGGCCGGGGTTGAACTTTCCTGCCCCCTGCGCAGTGCATGAGATTCGACCCCAGCATGCTGGCTTGGGCGCTCCTTTTTTGTTTGTGTGTTTGTGTGAGATTAAAGCTTGTATAGTTACAGCGAGTTCCGCCTCAGTGTCCTACTGGGTGCGCACCTCCCTGAAGAGGGACACACTGAAGGGTTCTTTCATGTGGTGGATCGGCTGGGAGATGTGTGACCACCCAGGGGTCCTAGACCCACTTGGACGTAAGGCCCTCTATCTTGTCTTGGTTTTGTCTCTATATTCTGTCTGAAATCTTGTGAGATCACAGTTTCAGTTTTGCAAACTCTCTTATGAGACAGTGCTTCGAAGGGAGAGCAAAGTGGATAAGGACAGATGTGTCTAGGTGTCCACCATTTGTTCGCCCTGGGAGACTTTCAGGGAAGTCAGGGGGAGGGCCAGGGATGCCTAGTGAACCTCCTCGGGAAAAGTCAGGGATAAATTTTCTCCTTGACGATCTGTTTCTGAGACCTGTTCCTAGGCCGTCTGATTCTTTTCAGGAACTCTGGTTGACACAGAGTAGGCGACTGGTTTTGCTTTTGAGTTTTGTAGCCTTTGTAATCGTTTTTAACATGTGTGTGACAGAGCTTAACATGGGAAAGACTGTGACGACCCCACTAACACTTACTCAGAACCATTGAACAGACGTTATGACTAGGGCCAACAATCTTTTCTTTGATGTCAAGAAGGGACCTTGGCAAACTTTTTGCTCCTCTAAATGGCCAGCTTTTTGTGTGGGCTGGCCTTCGCAGGGAAATTTTAGCCTGCCTGTTATTCTAGGTGTCAAGTTATTTTTCAGACTGCAGGAGGGCATCCTGATCCGGTACCTTATATAATTGTGTAGCAGGATCTGGTACAAAATCTGCCACACTGACTGGGTTCCTGGACTTCCGGAGCTGAGGCAGCGATGGTGGCAGTAGCCATGAAACCGAAAATGATGCATGCGGGTCTGCCAGAGCACGTTCCATCGGCCCCCCTGAGGATCTATCCTGAAATTGATGATGCCTTTTTCATTGACTCCTTCCCACCCCCTTACCCCCAAAGAACTTCTAATCCTGATCCCTCACAGCTGCCCACCCCAGCAGACCCCAGGGTGGCCTCTGTGACAGGACCGTTGGGAGGGACTCCTAGCTGGGAAGTCCATAGTTCAGAGGGAAGTGAATCTAAACCAGATTCCACTGTTGCTTTGCCTTTAAGAGCTTATGTAGGAGGACCTGCCCATGCCCCGGGGCAGTTAGTCCCATTGCAGTACTGGCCATTTTCATTGATAGATATGTTGGCAGATATGTATAACAGATATGTATAACTAATCACTCCTCTTTCTCATAGAATCCCTCAGGCTTAACAGGACTCCTTGAGTTCCTAATGTTCTCCTACCAGCCCACTTGGGATGACTGCCAGCAACTTTTGCAGGTCCCCTTTGGAACTGAAGAGAGAGAGAGGATCCTGCTAGAAGCCAGAAAAAAACGTCCCAGGACCAGATGGGACCCCCACTAATCTCCCCAACCTTATAAATGCAGCTTTCCCCTTGGCCCGTTCTGCCTTAGAGTTCAATACTGTGAAAGATAGGGAGCGTCTCACAGTCTACTGATGGACTCTAGTGGCAGGGATAGAGCAGGTGCATGGTGACCCACCAATTTGGCCAAGGTAAGAGAAGTCCTTCAGGGTTCAATGGAGCTGCCCTCCGTTTTCTTAGCACAACTAATGGAGTCTTATAGGAGATAGCCCCATTTGATCCCTCTTAGGAGGGACAGCATGCAGCTGTAGCCATAGATGTCATTGGTCAGTCTGACTCTGATATTATGAGAAAGTTACAGAGGTTAGAGGGTCTCCAAGATTATACTCTGCAAGATTTAGTAAAAGAAGCTGAGAAAGTGTACCACAAGAGAGAGACTGAGGAAGAAAAGCAAGAGAGAGAAGAGAAAGAGGTAGAGGAAAGAGAAAACCGGCATGAACGCCAGCAGGATAGAAACTTGACTAAGATTTTGGCCGCAGTGGTAGGTGGAGAAAGTTCAGAGAAGGGTCAGTCAGGGTACCTGCGCAACAGGGCAAGAAGACCCCCAGGAGAACAGAGACCTCTACTTGAGAAAGACCACTGCACATACTGCAAGAAAAAAGAATATTGGGCCAGAGACTGCCCAAAAAAGAAGCAGAGGGGCCCCAAAGTATCTGCCCTTGAAGAAGACAAGGGAAGTCGGGGCTCGGTCCCCCTCCCCAAGCCTAGGGTAACTCACTCTGTGGAGGGGACCCCCGTTAATTTTCTAATAGACACAGGAGCTGAATATTCAGTCTTGACTGAACCTTTAGGACAATTAGGATCAAAGAAGATTTTAGTTATGGGAGACACTGGTAGCAAGCTTTATCCCTGGACAACCAAAAGGATTTTAGACATAGGAAAAAATAAAGTGACGCATTCTTTTCTTGTGATACCTGAGTGCCCAGCACCCCTGCTAGGCTGGGACCTTTGTAAAAAATTGAAAGCACAAGTCCAGTTTACTTCTGATGGACCTGAGGTATCATGGAAGAAGAATCCAGTGGCATGCTTAGTTTTAAATTTAGAAGAAGAATATCACCTCCACGAACAGAAGTCTGAGACTTTACCCTTTAAAGAACGATTGACAGGTTTTCCAGAGGTTTGGGCAGAGCAGGCTGGGATGGAATTAGCTAGGCAAGTGCCACCCAACATAGTCGAGCTAAAAATGGTTGCCAAACCCATTTCAGTCAGGCAATACCCCATGAGTCAAGGGGCTAAAAACAGCATTCGACCACATATCCAGAGACTGCTATAACAGGGTATATTGGTGCCGTGACAGTCCCATTGGAATACCCCCTTCCTGCCAGTGTGTAAACCTGGGACAAATGACTATGTGCCTGTCCAGGACTTAAGAAAAGTCAATAAGCGGGTACAGGACATTCACTCAACTGTGCCCAACCCTCACAACTTGCTGAGTTCCTTACCACCTGAACGGTCCTGGTACACTGTCCTGGATTTGAAAGATGCCTTTTTCTGTCTCAGATTACACCTGAACAGTCAACTTCTGTGTGCTTTTGAGTGGCGAGTCCCTGAAGGAGGATATACGGGTCAGCTAATTTTGACTAGGCTGCGACAGAGGTTCAAAAATTCACCCACTTTTTTTGATGAAGTGGTCCACCACAACCTTATGCCCTTTAGGGAACAGAACCTCCAAATTTCTCTCCTGGAGTATGGAGATGATTTAATCCTTGCAGCTTCAACCCAGGAACTGTGCCTTGACAGGATCAAGAAGCTTCTAAATGAAAAAAGTGAATTGGTGTACTCCTAAGAAAGCTCAGCTATGCCATATGGACTTGACCTACCTAGGATACTCCCTCCGAGAAGGAAAGCAGTGGTTCTCCGAAGCTCGAAAGAAGACTGTGATGCAGATCCCAACCCCCACCACTCTTTGACAAGTACGTGAGTTTCTGGGAACGGCAGGCTTTTGTAGACTCTGAATACCAGGGTCCACAATGTTGGCGGCACCTCTGTACCCACTCACTAAAGAAAAAGTCCCGTTCACCTGGACAGAGGAACACCAAAAAGCCTTTAACAGCACAAAGGCTGCTCTGCTTGCAGCCCAGGCTTTGGCCCTGCCAGATTTGACTAAGCCTTTCACCATATACGTTGATGAGCCAGCTGGAGTAGCCCGCAGAGTCCTGACTCAGACTCTGGGGCCCTGGAAGAGGCCAGTGGCCTACCTGTCTAAAAAATTGGACCCAGTTGCCAGTGAATGGCCCTCCTGCCTAAAAGCCATCGCTGCAGTAGCCCTACTTGTTAAAGATACTGGCAAGCTTACTCTGGGTCAGCATGTGAGTGTAATCACTCCCCATGCGTTAAAGAGTATTGTATGACAGCCCCCTGACCATTGGATGACAAATGCCCGGATGACCCACTACCAGAGCCTGTTGCTAAATGACCGAGTGACTTTTGCCCTACCTGCCATCCACAATCCTACCACCCTCCTCCCCAAGACGGATGCCTCTACCTGGGTACACCAATGTGCTGATATCCTGGCTGAAGAAACTGGATCGAGAAAGGATCTGACTGACCGAACTTGGCCAGGTGTGCCTGACTGGTACACAGATGGTAGAAGCTTTGTGGTGGAGGGAAAATAAAGAGCAGGAGAGGCAGTGGTTGACAGAAAATATGTAATTTGGGCAAGTTAACTTCCAGAAGGAACTTCGGCTCAGAAGGCTGAGCTCCTGACGCTAACTAAAGCTCTGCGGCTGGCAGAAGGTAAGGCAATCAATATTTACACTGACAGCCACTATGCTTTTGCCACAGCCCACATTCATGGGGCCATCTATAGACAAAGGGGGCTACTTACTTCGGCAGGCAAGGAAATTAAAAATAAAGAAGAAATCTTGGCCCTCCTAGAGGCTATACACATGCCCAAGAAAGTGGCCATCATCCTCTGCCTTGGCCATCAAAAGGGGCAAGGTGCTGTAGCCCAGGGAAATCAGATGGCAGGTTGGGTGGCCAAACAGGTGGTACAAGGCATCCCTGCGCTGCCTGTAGAGAGTATAGAAGAACCAAAAGGGACCCCAGAGATCAGTTTTGAATACACCTCCAAAGATTATGAGATGAATGAAGATCTTGAAGAACAAGGGAAGTCCAAAGGATTTAGCTACCATGGGATAGCAAGAACAAAAGAAGGAAAAATTATTTTGCCCTATAGAGAAGGAAAGGCATATGTAAAACTCATCCATCCCCTGACACATCTGGGAGCAAAGAAATTGTGTGATTAAATCCAGTCCTCAAACTATTATGTGCTCAGGCTACTAGACGAACAAGTAACTAAATCCTGCAAGTGTGTTCCCTAATTAATGCTGCACGCCCCTTTAATGAACAAGGAAAACGACAACTGGGGGATAGACCTGGAGTTTACTGGGAAGTAGACTTCACTGAGATCAAACCAGGAAAATATGGTAATAAATAGTTACTAGTTTTCATAGACACTTTCTCAGGATGGGTAGAAGCCTTCCCCACCAAGTCTGAAACTGCTCAGGTGGTGACCAAGAAGATCGTTGAAGAGATCCTACCCTGGTTTGGGATCCCCAGTGTAATATGCTTGGATAATGGGCCTGCATTTGTTGCCCAGGTAAGTCAGGAATTAGCCACACATTTGGGGAACAATTGGAAGTTATATTGTGCTTATAAACCCCAGAGATCAGTAGAGGTAGAAGGAATGAACAGGACTCTAAAAGAAACCCTAACTAAATTAGCTTTTGAGACCAGTGGTAAAGACTGGGTGACCCTCCTTCCCTTTGTGCTCCTTAGGGCCCGAAACACACCTGGGTGTTTCGGCATTACTCCTTATGAAATTCTACATGGGGGACCACCCCCCTTGACCGAGTCTGATGGGATATTGAATTCCAGTGTTGACTCTTCCTCACCCTCTTCTCTGTTTACCCATTTAAAGGCCGTAGAAGTTGTCAGAACACAGATCTGGGACCAGATTAAAGAAGCCTACACACCAGGGAGCAGTGCAGTGCCCCACAGGTTCCAGGTCGGGGACTCAGTTCTGGTCTGACAACATCGAGCTGGCATGCTTGAGCCATGGTGGAAGGGACCTTATCTAGTGCTGCTGACCAGCGCCAAGGTAGCAAAGGTAGACAGGATCGCTGCCTGGATCCACGCATCCCACATAAAAAAAAGGCATCCAACCAGGATGAAGACGACCTCAGAGAAAATTGGACAGTGGCCGCTACTGATAATTCTCTTAAACTGTGCCTTCGCTGTACACCAACCTTGGGTAATAATCCTCACACTCTTATGACCCTGACATGGGAGGCCATCTCTCAAGCTGGAGATACTGTATGGAGTACTTCAAAGCCCCCCCCCCTTATACATGGTGTCCCCCTCTGTTTCCTGAAATCTGTGCCCTGATAGATGGATTAGATGCCTGGGATATCCCTGAAGAGTCACATGAAACGGTGCCCCAAGATGAGGTAATCTATCACAAGCAGCCATATCACCAGGGGTTAAGTTCCCAAGGAAAGTACATTGCAGATATACCAGGCTGTAGTAGCAGGTCTCAACAGAGGAGACTTTGTCAGGAGCCCTTTTATGTCTGTCCCAGGGATAGGGCAAATAAAAAAGAGGCTCGCTGGTGTGGGGGAATAGAGGGCAACTTCTGTAGTCAGTGGAGATGTGAAACCACTGGTACCACTCATTGGGACCCTTCCTCTAGCTTGATATTATTATAGTATCCAGATGAAATAAGGGCCATGATTCCTTAAACATCACTTTTACTCAAAAAGCAAAAGAGACAAAAAAGATTGGATAAAGGGAAGACTGTGGGGCCTAACATTTTATGTGACAGGGACGGGCCCTGGATTCACATTTAAGATACGGCTAAAGATGAAGTGTCCCCCAACCCAGGCAGTAGGACCTACCCCCGTTCTTGTTAAAAAACCTCCAATGCCCCTTCCCAGACCTACTTTTCCCGGACATACCCTAGTTGGTCCAGCTATTCCAACAGAAGTCTATACCCCTTCCTCAGACCTGAAACTTACATTGCCCCTACTCCCCCAGATACTGAAAACCGTCTGTTTAGTATGGTACAGGGGGCTTTTTGGTACGCAATTGTACCAATCCCAACATCACTAAGTCTTGTTGGCTGTGTTATGCCTCCAATCCCCCATATTATGAGGGAGTTGCTCAAGTCAAGACATACAATAAGGCTGAGGACAATTCTCAGTGTCCTTGGGGAGAAAACAGAAAACTAACATTAGCAGCTGTCTCGGGAAATGGACTTTGCCTGGAACAAGTCCCTCATGACAAACGGTAACTCTGTAATCAGACTCATCATCTCCAGTCTTCCAGTAATAGAGGTCAGTACTTAGTCCCTCCCTTAGTCACAGTATGGGCTTGCAACACTGGACTCACTCCATGTGTATTTACTTCTGTTTTTAATACTTCTAAAGATTATTGTCGTTTAGTTCAGAGGGTTCCTAGGCTTCTGTATCATGATGACAGTTTTTTGTCAATGGATTCAACCACTGGACCCGGTATAAAAGGGAACCCATTACCATGACCTTAGCAGTGCTTTTGGGTCTAGGAACAGCAGCTGGGGTCGGCACAGGCACAACTGCCTTGATACAGACCCCCCACTATTTTCATGAATTGCACAACCGCTATGGATGCAGACCTAGGAGCACTAGAGCAGTCCATCACCAAACTTGAAGAATCATTGACCTCGCTACAGAACAGGAGGGGGCTAGATCTACTTTTTCTCAAAGAAGGTGGACTTTGTGCCGCACTAAAAGAAGAGTGTTGTTTTTATGTAGACCATTCTGGTCTTATCAGGGACTCCATGGCTAAGCTCAGAGAAAGGTTAGAAAAATGAAGCAAAGAAAGAGAAGCGTATTAAGGATGGTATGAAAATTGGTTTAACAGGTCTCCCTGTTTTACGACACTGATTCCACCCTGGCAGGCCCTCTGATTATTTTTTTCCTCCTGCTTTCTTTTGGGCCATGTATTTTAAATAAGCTGGTTGCTTTTGTTAAAGATAAAATAAACACCATACAAGTCATGGTCCTCAGACAGCAATATCAACAAGAAGAAAGGTCGTTCTAAGATTAGAGCTATCCACTAAAAGAAGTGGGTAATGAACAGCAAAAACTTATAATTTTGGGTCTTATAGCATTGTGGTATGTAAGTTCAAGAAATTCAGGGCTGAAGAATAGACCCAGGCGGGTCCAGGCACAGCCATACTCACCCTGTAGCTAAGAATTTCCGGCCATAAAAGATTAAAAAGAGAATGCAGGAACTAGCCACTGCTATCAGGGCGGACCAAATGGCCATCTGGCAGGATGGCACCTCCCTATAGACCCCATAAATCATACATTGACCAGGTGTCCTGCTGACCTCGAGAAGTCCCAAGCCCTTGTGTCTTTCTCCATTTTAGCAGGTACATATTACCCTGCTAATTTGTAATCATCCTGCCGCCATTTAAATAAGCCAATTATGTGTAATGGCGCAAATTCTTTTGGCTCCCCTGTTTTTGGTTTGTGGTTTTTGCCTTTATAAGCCTGTAAAAAGTTTGGGCTGGGGTTGAACTCCCCTGCCCCCTGCGCGGTGCATGAGTTTCGTCCTCAGCATTCTGGCTTGAGTGAACCTTTGTTGTTTGTGTGTTTGTATGCCATTAAAGCCTTGTATAATTACAGTGAGTTCGGTCTCAGTGTCCTACTGGGTGCGCGCTTGCCGAGAAGGGACTCCCCATGGGGGTCTTTCAGTAGGTTTTCTGAATAAGTTTGTATTACATGGCAAAAAAAAAAAAAGATTTATTATATTCATTTCCTTCCTTCTCATGGTGTTTAAGGCATATATAATGCAATTGAATACTGCACATTCGGATTATTAACAGTTTTATACCAAGTTCCAAATTTAACATACCACGAAATGAGAAAGCGTACAATATATATTCCAATCATGAATAAGCAAATGAATGTAGGGAAATAGTTTTCAGGTACTAAGATACATAGCTATTAAGACATGATCAGAACAATTTAGATCAGAGGATATTAGCCTAAGCCCTATGACTTAAATTTCCCCTTGGCTGTATAATCAGAGCTCTGTGTCCTGTCTGTTGCTGATTGGAACAATGCTTTGTTTTTCAGTAGCTTCCTGCATGAATTTAACATGGTCATACACTATAGACCGTCTTAGCAGGAATCAACTTAATGTGGATCTAGGAATCTGTTACCTGTAGAGAAGGGCCTCTCTGTTAAGAATGATAAGTGACCATTGTACCTCATTGTTTCTACAGAGGATCCTAAAGGGTGCATAACCTGCTGTGAAAAATATCTAGGCCCTCTAATCCATGACACAAGCCTAGTTTCCATTTGTTCAGTTATGTCAGATTTTGTACTAATATATTCAGGCAAAGTAATTACTGTTATATATCTGTTCTATCCAAGATTTTAATACTATTGGTTGCTATTTTGCATTGAATCCTAGAGCTGATGAACCAAGTAAAGAACACTGGGAAATCACCTAGATAAAAGAGATAAAGTGTGTGATGGTTACACCTTGTAATGGCAATGACTCTTTGAATTAAGAGGCCTTAAAAAGAAATGAAATAGAAACTTGAGTTTCTCAGTAATGTGAGTCACTCTGGTATCAGGTCTCTTTAGCCTGAGGATACAAGAGAAGACTCTAACCAACATCATTGACAGTCTTGGTCTTAGGTCATCATGATATCCCTTTCTATGATCCCAAGTGTATTACAATATAATAAGTAGACCCAAAAAGGCAATAAAGTAAAGACAGCACTAATCACTGAGTCCTAGGCATCCTAAATGCTAGGCAGTCACTCTGTCAACTGAGCTATGTACAGACTCTGTTCCCAATATTCACAGATTTAAGGTTTTCCAATGAAGCCTAGAAGCTGCTTTCGAAGGAAGATGTGTTCTATGACTATGTCCTAGCACAGTCTGCTGGAAATGGCACCTCAGTTTCTGGTCAGTACTAGGAGAGCAACAGCAGGGAGGTAAAAGCTATTCACTATTGCGTCCCGCTCGACCGGCAAGAAAGATACAACAAACTAGAATCTTCCACAGTAAGAGCTTTATTGCTTGCTTATCAGGAAGATCCCGAACCGGGAAAATGGCGCTGCTTTTATAACCTGCAGCGTGACATTTCAGCACCTGATATGGCATGACAGCTCCTGATTCATTGCTTGCCCATCACCTGAATATTTCACCCCGAGAATGGGAGTGACTAGGAGTGAATTCACTCTCGCACCTTCGTACAAGGCTTCTTTACTAGTTAGCCACAGCGGAGGCCTGCGCCATCTTATATGCTCGCGGCACACACAGCTCTCCTCAGAGATTACTGGTGGCATGCACGAGATTGCTTGCAGTACGTACCTGCTCTCCACATCTTCCCCTTTTTATTTTATTAAAACTTGAGGCTGGTCTAGGCCTGTGTAACTTTGCCCATCCACTGTGGCTCCTGTCTTAGGTCATTCCTCCAATGTCACAGCCTTTCCTGTCATAGGGTAACCCTATCGCCACCAGGCCCCGTGTCTTAGGTTGATCTGTGCATGAGGAAAGTTGCCCGTCCCTGGATACCACAGTGCTATGTGACATTAACTACTAAATAAACTAGGGCGAACTCTATAAAAGAGGACAGCCACCAATGTCAATTAATTTTTGAGCATAGATAGCCAGATTTCAGGGAAGGCCCCTTGCTTGATGGCAGCAAGTGCTTGGGTTATCAAAACCTTGTCACGTGTTTGTTGGGTTCTGAGCTTGCAAACCAACCAGAGCATGACCACAAGTCCACAGCAGGTGGCAACGCCAAATAAACCTACCCCCAACCATTCCTTAAAATAAGAAAAGGCAGATGAAATCCAGGAGGAGAGGACCTCTGTCAATGACAGGTCCACTCGTGTTGAGTTGATCTTTAGAACGGCTGCTCTAAGGACCTCAAGGGTCTCATCAAATCTTTCAGACCAGTTTCCTGCAAGATATAAAGAAACCTGTCTAGACAAATTAGCTGCATAAGTAAAATTTCATATTGGACACTGGTAATGCACAGAGCTTCCAGTTTTCTTTCACAACCCAACTGGGCCATCTGGTATAGAACACCTATCTGTTCTTCCGCCAGGTCAAGGCACTGATTCAAAGTCATCAGCCCTCCCTTTAACTTGGTACTAGCAGAAGTTTGGACAGTGATGGCATCAGCCAGATCTGCTGAAAGCTGATTTAATTTTGTGCCTGATTGAACCGCACTAACCATAGGATACCCTGCAGCTGTAGCAGCAGCTGCACTGGCTGAAATTGCTATGATCACGGCAGCAGTAATGCCAAAATCTCTCTTTTTTCAAAACATAGATAAGATGGAGGGTGTATCCACCAGAACAGGGATCCAACGTGGGATCCGTGCCACCATGGCACGGGTGTTCTTTGTTACATCCCAACATTGAGAAATCCAACAATTATCATTGGAACAGATTTCAAATGAATCATTTGAAAGAATAAACAAGAAAGCGGGGTAAACACAGACTGTGGTAGATGGATAATTAATCTGGTTTACCAAAGTTTTATTAAACCCAGTGATCTCTGCACTGGTATTACTATATCCATAAGAGTCCAGGGAGGCATCATGTATTCCCCAATACTGAGCAAATCTTGAGATGCCAGTAAAAGAAGCCTTTCCAACTGCTCCTCCCTGGATAAAGATCAAAGGATTGAGTTCTGTACAACTGCCATTGACTCCACAAAGCACCCACTTGTGAAAGGGATGCATTCTAATATCCTGTATGAAAAGTCCCTTTTTCATAACAAATTCCTTCTCTGGGTTATCTATCATGTTGGGAGAAAAGAAAAAGGTTTTACTCTGATCTGCCCAATGAGTGATGGAGGATTGACAATCAGACCAAGGCAGGATCAGCCCTTCATCTTCCAAACTACAATGAGGGGCTATTTTTGGTTGGTGTGGACGTTTTTTGTCTGAAAAGTTAGGTGGTAGAAATGTACCATTAACCCAATTTACCTCGTGCCAAAAGGTCCGATTTGTAAAGGTTATCTCTACATTGGAAGTATCTTGGGTTGTGCTCACGCAACCTCCTCTATGCTCATTAAACTTCCCCAAAGCTTGGGCTGTGAGGTTGATACAATTTCCTGGTCCATTAATTCGAAAACATAAAGAACCCTGTTCTAGTAAAGTGGGATTTTCTCCTAATGGTGCTCGGGTTGGGATCATAGGGTAAATATGGAAAATCCACTGTTTTATCAGTAGTAAAGAATTTTGGAAAAACTATAGCATCATAGCGAACTGGCATTGGTTTAGGGAAAGTTGAGAGAATAGCCCATCTCTGCTGGCCCATTATACTAGGAACCTGAGACAAGTTCAGCATTGTCAGGATCAGGAACAGTCCTCGGGAGGTCAGCATCTTCTGCACCATCCTTGATGAATATCCTGGGGATGAGTCATTCCGGCAGCCAAAATGGGTTGTCTTCACTCTGTGAAAAAACACAAACAGCTCCCCAGGATCTGATTAAGATAGGATCCGGGCCTTTCCACTGACCAGTTAAAACATCCTTCCCTTTGACCATTTCTTTTGGTCTATCAGGGTCTGAGCTATGTCGCTCAGCTGCAGAGTGTCCCTGCTCGTCGAGATTCAAAAAATTAAGTGTAAAGAGTGCCATAGATACTGCTACTCTTGGCACTGAGGTCAGAGTCTCATCAACTCCCCCTTTCTGTTTTATAAGATTTGAGTTTGGGGTGGGCACGTTCCACAATGCCTTGTCCTTGAGTATTATAAGGAAGGCCAGTCAAATGAGTGACATCCATTTGATGACAAAATTGTTGAAATTAAGTAGATTTATATGCTGGCCCATTATCCGTTTTTAGAATTGTGGGCTTGCCCCACACACTCCACGCTTCTAGGCAGTGCTGTATAACATGAGAGGCTTTTTCACCTGTTAAAGGTGTGGCAAATATTACACCAGAGCAGGTGTCAATAGAAACATGTAAATATTGATTTCTCCCAAAGGAGGAAATATGACTGACATCCATTTGCCAGACCTGTAATGTCCTGACGCCACGAGGATTTACCCCTACATGAGGAGTAGGTAAAAATTGACAACAGTTTTGACATTGGGTGACAATGTCACGAGATTCTTTCCTGGTTAAAGTAAAACGGTGGTGTAATGTCTCAGGTGTCACATGAAAGCATTCATGAAATTCTCTTGCAGCCTCTGCCTGTGAGGACAAAGCAGCAGCCACGATTCTAGTGGCTTTGTCTGCTAAGTCATTTCCATGAGACATGAGGTCAGGAAGGCCAGAATGAGCTCAAACATGAGTAATATAGACAAGATGTCTTCTGTATAACAAGGCTGACTGAATCTTTTGAAAAATGTGAGCAAGCTTACTAGTTGGTTTAATTAAGCCTGCAACTTCAAGCATATTAACTGCATTGAACACATATAAGGAATCAGATACAATATTGAGCGGTCCCAGGAAAGTTTCAAGGACTTCTAGAACTACCAAACACTCTACAACATGGGGTGATGAATCATTATATTGTTTAGATGTTACTTGGCCATTTACTACATATGCACCTATACCAGATTTGGATCCATCTGTATACACTTCTACCCCATCCGGAAGTGGGTTTTTGACTGTTATTATTGGAAACACTATAGCTTGGCTTAAGGCAAATTGTAAAATTGTATGTTTTGGATAATGGTTATCAATTTGTCCTGAATAGGAGGCAACCAAGACTGCCCAATCGTTGGTTGTTGCTGCCAGGGTTTGAACTTGAGCAGAAGTATAAGGTACACTTACTATATAAGGTTCTTACCCGAAATAAGTAATGGCTGCTTTTATCCCCCTAAGTGCAAGTTGAGCAACTGCATTAGGATACCACTCAATGATTTTTGCAGGGGAAGCATTAGGATGGACCCACAACAAGGGCCCATTTTGCCATAAGACCACTGTTGGTAACTGTGCAGTTTTTAATATGCACAATTCAAATGACTTTGACTCGTCAATTCGTTGTAATTGAGCATCTTTTAGGGCCTTTTCTACAATTTGTAAAGCTTGACATGCAGCTGGGGTAAGTGCTCTGTGGGAGGAGATATGGGTATCTCCCTCTAATGTGTCAAATAAGGGCTTTAATTCTGCTGATGGAATTTTCAAAAAGGGTCTCAGCCAATTAATATCTCCTAACAATTTTTGAAAATCATTCAAGGTATGTAGTTGATCTTTGCGAATCTCTAATTTTTGAGGAACAATTTTGTCAGGATAAATAAGTGACCCTAGGAAGGCTCCCATTCGAGCAACTTGCACCTTTTCGGTGGCCACCTGCAATCCCCATTGCCCTAACGTTTTTATTAATATAAGGTATGCATCTTGCAATAACTCTGAATTTTTATGGCAAATCAAAATGTCATCCATATAAATTATCACCTGTAATGATGGAAAATGTTCTCTAACTGACTTAAGTGCCAATTGTACATACAGTTGACACATGGTGGGGCTATTCGCCATCCCCTGAGGTAGGACCTTCCATTGGTATCTTTGATCTGGCTCTAAGTAATTAATGGCTGGGATCGTAAATGCAAATCTTTACTTATCTTGAGGGCATAAAGGTATAGAGAAAAAGCAATTTTTAATGTCTAGGATTATAATTTCCCAATTTTTGGGTAAGGCAGAAAGTAATGGTAGCCCTTGCTGAACTGGTCCAAACAGATGCATTTGCGCATTAATTGCTCTAAGATCATGGAATAAGCGCCATTTGCCAGATTTTTTTCTTAATTACGAAAATAGGTGTATTCCAGGGTGAGGTAGAAGGCTCTAAATGACCCAAGTGTAGCTGTTCAGAAATTAGTTTTGTGGCTGCTTCTAATTTTTCAGAGGAGAGAGGCCATTGGGGAACCCATACAACTTCCTCTGTAAGCCATGGTATGGGCATGGAACCCTCAACAGCTGTCTCTAGAAAAAATCCAAACCTTGTCTCCCATTATTACCTTTTTGAGGGATAGGTTCAAGTTTACCCTGCTCTCCTTTTCCTAATCCCCTTCCTTCTTTATAGCATATTTTCTTAATCATTCGAACAGCTTGTGGCGAGCATGCATTAGTTAAGGTCAGTCCTAGTGCCTGTAAGATGTCTTTCCCCCAGAGATTTACTGGGAGTGGTAAGACATAAGGAGTGAATCGTCCCATTTGACCTTCAGGCGCTGTCCAGCTCAAAGAACGGGAACTAATAGTGGGACAGGACTGATAACCGAAACCTTGCAAAGAATGTGATGACTGAATAACTGGCCAAGTTTTCGGCCACCAGTGAGAAGAAATAATACTTTTGTCTGCTGCTGTGTCTAAAATCCCCTTAAATTGTTTCCCTTCTATAACTAACTCTAAAGAAGGCCTGGAATCTAAAGGCATTATTAAATAAGCCGAATCATTTCCAATAGAACCAATCCCTCTGGTAGCTTGAGGGACACCAGAAGAGGGAAAACAGCCATGTAGGCTTGGCTGAATTACTAACTGAGCTATTCTATCTCCTTGTGAAATAGAAACGACACCCTGAGGACAGGAACAGAGAACTTGAAGTCCCCCTTCATAATCTTAATCTACATCTCCAGGGTGAACAATAAGACCTTGTAGTGTAAGGGAAGCCCTGCCCAATATTAGGCCGACACTCCCAGATGGCAGAGGTCCTTTATAGTTAGTAGGTATAGGCTGCACTCCCATTTGAGGGATCAGCATGAATTGGGTGTTGCCCTGCGGACTGTGGGGTCCACCTTTCGCCTGTCGAGGTCCCATATGTTTTCGGGCCCTGAGACCTGAGGGCCCTGTACTGGTTTTTTGAAATGGTGTCATTATCTACTGCTTGAGGGAATCCTGGCTGCAGGAGCCTGCCTCGAATGTCCCTGATTGAACGACAAGCGCTAGTCCAATGATATCATTTTCCACACTTAGTGCACAATCCTGGTGCTCTCCTTTTAACAAGGGCTCTACAGTCCTTTTTTAAGTGTCCCGGTTTGCCACGATTATAGCAGAGTTTGAGCTCAGCCATGTCAGTGCATTTTTGCACTTGTAGAATGGCAGCTGCTAAACCTGCATTAGTGAGTGGCCCACCAAGTTCACGGCAAACCTTCGACCAGTCCTGCAGTCCCTTGCTTTTTCCAGGTGTAATAGCCGCCCTGCATTCCTGGGTAGCCTGTTCATATATCAACTGTCCAATTAAAGGCATAGCTGCTTTTGTATCTCAAAATATTCTCGTGCTGCCTCTGTCATTATAGCCACAAAATCTGAGTACGACTCCTGGGAGCCCTGAGTGATCTTGGTCAAATGCCCACTTGCCTCTCCCTTCTTAGAGAGTGCCTTCCATGCCTTAACAGTGGCAGCTGAGATCTGGGCGTATGCTCCCCAATGATAATCTGTTTGGTTAGCAGCATGCTGTCCCTGACCTGTAAGCAATTCAAATGTCCATGTCCTTTGGTTTCCTTCCATGGTGGCATTGGCCCTTGCCTGCGTCTGACAGGAGTCCTGCCACAAAGCGTTCCATTCAAGATACATCCCCATACTGGGGGCTGCAGCTTTTACTACAGTCTGGCAATCACCAGGAGTCATAGTGTGAGTTGCAAGCCTTTCAACTTGTGCTACAGTGAAATTAGCTCTGACTCCATAACACGGACTGTTTCTGCAAGCTCCTTAATCTGTATATATTCTACTGGAGCGTGAACACGCCCTCCCTCAGCTCTTTCAAAAACTGGAAATGCCTGTTGTATCTTCCTCTGTTCCTCTTTTGGTATAAATGAGTCTGAATGATACCTCTGCACATAAGGCTCAGAATGGTGCCTCTGCACATAAGGCGGAGATGCACTAGAACCCTGAAGTTGCATATCCGAAGACCGCGCAATGATTTGACATTTGTCTCTAGCTGCTTTCATGTTATTCTGTAACTGATTAACTTGTCTTTCATCTGACTGGTATCTTTCTCCCTCACAACCTGTTGCTTTCTTCTCTAAGTCTGTTTCCTCATAGGAATAAGTTCCTTATCTGATTCTGAGCTACTGACAGCTAGCTGCTTAAACTCATCTAGTGGTGGGTAGAGGCTTCTTTCCTTATGTGCCTCTCCAGCTCGATCTCCCTTCTTCTCTCCCTTTCCATCCTTTTTTCTAATCTCTCCCCAGGTATTTTCCCTGACATTCTCTTTTCCTCGGTCTCAAGGCTCATGGAAAGGCCTAAATTCTTCAGTGCACTTTGTTTCCTCTCTATTTTTCCTCTCTCTCCCCGCTCTACCTCTGATAGACTTTCTTGAATTTCGTCCAGAACTTTCTGCCCCGCTTCTACCATTTGCTGACAATCCTCATCTGTTAAACACGATTTCACCAATTTCATAGCGGCATAATCCCTCCTTTAAGTTTGCCTTTCTGTTGTTCCCTAACTAGATCTCCTTTCAGTTTGTCCCAAGAGGCGACAGTTAATGACAATGAGCAAGCATACCATGGTGCAACACGGTCTATCTCTCTGACAAATCCCTCTTAGGTCTTAGTGGCGATTTTTAGGCCACACTGCTTCAGGACTGAGTGTAAGCCCACTACTATAGAATGGGAGATTCCCATACTGCCGCTGTCCAGGCCTGACCGGGCCTGAAATTGGTTGCTGTCCAGGCGCTGTCCAGGCCTGACTGCGACTAAGAACCAGTCAACAGTTCCAGTGGTGGAAACAAAACGAAACCAAAAGGAAAAGTGTAATCGCCATGCAAACAATCAAAAGGGCTTCTAACTCTGGAGAAATTTCAAGATTGTACGTACCTTGTAGAGCCTTTTGTCCCACAGTTCTGATTCTGCCCCGTGAATGAGGGATCTTCCTTGCGCTGGTGTGATGACAGTTCCCGGGTTTTGGCACCACTTATTGCGTCCAGCTCGACCAGCAAGAAAGATGCAACAAACCAGAATCTTCCTCAGCAAGAGCTTTATTGCTTGCTTCTCAGGAAGATCCCGATCCGGGAAAATGGCACTGCTTTTATAACCAGCAGCGAGACATTTCAGCACCTGATATGGCATGACAGCTCCTGATTCATTGCTTGCCCATCACCCCACTATTACACCCCGAGAATGGGAGTGACTAGGAGTGAATTCACTCTCGCACCTGCGTACAAGGCTTGTTTACTAGTTAGGCACAGTGGAGGCCCGCACCATCTTATAATGTTGATTGCTCACGGCACACATGGCTCTTCTCAGAGATTACTGGCGGCACGCACGTAATTGCTCGCAGCACGTACCAGCTCTCCACAATTCACCACGATATCTGCAGTCCCTTCTATGAATAGTCTGTTGTAACCTGGAGAGTTCTGGTCATCCACTCTGATACCACTACTGTTGTAGCAACTTGAACTTCTCTTAAACCAGTCAGTCCCTTTCTATAGAGATGATTCATCCCTGAAGCATCTACATGGGAGAGAGAATGGGGAGCATAGAAATCAGAGAGAGGCAGAAGTAATCTAGACTTCAAGCTGAGAAAAGAAAAAGTGGTCCTGGGGAAAATACAGTGATTTCTGGGTAGAGAATATGGAGCATCCCAGTAAAGGTAGTTCTGAACTGGCTTGTTTATCTTGAAGGCAGACTTGGGCATTGTATAAAGCTCTCTTGTAAGATCTCATACACAAAATTTTGCTCAATGTCTGACTCAGAAGTAATATTTCAGCAGTATCTAGAATTCATGCTGGAAAAAACTGGAGAAAAGAAATCAGGATTTTTGTGGGCCAAGGTCCATGACATAAGGCTTCAGATATCTAAATTGGCAAAGCTCATGCAGCCAAGAGAAACCTTTACACAGACACCTAGAGTCTTGTGGCAATGAGCCAGGATCAAATTCACCATAACTATCCATATTTTAGCATTCCTTGTGCTATGATAATAAAGGACACAGCCTGAGTTCATATAAATCATTAGGTCTGCTTTTATTGGGTTCTAACTTCCTGGGGCGGGGCTCTAAAGCAGGACAAATCTTTCCTCTGATCAGCAGAAGACATAACATGACCTAGTCATGTCGGGCACGCATGCAGAGCTTAGAGAATGAGAACCCTGAAGGGGCATAGAACCTCAAGAGATTAAGAAAGAAATTGACTTCTGTTTGGTATTTGCCTGTCAGAGAGAGAAGCACTTAAGGCAGGGTCATCTCTGCCTTTCATTGTTTCAGGACTCAACACTCTGCAACTTTGTTTCAATACCTTCTTTCTGTTAGCCATTAGCTTGCCTTTAGCCTCCTAGACTCAGTGTTGCTGAGTGTGAAACAGATTATACTCCTGACAGCCTCAGGAGCATGTAGATGTGTAATTCACACACAAGTACCAATTCAAATGTGTTGTGTCTGGCCAGCGGCTCACATGTCTGGGTTCTAATCTGGAAAGGAATCTTGGAAACCTGGAAGAGAACAGGGAGCTAGGCAGAGAAGAGAAAGATGTAGCTAAGGCAAAATTCTGAACAAAGCTCAATTTTACTATTTCTGAAACTCATTTATGAAGCAGAGGTAGGGACCTGATTCCCGCCAAATCATCTTGGAGTAAAGTTGCAGGTGAACACGTGATGGGTCCAGAAATGCTAGTTGGAAAGCAGCAGCAGTGGGAGTGGCAGGGTTATAGAGCTGCAAGCTCTGCTGAGATGCTCTCTAATACTGAAACCTGAGCAGATCAGCTGAAAATGAAAGGAAGCTTGTTCAGGTATAAGACTAAAAATAAGGGTTCTGGGCATGGAGGAACAACACTTGGGAAATATCAATCTGATATATAAGGACAAACAGAAATAGACTAGCAACAACCAGTCCCAGAGAATAGAGGGAGATAGCTTACGAGGTTAGTCAAGCACCATTTGCTCTTTGGAATGCCTAACTGCTCATCCATCCAATTTTGCTTGTAACCATCTCCTTTCTAATCTACCAGCCAGATAATATGCAAAGCCTGAGGGACCTTCTAACATTCAGTCCTACAAGGGAGGTCACCATCAAATCTCCACCTCAGTGTTCAGGAAACACTGTAATAAAAGACAGAAACAGTGTAGGATCATAAAAACTATCTTGATTGTAACTACTAGAATTTAGTCCTAGCTACACACTTTTATTAAAAAACTGACATCAATGAAATTTATATTTTAGAGTTGTTTCTACAACAGAACAAACGATCTACATTTGGGGTTGGTCTTCCTATTTCACATAATCAAATCAGGAAAAAAAAATTCCTCACAGGTGCCCCAAATTCCCAGAGTTTTAGTGAATTCCTAATATTATCAGGGTTACAACCAAGACTAGCCATCATAAGTATACCTCTTGTCAATAAGACATACAATCATATCTCCTTATATTATATTAATTTCCAAAGGAAAGCAATAGTTATGCCTAGCATAGTATCCTATATCCAATATACAACTGCAAATAAAGTATATGAATTTTCAGGGCAGAATCATGCTTAACATGAGATAAAATTCCATATACAACTACAATCATATTTTATCTTTTAGAATAGATTACAATTTCTTAATTGTAACACCATATAAAATCAAATTCAAAGCATTGTTTACTTTCAAAGTACACTGACATGATTATACATTCTCATTCAAAATAAGAGGAAAAGAAACATAAACAGGAAATATTGGGAAAATCAAGATCAAATCTAGCTAGACAAACCCCAAATCCTAAATTTATGTACATTGTGGCTTAAAAAGCTCTTCCTATCTAGTTTCATGACTACAATATATTTCTCTGTCTTGGAATGGTTCCATTCTTTGTGTGTAGCTTTCTTTGAGAGATATCGCACAGCTGTGGACCTTCTTACATCCTGATTGCTATATCACAATATAGGCTTCCCTTTCATACCTTCACTAAAAGCCTTTCTAGGCATCTATGCAGGGACTTCGCTGCAACCTGGATGCCCTCAGTGGCTTTCCATAACCACGTAGGAAGACTCCATGGCTCTTTTCCTTCTGTATCCTTCATTAATCTGATGAAAGAACTACATGGTGGATGTTGCCAAGTTCTTTTGCCTGCTTTAGATAGAACCTGCCTGCTTCCTTGAATATTTTTTCATAAATTTGATATGTTGTTTTTCTGCTATAAACAGATCAATCCTTGGGACATTTCTTTGCACAAGTTGCAGGATTAGCTTGGTGGATACTCACCTCGAGGAAACAATTCCCTTTATTACATTACTCCTTATATCTTTCAACACTAGCTATGGCTCCCACAAAAAAATTTCTGGTGCTCTTTTTTTCTCCAAACTTAAATTCTAGCTCATCCCTTAAAGAATGAGTACAATCAGGAAAACAAAAGTCAAGAAGCATTAGCGATGTGGGAATAAAGTACAGCTGTACTGCTGGTGGGTGCTTAAGTTGGTACATCCAGGATAAAATCAGTGTGGAATTTGCTAAAAATATCAAAAATAGAACTAACTGGTGACTCACCTATATCACACTTGAGTGTAGAAAAGATAGCATGGTTATCTATTGATACTTGCTCAGTCATTTTTGTTGATTTTGTTTTCAAAAAAGGAGATGCAATCAGCTGTAACTAAATTTGCTAGAGAGTATATGGAATTTGAAAATACTATATAATAAATGCGTTAAGTCAGGCCTATAAAGAGAAATGCTACGTGTCTGTAATCACATTTGGTCTAGCTTCAACTATTAGATTTTTTGTTTAACTTGGAGTATCTGTGGAGATAAGGAACCCCAAAGTGGCACATGGCATGGAAGAAAGGATGAAGCCTTTAGGGAAGGAGGGAATGACAGAACACATGCAACATAGTAGGAGGAGGAAACATTAGAGATTACAAGTTTAGGTAAGCATGAGTATAGGATTATGTCTGTTATTCCATACGGAATGTCACATTTTAGGAAGTTTATTTAAAATATTACATTTAAGTGGAATTACTCTTGGTTACAGTCCAAAACTTGATACTACAACACTTTCTGAAGAAACCACATACTCGAGTAATAGAACATGAATAAATAAAGTTATAAACAATCTTGAAATTTAATTCTTAGGGCTTGCTGTTATATAGTGGCAGAATGTTCTGTTTATGCTACTAGCAGAGAAAGTAATCAAGCATATTACACATCTGTGATCCCTGACAACAAGATTAGTGACTCATTTGAAATATAATGTGTACATATATATCATCTAGGTTAAAAGTAATATATTCCTGTTGTCTATTTTTCTGTGTTTACTTCTAGATCATAGGAACTATTTTACTGTTACCTAGAACTGATTTTAGAACGAGGACAGAATACTTTGTCTTAATAATTTCATGCCTACCTAAACATAAATACACAATATTGTTTAAAAATAATAATTATGAATATTTTCTACCTGCATTGGGTAGTGCCATAATAAGTTCGTATTTCAAACTACTGATTAATAATATGAAACAAAAAAATGTTAAATTTTAGGATAGATAGTTATAATACTTCAGAAAGTTGTCAACAAATTACACAGGGAAGGAGAAATAGAATACATCGTTTTCTCCACCTATGGTTATTGAGATTTTGGCCAGGTATAGTAGCCTGGGTTGGCATTTGAGTTCTCTTAGTGTCTGTATAACATCTGTTCAGGCTCTTCTGGCTTTCCTAGTCTCTGGTGAAAAGTCTGGTGTAATTCTGATAGGCCTGCCGTTATATGTTACTTGACCATTCTCCCTTACTGCTTATAATGTTCTATCTTTTTTTAGTGAATGTGTTTTTCTGATTATTATGTGTTGGGAGGAATTTCTTTTCTGGTCAAGTCTATTTGGAGTTCTGTAGGCTTTTTTTATGTTCATGGACATCTCTTTCTTTAGGTTTGAAAAGTTTTCTTCTATAATTATTTTGAAGATATTTGCTGCCCCTTTAAGTTGAAAATCTTCATTCTCATCAACTCCTATTATCTGTAGGTTTGGTCTTCTCATTGTGTCCTGTATTTCCTGGATGTTTTGAGTTAGGATCCTTTTGCATTTTGCATTTTCTTTGATTGTTGTGCTGATGTTCTCTATGGAATCTTCTACACCTGACATTCTCTCTTCCATCACTTGTATTCTGTTGCTGATGCTTGCATCTATGGTTATATCTTTCCTAGGGTTTCTATCTCCAGCGTTGCCTCACTTTGGGTTTTCTTTATTGTGTCTACTTCCATTTTTAGGTCTAGTATGGTTTTGTTCATTTCCATCACCTGTTTGGTTGTGTTTTCCTGTTTTTCTTTAAGGACTTGTAACACTTTAGCAGTGTTCTCCTGTATTTCTTTAAGTGAATTATTAAAGTCCTTCTTGATGTCTTCTACCATCTTCATGAGATATGCTTTTAAATCCGGGTCTAGCTTTTCGGTTTTGTTGGGGTGCACATGACTAGGTGGAGTGGGAGTGCTGTGTTCTTGATTTCTGTAAGTACAATTCTTACATTTGCCTTTGGCCATCTGGTAATCTCTGGAGCTAGTTGTTATAGTTTTCTCTGGTTAGAGCTTGTTCCTCAGGTGATTGTGTTAGCCTCTATCAGCAGACCTGGTAGACTACATCTCTCCTCTGAGTTTCAGTTGTCAGAGCACTCTCTGCAGGCAAGCTCTCCTCTCACGGGAAAGGTGCACAGATATATGGCCTAAAGACCTCCCTCCTGGCCGAAGAAGAAGGCCCAAAACAGGACCTGTCCTGAAGCTGAGTTGCTTTGTCCTGTCCCAGAATGTGTTAGCTTCTGTATTCTACACTCTCACACGTCCAGAATACACTCTGTGGAGTCCTGGAACCAAGATGTCTGCAGCTGATGCTCAGGCAAAGCACTCCTGCACTGGGCAGACCCCTTTCCTCTGGCTGGGAAAGTGGCCAGATGTCTGAAGCCTGTGCAGAATACTCTCGGCTGGGTCCAGGAACCAAGATATCTGCTGCCGCCGATGCTCCGTCAAAGCACTCCCGCACTGGTCAGACCCCTTTCCTCTGGCCTGGACATTTGCCAGTTGTCTGGGGCCCGAAAAGTGGGCTGCCTTAGAAGCTCTGTGGCTCCCACCTCTCCCAGAAGCTTTTGGCTTCTGTATTCCGTACTCTCACCTGTGCAGAATACACCCGGTGGGGTCCTAGAACCAAGATGTCTGTTGCCGATGCTCAGGCAAAGCACTTCTGCACCCGGCGGACCCCCTTTACTCTGGTTCGGAAAGTGGCCGGATGTTTGGGGCCTTTGCAGAATACACTTGGCAGGGACCTGGACCAGTCTTGTGCTTCTTCAGAAAATTGACATAGTACTACCAGAAGAACCAGCAACACTTCTCCTGGGCAAATACTCAGAAGATGTTCCGATGTGTAATAAGGATTCATTCTCTATGATGTTCATACCAGCCTTATTTATTTATTTTGTTAATATTTTTTATTATTACATATTTTCCTCAATTACATTTAGAATGTACATTTAGAAAGTCCCCCATACCGTACCCCCCACTTCCCTAACCACGCATTTCCATTTTTTTGTCTCTGGCATTCCCCTGTACTGTGGCATATAAAGTTTGCATGTCCAACGGGCCTCTCTTTCCAGTGATGGCCTACTAGGCCATCTTTTGATACATATGCAGTCAAGAGCTCCGGGGTTCTGGTTAGTTCATAATGTTATTGGACCTACAGCATTGCAGATCTCTTTAGCTCCTTGGATACTTTCTCAAGCTCTTCCATTGAGAATCCTGTGCTCCATCCAATAGCTGACTTTGAGCATCTACTTAAGTATTTGCTATGCCCCAGCCTTGTCTCACAAGAGACAGCTATATCCGGGTCTTTTCAGCAAAATCTTGCTAGTTTATGCAACGGTTTCATCGTTTGGAGGCTAATTATGGGATGGATCTCTGGACATGTCAGTCTCTAGATGGTCCATCCTTTTGTCTCAGCTCCAAACTTTGTCTCTGTAACAGTCTGGCGGTTCCTCAGAAAATTGGACATGGTACTACTAGAGGATCCCATAATACCTCTCCTGGGCATATATCCAGAAGATGTCCCAACCAGCAAGAAGGAATTTTGCTCCACTATGTTCATAACAGCCTTATTTATAATAGCCAGAGGCTGGAAATAACTCAGATGCCCCTCAACATTGGAATGGATACAAAAAATGTGGTACATTTACACAGTGGAGTACTACTCAGCTATTAAAAAATGAATTTATGAAATTCCTAGGCAAGTGGATGGATGTGGAGGGCATCATCCTGAGTGAGGTAACACAATCACAAAAGAACTCAAATGATATTTACACACTGATAAGTGGATATTAGCCCGGAAACTTAGCATACCCGAGATATAAGATACAATTTGCAAAACACATGAAACTGAAGAATGAAGACCAAATTGTGGACACTTTGCCCCTTCTTAGAATTGGAAGCAGTCACCAGCATTATTTATAATAGCCATTTGCTCGAAAGAACTCAGATGTTGCTCAACAGAAGAATATATGATACAGAATGGATACAGAAATTCTGGTACATTTAAACAATGGAGTACTATTCAGCAGTTAAAAACAATGAACTTATGAATTTCTTAGGCAAAAGCATGTATCTGGAGGATATCATCCTGAGTATGGTAATCCAATCACAAAAGAACACATATGATATGTAGTAACTTATAAGCCGATATTAGCCCCCAAACAGACTACTCAAGATACAATTTGCAAAACGCATGAAACTCGAGATGAAGGAAGACCAAAGTGTGGATACTTCATTGGTTCTTATAATGGGGAACAAAATACCCATGGAAGGAGTTACAGAGACATTTTGGAGGTGAGAAAAAAGAAAGGACCATCCAGAGACTGCTCCACCTGTTGATGCATCCCATAGACAACCACCAAACCCAGACAATATTGCATATGCCAGCAAAATTTTTTGACAGGACACTGGAATAGCTATCTCTTGTGAGGCTATGCCATTTCCTGGCAAATACAGAATTGGATACTCACAGTCATCTATTGGATGGTACACAAGGCCCTTAATGTGGAATCTAGAGAAAGTACCCAAGGAGCTAAAGGGTCTGCAAACTTAAAGGAGGATCAACATTATGAACTAACCAGTAACCCCCTGAACTATGTATCTAGTTGCATATGTGGCAGAGGATGGCCTAGTCAGCCATCAAAGAGAGGAGAGTCACTTGGTCTTGTGAAGATAATATACCCAAGTACAGGGGAATGCCAGGGCCAGGAAGCAGGAGTGGGTGAGTTGGCAAGCAGGGTAGGGGAAGGTATAGGAAACTTTCAGGATAGCATTTGAAATGTAAATGAAGAAAAATATCTAATAAAAATGAGTTAAAAAATATTAGCAAAACCTTATATTAGCACGTTAACAGCACATCCTAAAGATCTCAAACACAAAGAAGAAATGACACCCAAAAGATGTGGTGGCAGGAAATAGTAAAACTCAGGGTGGAAAAAAAATAAAATAGAAAGAAAAATACAAATAATTTTTGGAACAAATATTGGTTCTTTGACAAGATCACTAAGATCAACAAACTATTATTCAAGTTAACTAAAATAAAAAAGATAATATCCAAATTAGCAAAATCAGATATTAAATGGGGGGACATAACAACAGACACCTGATAGGTCAGAAAGTTTCGCAAAGTGCTTCTTCCTCCTAGAAGCACACTTCCTCAACCATATTAATTGCTGCTGTATTCATAATTATCTGCAACTGGAAACAACCTACATGTCCATAAACTGAAGAATGTATAACATATATGTTATATTTATACAATGGAACATTACTCAGCTGTTATGAAATGGATGGAAACAGAAAAAAAAAAAAAAACAAAACTAAAAACAAAAACATAACCTGAATAACGTATCCCAGTCCCAGGAAGATAAATATGCTATGTGTTGATTTATATGTTGATATTGACTGGGCTGGATAGTTTTTTGTCAACTTGTCACAAAGTAAAGTCCCCTGAGAGTAGGGAATCTCAATTGAGAAAATGTCTCCATAAGATTGGTCTGTGCAGGCAGGACTGCAGGGCAGTTTCTTAATTAATGATTGATGGGTAGGATTTCTGCCAATTGTTGATACTGCCATCCATGTGCTTGTGGTTCTGAGTTCTCTATGAGAAAGCATGAAACCATGGGGAACTAACCACTAAGCAGAATGCTGCAGACACTCTGGGCCCCTTTGTCTGCGTGGAACGGATTTCTAGTCACAGGTGGGCAAAGCGTTGGATGAAATGATAGACAGATACACAGAGGAGAGGTTGTGTAGAATCTGAATGTAATGTGTCAAATTGAGCATCAAACTTTTTATACAGAAGAGAATAGGAAAGTTGGGTGACACACAAGCAAGGTACAAAGAGGTTACTGGATTCTTACAGAAAACGGAGGAATACGAACTCAGAAGTTCTCACAGGAAACACCTGGGATAAAATTCACTGTTAACAACTGGGATCAAAAAGAGCTCCACCAAATATCCACATAATCTTAGAAGTCAGGGTCAAGGGATTCATGCCCTTGCTATAGTTCCTATTTTAGTCTATTGTATAGACCACCTTCCCCCTAGGCAATTGTAAATACGTGTATATGGGTGGAACTCAGCTATCTATAGTTCTAAGTATGTACTCTGCTTCCTCCTTAGGTCTCAAACTTCCTTCTTCCTAGATGATGATAAATTCTTGTGTAGGGCAGTGACTTAGCTTTTATTCAAAGTGGTAGTATAATACCAGAGGCAATTCTGAATGCCACTGAATAGACAACATTCTTACTGAATTCTAAGCCCATGGTCAGCTCAAGGACTTTCTAGGATATTGGAACACTGGCAAAAGCTTAGCTATATCAGAATTCAATCTTAAAAATAACTTATAATAAGATAACACTAAAAGAGAGCATGTGGATCCATACACCAGACTAACGCTGGAATAGGGGATGAGTATATGGGTTAATGAGAAGGCCAAAACTCCAGAAGGTGAGCTTCCGTGAAACTCTTTGCCTCATGAGTGCTTCCAGGCCTCTCGGCCTGTCAAGCTGACTCGACTGGTGTGCGTGGCAGCAGTACCCATCCATGGTCTCTGTATTAGCTCCTGCCTCTAGGTACCTGGCCCATTTCAGTTCCTGTTCTGTCTGTCTTCAGATGATGAATAGCAATGAAGAAGTGTAAACCAAATAAGTCCTACCCTCCCCAACTTGTGCTTGGGTTATAGTTTTTGGTGACAGCAATACAAAGATTAACACATTCTACATTACATATGTGATGGCCTGTCTACAATCTGTAGATCCAGTGAAGTTAGGTATAGAGGAAGGACTTGGGTGCATACATTGATGCCCATGGTATGGGGATATAGAATGGATTTTATTAGTGGACAAAGATGGACAAGAAAGAGAAGATCAGGTGGCATAGTGGAGGGAGATGGGGTTGAATAAGGAAATGCAGGAAGAGATATTTGAAAGAGAAGTATTTGATGAATGATGACCGAAAGGTGGAGGAACTGGAGATGATGGGAGGTAGTGAAAGAACCGTGGGGAGTAAAATTTGGGGGGACTGTAAGCAGGGTATATTAAATGAGAAATTAATATTATTTTTAATTTTACTAGAATATTAAGCATGGCAGAGGGTCTCCCAGGAATGTACATTTTACCTCCAAAATACTGGGCTTTGATGGATTCTTGGTGAGGTGAACCACTTAAAAGCTCTTACCACTCATAAACACTTAAAAGCTGGTACCACTCTGTTACCACTCATGCTGTTGTAGAGTTTCTCTCTACTTGCTGCCCTCACATCACATCCCTCTTAATCTATGGATTGTATGAAAATTTAAGGGGGGTTCCAGCCCCTCACTGGGCAATATCATTGCCACCAACAGTGTTAGTTAGATCTAACTTTCTCAAGGATTGCAGCTGATGCAGATTAATACTTCAACCACGATCTTGGAAAGAATTACTACGAAAAGCATGCCTTTTTTTTTTTCAAAAGTCAGGCTGGTGTTCAGATGATTATTATTTCTTTGTACCTATTTCCTCCCTCTAATTCCTGATATGATTTAAGAAAAACATGGTTAATGAACAAATGTGCACCCTGAGGATTCAAAGTAGAAAGGGATGATAGGTTTTTACATAAAAGTTTAGTTTTGTGATTCTTTTAAGATTTTTGAAGGATTAATTTTTGAGATAGATAAAAACTAATCCTTTATGTATAACAGCAAATTTCAGTCTACCAGTAAGAGAAACTGTCTGAAAAAAATACCTTACTTGCTTACAACTTGTTAATCTATAACAAGTTTTTTAGTTAGAAATGTGTGTTGGTTCTTGGGGATAATATTGGATATTTATAAACATAATTTATAAATAGCTCATCATAAAAGTATAGTGAGAAGATTTTTTTCCTTATATATTCTCATAATTATTCACTAGAAGAAAATAGAAAGTAACCAGTATAAATTTTATACTAATTGAAAGATTGTGCAGAGATATATAAGCAGTGTGAGAAAAATAAAGTTGGTGCTTTGTTCCATCCACCAAATGTGAGTATATATTTAAAGTGGTTGAAGCTTTGCACTGTCCAACAAATGTGTGTGTGTGTGTGTGTGTGTGATTGTTTGTGCTTCTTAAAGCTTGCTTCTTCTACCATGTATGTAAATGTGTCTTGCCTGCTTTATATGCCATCTAACCAACATCCCCTCCTTGAATCATTGAACACTCTATCACAGCTACTCTTGGAAAGGCAAACAGACAGCAAACACACAGAACCCTACTGGGCATAACTTGAACATGTATGAGACCACCCACCTCTTTCAGTGACACCCTTCCTCCAACAAGGAAACACCTAGTCCAACAAGGTTACTCATCCGAATACAGCCTATGGGCCGATGGGAACCAATTACATTAAAACTACCACACCTACCTAGCTACATGCATACATATATTCATGCATAAGAGATAAACAGAGAAAGAGGGTGAGAGAAATAGAAAGAGAAAGAGTGATTGGTAGATGATAGAGAAATAGTTGCATACATATCTATATAAATACATTCAATCATTACTTCATACATACATACATACATACATACATACATATATAGATGATGGATAGACAGATAATGATATGTGTTATTAATCTAAACACTAAAGACATGGTGCCCTTTAACTCACACACACACACCCTGAGCATTGTTTACAATCCTCAATTAAGACATAAAGGTTGGACATTCGAACTACAAAGACATATAAAAACAAATCCACAAAACTCACAATGTTCATTTGGTGTGCATAGATTTGATTAATATCTAGGATTTTCTTTTTTGTGTATATTATGAGAGATTACACCATAAAATCTTTCTCAAACTTGTCCATTATTTTAGTTACTACCGTGTACAACCTGATACTTATAATCCACTAGATAGTAACGTTACAGAAGGTATTTATTGTGCTGAAGATATTCAGTCATACCCCTCAGCTCCAAAATATATCTTTTAAAGACACATAGTAAGGAACGATCTTCCAAATGACCTGAAATGAAACTGTCACCTGGTGGAAAATAACACAGCACAGGAAGAAGTTTACACATAAAATTTATATTCATGTGAATATTGGTCAAAATGATTACAATTGTAAAGTTGAATTACATAGTGGTATGTCTTTGAAACAATAGGAAAAAATGATGTGCATACATTGTGCTTTCCAAAAAGAGTAGGAAATGTAAAACATTTAAGCAGTGGCATGTTGGTTTCTAATGCCAGGAGATGACTAACATAGCAACAGACTAATAATGTATCCTCTTCAAAAGTTAAAAGAAAACAGCAACAACAAGAAGAGAACAACAATCACAAGGAACCATGTCATCCGTGGCATCTTCAGGAGGATGTGCAGCACTCTGAACATGGTTCCAAGGACTTTAGTAGATGTCTATTGCATTGTCAGCCTGACAAGTTTGTGTTCAACCATCCATGTCTGTATACTAAGGTTGGGAACAATCCATCGGGGATGAGTGACCTAAAGATGATGAGTTCTACTCCCCACTCTCCTTGCTGCTCTGGAGACTTCAAACCTGAGGGGAGAAATGTTATATTGATGAGTATGAGAATGCTCAAATCCTTTTTGTCTACATTGTGTAAATGTGGCATCTCTTTAAGTGAAATGTAAGAACTGCTTGGCCAGAAGGTACAACCAGAGGCCTGTTGAATAAAGATGCTACTATAGAGACCCCATGTAATGAGAAAGGTCTTTCTGAAGTACCCTTGGATAGAGGTGGAATTTAAGATCCAATTATTCAAAAATGGCATGTAGGCACTACTGTTGGCCTTATTGTCATACCGAGAACATCCCCAACACTAATCAGAGATGTATGGCTAGTGGTCAGAGGTGATTGGGTAATGGACATTGGGAAGAAATGAGACCCTATGAGCCATGAAAAATAGATAGGACCCCAATGGTCAGAGGGGAAATACACGAGGGCATCTTTGTGAGAATTTGGAAATCTAAAACCCCTTTGTACAGGTAAACTAGTATGTTTGGTTGGGTAGAGTTTAAATTTGCATGTTCTTTCCTTGACGTGAGCTCAAAGACTCAGCCTACCTCATGCAGTGGAGCCCATTCCAGGTACTTCCTTACAGCTAGCAACTCCTCATCAGAGACTAGAGCATCTGTCCACTGTAGTAAATGTGGTGCCGGATCAGGAAGCAGTCTGAGCACTCACCAAAAACCTGGCTGACAGTTCCACACTAGTTCTTCTTCTCAGGCATATGTTCTTCTCCTGGGTCTAGGTATGAATCGTGAGGAGTACATCATTTTAGTTTCTGCATTGAGGAAATGAGCTTTTGTTCTGGGCTGTACTTCTTAATGTTCGGCTCAGGTAATTTAAGCTTGGGTGGTCTGGAGGTCCATTTGGGAGTTAAAATTAGAGGAGGGGGTGACTAAGTGTCTCCATCAGAGGAGAACATTGCAAGGTCATTTTTAGTCAGAAAAGCATATTTGATGACCACTTGGGGAAAATGAGATCTGAGGCCCCTGGTAACTCAGAGTCAGTAGATTGAAAACTTTTTGGTCAAAGCAGAAGGATCTGAGGCCCAATTAAATAGACTTAGTAAGTTTACTCCCACAGGGGCATATTTAGAATGTCTGAGAACCCTTTGGATATTGGTGGACGGTAGCTCTCTATTAGAACAGGGAGGGCTGGTAGATCTTTTGGTGAAAAGTGGAATATTTCAGGTATAGTCTAAAAGCAAATTCAGTAAAAAGACAGTAATTGGAATACTTTGGGCAAGGAGAGACATATGCAGTATCCCTATGTGCAGGAGAAGAATTGTTTCTTCCCGTCTCAGGATTGGTGATAGATCTAAGATTCTCTAAAATAGGAGGATGGTGATAGGAGCTTCATAGGATTGTATAGAATAGTTTTATCCTGTTATTCCTATGTCTGCAGCACTATTGAGCAGAAATTGAACACTGATTGATACCTTGAGAATTCTAGGACATTCCAGGTACTTACTCCTTCATCAGCTCCAAACATGAAATCACAATCAAGAATACACATCATCTGAATGTCAGTGGTAGGCATGACAACAATCTTAGAAGTCTTTTAAGAGGGTGTAATGTAGTATTTTCTGGTTTAGTGTCTTCCTTAAATATATGTCTATCCACACATTCCTCTGCATGGAGGCCAGGATGTCTCTGTCTAAAGTAACAAAACAAAGATAGTAAACTGATTTACCCTTACCTTGATACTCTTCTGTTTGGGATTTCAGTCCAGAGTGTTCAGAAATCTCTTAGGTCAGAACAGTGCTTCCCAGACCACGGAAATTAGAAGTTATAGGTAGGACATACACTGGGAAGATGGAGAATCTGGGGGATTTCCTCAAACACACTGTGCTCCACACAGGTTGGAGCACTCTCTGTTTTGAATGTCTAAATCTTCCTAAAGGAAGATAGGGGAGGAGCTTGGGCAATTTTGCACAGAAGTAGAATGGTTGTGCCCTTCATCAAAGAGGTAATGTGGCAAACTTCATGAGAATAAGGAAGTTGAAGCATTCTGGTCATAAGCAGCATTTCTGTGACACTTTGCAAGTGTGAAATTCTAAACCTACTTGTAAGAAGGGTAAAATCTCTGGCTATTTTCAATAAATAAGAAATACCATTTCACATTGGTGAAAATGCAAATACATTCTGGAGAAGAGGGAGTCCCAGTATTACTTGATTTGCTTACAAATCTTTTTTTGTAGAATTTAGGATATCCACATATTTTATGTAGTGTGTGGAAAGCAGGCAGCAATTGTTTCAGTATTACAGGTTGGATGGTTATCTTTGGTCTATGAAACCTTTAGTCAGATGACATAAGAGCAAGGCCACTTTTCTTGAATGGAGGAATGTCTCTGAATATTTGTAACAGGAAGAAGTTTGGAAGTAATCTTAGACAGTTGTAATATAGCAGGCACACATAGTCAATAAGACAAGATCTATTTACACTTTACAAGAGAGTGTAGGTATGTGTCCACCACTGAAAAAAAAGGAAATATTTCAGTCAAATATGGGCATTCGAGAAGGCTTTGTTGCCCAATAGACACAGGGAGAAGAGGAAATATTTATGACTAGATGTGGTGTGTCTGAGGCTCCCATAGGGAGAGGGAGAGGCACTGAAGCCCTTGTATGACTGGATGACATTTATAGACCTCTTCGACAGAGGATGTGAATTTGAGAACCACTGGAACAAAAAGAGTCATTCTGGTGCCCCTTTCAAATGAGGAGTTCGATGTGAGACACAGTTAAATGGAAATTTTTGCCCTCCATCAGATAGAGAATAGTTTGGAATTCTTTCTGATCAGAGAGGGTAATTATTGAAGACCTTTTGGACTGGAAGTGAAGTTTGTGGCCTGGGGCAGGTAGAGATGATCTCAGGCCTGTCAGGCTTACAAGACAGATATTGGACCCTCATGTATACAGAGGGTACATTTGATATATAATGGACACAAATTAGTGGTCTAAGTATTGATGTAGAAGATTAAAGCAGAATTAGAGTCTGCTTAATGTCCCCAACCTCTTTAGGGTTAAGGAAGTGACCTAGCCTACCTTAAGCAGGAGAGGTAGGACTGCTTCACAACTTAGAAGATTCCCATCTTCACATACACCTTGGTAAGCCTGGCAGCAATACAAGTATTATGCACCAGGCATGACTGTAAGTCTCTAAGCACTCTTGAAGCTTATAATCAGTTATATGGGTGTTTGCATGAAGGATGGTACAAAGGATAGATGACCTAAGTTTCAGGCTCTGTTAATGCAGGGCAGAATTAAGTGAAGTATAATTTCCTAGAGACCATCGTTGGAGGGAAATGATCTAAAGCTCATGATTGGAGTGTTATATTTGAGGCTCATATGTATGTAAGGATGCTCTTAGGATACCTGAATTTTGGTACCCTTGGGAAAAATGAAAATTCTGAGATTCCAATAGTAAACTACAGTCATAATTATAACTGACCTTGGGCAGAAATGGAAGGTTTTGGGTATTGTTGGTAACAGCAGTAGGTCATGAAGACCACATATCCCAAGTGAAATTCTGATGACCCTTCATCCAAAGGTGATGGTATGAGATACCTTGAAAACAGGTTGAGTAGCATTTGTTCATACCTACAACTTCTATGACCTTCCGGACCCATTTTCTTAAAAAGAAAGAACCTGGGGCTGGAGAGATGATTCAGTGGTTAAGAACACTGACGGCTCTCCCAGGGCTCCTGAGTTCACAAACATCTGTAATGGTATCCAGTGCCATCTTCTAATGTGCAGGCACACATGCATAGAGAACACTGTGTATATAATAAATAACTAAATACTTAAAAAAGAAAGGAACAAAAGAATGAAGGAAGGAAGGAAGGAAGGAAGGAAGGAAGAAAGGAAGGAACGAAGGAAGGAAGAAGGAAAGAAGAGAAATAAATTTAGGAGGGAAGAAAGGAAGGAAGGAAGAAAGAAAGAATGAAAGAAAGAAAGAGAGAAAGAAAGAAAGATAAAGAAAGAAGGAGAGAAAGAGAATGAAGGAGTTAGAGAGAGAGAGAGAGAGATAGAAAGAAAGAGACAGAAAGCAAGAGAGAGAGAAAAAAAGAAAGAAAGAAAGAAAGAAAGAAAGAAAGAAAGAAAGAAAGAAAGAAAGAAAGATAGATAGATAGAAAGAAAGAAAGAAAGAAAGAAAGAAAGGAAGGAGGGAGGGAAGAAAGTAAGAAAGAAAGAAAGTAAGTAAGAGAGAGAAAACGAAAGAAAAAGAAAGAAAGGAAGGAAGGAAGGGAGAGAGAGAGAG
Source organism: Mus musculus (assembly GCF_000001635.26). Taxonomy (NCBI): domain Eukaryota; kingdom Metazoa; phylum Chordata; class Mammalia; order Rodentia; family Muridae; genus Mus; species Mus musculus. Next base: position 36,798,829 of record NC_000087.7, read on the forward strand.
AGAGAGAGAGAGAGAGAGAGAGAGAGAGAGAGAGAGAGAGAGAGAGAGAGAGAGAAAGTTAGTTAGTTTCAGGCCATGATTAACCAAGTAGCAGGATCAAGTCACCACATTGTGCAAAAGGGAAAAATCTAGTTTATCTTGGGTAGAGGGAGAACAGAATGGTAGTGCATAGTTTGCTTCCATCTAGTCCCCCCACCTTCCATTATCCATATATTGTATATACTGTTGGGAAGAATACAAGGAACAATCAGCACACTCTTCCAACAGGGAGAGTGGTTGTCTGACCTGAGGTTGTATTTGTCTGTACCTATCTATAACTGAGAGACAGGAACACACCATTTCTGACACCTATCTCTAGGAAGATCACATGCATATTAGTTTTCTTTCTATGTTCTGCCCTCTGCCCTACACTCAGAAACATGTGAGAGCCCACTGAGAAGTTGCAATTGTGTTTGCCTTGCAATCTTTCTAATAGAGAGTGGCACTGAGGTAATATGAGTTTAAGTCAAGTTTAAGGTGCCCTTGAAAAGAATACTCTTGGGCATCCCAAGAGGCTATATCTGAAACTCCTATGACTACAGGTATAATAAATGAGACCCTCTTGGACATAGGATCCAAACCTAAGATCTCTGTCATCATTGCTCCATGACACATACTCCCTTGTCAATCAATTAGATGTCTATGTTCCTTGAGGTTGAAGGAGGTAATTATAGCCCCCTTTTGTACTACAATGAACTGCATGTGAGTGGACATCATTCTACTTTTTTTGTGGGAATGGCATAAAGCTTACTTAGTCTGGGGTATCTTTTTTTTTATTAGATATTTTCTTTAATTACATTTCAAATATTATCTACTTTCCTAGATTGCCTTCTGAAAATTTCCTATGCCTTCTCCCTCACCCCGCTCCCCAACCTACCTACTCCTGCTTCCTGGCCCTGGCATTTGCCTATAATGGGGAATAGAGCCTTCACAGGACCAAGGTCCTCTCTTCCCATTGATGAACTCCTAGGCCATCCTATGCTACACTTGTGGTTAGAGCCACAAGTTCCACCATGTGTTTTCTTTGATTGGTGGCATAGTTCCAAGGAGCTCTGGGGGAGGGGTACTAGTTAGTTCATATTGATGTTCCTTCTATGGGGCTTCAGTCCCCTTCATGTCCCTGGGTATTTCTCTGGCTCCTTCATTGAGGACCTTATGCTCTGTCCAATAGATGACTGTGAGCATCCACTTTTGTATTTGGCAGGCAGTGGTTTGGGACATCTTTTGTCACAAGAGAAATGACTGAGTCCCACATTCAACGAAACTGAAAGTTTGAGGGTATTTCTACTAAATGAGTACTTTAGACAATCTTGGGCAAATAGAGAAGGTCTGCAGGAGGCTTAGTCATAGGAGGAATGTCTGACATTCTCTTCAGTGAAAAACAAAACAAAACAAAGAACTGAGGTAACTTGGGAAGAGAGGAAGTACTGGGCACTTAGGAGTAAGAGAAAATAATGAGACCTGGTTGGTACAATGGCATGCATTAGAAAAACCTTGGAGAGGGGGTAAGTGCCATGCAACATCCTGTTATGTATGAATGTCCCTTTTACCTTGATCAGTAAAGGAAGTCCCTCCACTGCTCTTCAGCTTCCAAATCTTCCTTAGTTGGTAAAAGTTCCACATCCTGTGTTTAGTCTGGGGGAGTTCAGATAACATTCCAAGCCTTTTCAAACAGCCTGGATGTCTGTCCCTGGCTAGGTTGCCACCTTCAGTTTGTCTTAATATGTACATATATAGGCAACAACAATTCAATTGGATTGCAAAGCATAACATAGGATCCAGTCAATACTTATATATATATATATATGACCTGGAACCACAAACCAGAGAAAAACAATATATTTCCCCTGTCATCCTTATAAAAGGGAAAGGCTTGAATCTTACTTAATTAGAGAATATACATTTGATATATTTCAAAGTCATAAGTGAATGCTTGAGGATACAAGGCACCATGCATTATTATTCAAAAGAGCATATCTAATGGCATTTTATGAATAAAGAATAGTGTGACCTTCCTTTGGTCAAACACAGTGGTTAATGCCCCCCTCTCTTGCAGAAATGGACAAGATCCAAGGCCATATTTTGAGGGAAGGAAAAGACTGAACCTCACTCAGCCTCACCCAGGTTAGTTCTCTTGGCTACTTCAAAAAACAAGGAGTGTGAGAGGAATCCTGGGAACATAGGAGTTATGAGAACCTCTTCTCAGAATGGTAAGTTCCAAGACCACCTTCAACAGAGAAAAAATCGTGAATGTCTTAGTTCCTAAAGTAGAGGTCCCCAGTCATATTTTGCAGGTCAGAAATATCCAGTTCACCCATGGTCAACAGGGTAAGTTTCTAGGCTTCACTGGGTACTGGAGGAATGTTCAGACTCTGCCTCACTAGCTTCCAAGTATTTCCCCCATATGCATACCCTGTGTAACATCTTTGAGAGTCCAGTCAGTGGTCACAACAATCTCCCAGCATAAGTAGTTATGCAAGCATTGATGTTTCCTCGAGGCTGTGTTCAGCTGCACACATCTGTGAATAAGAGATAGGAATGGTGCATTTTGATGACCATTTTTGAAGCACAGGATACGAGAGCCAATTTCAGATTTCTATTTTCTGTCCTATGATCTAAAAGGATAGAAAATGTGAGGTGTCATTGGTCGTGTATGTATTGTATGGATATGTTTAAAGCAAACTTAGTTAATAGGGGTATTTGCGAGGCACAGCCAGAAGAGAATCTCTGGTGGTTCAATAATTGCACAGATGGACCTGAAGTGTCCTAGTACAGAGAGTAGATGTATGAAACGCCCCTTTGACACAGGAGCTAGTTCTGAGAGCCCTTTCAATAGTCTTTGATTTCCCAGGACCCCCTTTGTAGAAACTGAAGTTCTAAAATCCACTTGGTGAATTGAAGTAGACAATAGGCCCAGATTCCTACTGGGAAAACAGGGAATGTTAGATTCTCTTTTATGTAGAATGAGTGGTATAAGTCTCTTATGGTCTGACATCCCTTTAAGGAAAAATGATTCAAAGCTACTTGGTAGGATTAGGAATATTCCTTATAAGGCATAATACATGATTTAGGCGACATTTGACCAATAGGGTCTAAGGCAATGTTAGCCCTAGGAGAGTTCTGACATTCTATTCAGTGTAGTGAGAAAAACATGAGTTACCATGGGGAAATGTGGGCCCCATGTAAAAAAGGAAATCTCAAAGGCCCTCCTGAAAGAGGAGGGCAGACTCCTCTTGAGGCAGAATGTGAAATTGCCATATACACCTCTGTCAAAGGTAAAGGTCCCTGGTACCTTATAGAGTGGAGAATGTTTCCAGGCATGATCATAAGTTTCCAATTCTTATTCAGAGTTTTTATTTTCATAGTTTGTGTTCATTCATGAGAGACATGGCAGCAATATATATTTTTTTCTTCCAAAGGCTTTCAATGACTGTTGCTGGCTAGTATACTTCTTTGACTTTATTCATCTATCCAGGTCTAGGCAGAATTAATGAAGTTATTACATTTCTATTGACTTGCCTAAAGGCAGATGGCACAGGTACTTTGCTCTGATTTGTAACTTGGACTATGGGACCTCAAACCAGAATGGTCTAGGGTACATTGTTTACAGAAGGAATCACTTTTGGAAATATGGCTGACCAGCTAGGTATAAAACTACTTTGAAGTATACATTCACATATATACTTCATATATTTGAATGACATTTTTGAGAAAGAGAACGTGTTGGGTGGATAAGGAAGAGAAGGAAGGTCACAGAATCCCTCAGACAAAAGTTTACCTTGGGAATTGGAAGATGTCAAAAATAACTTATCAAGTGCAAATGTCCTCATAGTCCAGAATACCCATGTGTTCTGAGACTTTGAGTTTTGCTTGCCAACAATCAGAGCAGTTTTCTTTCAAATTGTTTGGTAAACTCTAGCTCTATGTTCTCCATAAGCTGTACAGCAGCATCCCAGGCATAGGCACCAAAATGGAATTGATCCATTTCAAGTGACAGGCTTAAAATTAAAAATTAGATTAGGGTTCATATAATTACTGTCATGTCCCAGGACATCATTTCAGAGTGTTTGGCATCCCTTCTTTTATTTGAGCATGCCTGGCCATCCAGGTCTGAAGGGAAACTTTAGGACCTCCTAGAGGAATAGACCTCATGGTTCTATGGATAAAAGTGGATTTTCTGAGGTAAGCATAGTCAAGAGAAGTTGATTTAAAGTTTCCTGAGGAAAAAAAAAAGAAAAAAAAAGAACATTGGCTTGAGTTTTTCATGTCAGTGGCTTTTCTGTAGGCTCCATAAGCAGCAGAATTTGTATTAATCCCCGGTCAAATATAAGGGTGATTCTATTTTTCCCTAATTCAAAGATAAAATGAAAGATTCTTCCTTGACAGAGTATCTATGTCAAAGATTCTTCATTGAAACCTTTTTGAACCTAGAGTTTACCTTGAACTGAAGGAAAAGTCTCAGAAACATTAGGAAAAACATCTAAGGTTCAGTCCATAATATCAGCAAGCTCTGTGGGATTCCTCGACCTAAATGAATGTCCAAGCCTGCTTTGGACAAACTGGTATGATCTGAGGCTCCCTTTGCTTCAGTAGGAATATGTGATGCCTCCTTAATTAAAGGTAGAAGGAATGAGTAGCCCTGGGGAGAAAGGAGTTGCTGATATCCTTGTAACAGGAGAGATGATCGGAGTATAAAATTCCCCATAATATTTTGAGCAAAAATTAAATTGTTTACCTTAGCTCATGAGGTCCTAGCATGGCCACAACTTCTGACAGTTCTTCACAGCCTGGGGTATCCATATCCTTAGCTGAATTAGCAAGGCATGAAATATAGATACCATGATTCATGAAAAGCTTCGGATTGTATCCTCAGCATGATTGCCTCCTAAGAATTATGTTCAACCAACCAGAACTGAGTTATAATGATGATTTCACACAATGTCATGTGACTATACTCAAGGAAGTGGCATAAGGTTCCAGGATTGGCCTCCTCCTCTTGATTTCTGTGAACTTTGAGCAGAGGGAGCAATTCTCCTTGGTCAGAGGTAAAATATCCCATGGGTTCCTGAACGGAAGGGATTTTTATGATTGCCCATTGCATCAAAGGTGTACATTTTATGACCTTGATCATCACAGGAAGGAAAATACTATAGGTTTGGAAAGTAGAAAGTCCCTCAACCCTGTTGGACAGTAGGGGAGTTGCCCTGTTCACCTTCTGTAGAGGAGTTTGTTCCAGGCACTCCAGGCCTCCACATCTTCAGAGAACTCTAAAAAATCTCTTAGGACTCCATGAAGATTTGACAGCAATCTGAGGTTTCTTCTGACAAGTTGGCTCAAAGTCCCTGGATTTGTTGCCTATTAAACTTACAACAAAGCACACAGGTGTGGGTGTAGTGTACAGTTACCTTTCTGATGACCAGCTTAAAGAGAGCCTTGGATCCAGGCTGAGGTTTTTATACATTGGCCATGGGACTTGACTCTGGAGTTCTGTGAGGTTTGTTTTGTTTGTTTGTTTGTTTTTGGTGGTCAAAAGTGTATTCCCTAACCAATAAGGTCTGAGGGCGAAGCTCTTAGTTGAGTGGTAGACCTGATTCCACCATGAACAAAGACTGAAGCTCTTGTGTATTCTTGGTACCAAGGATTCAGCCTGAAGCACAATAGAGCTGAGCCTGAATATTTGAGATAAACTTCTCACTCACAAGGTCAGTTCTATACCTTGCTTCATCAGAGAGGCATGTCTCAGACCCTTCCAGTGCAGAAGGAGGAAGAATAAAGCGTTTTACTCAAGGTCAGCTGACCCCTTTGGCATACACATAATGTCAGGGGATACTATGGTTAGAGGAAGCAAGGTTTAGGTGCTCTTCAAAAGATAAACCAACTGGGTGTCAGCCCCCTTGAAGTTATGGGATACTTTACATCGAGGGGGCCTGACGTGATGGAGTTGATATTTATGCTGGAGGTATAAATTATCCTGGGTCTAGAAGGGTACATCTGAGTCCCCATTGTAACTTCATCAATGCTATTGCATGCTGATAGTAAAAGAGCCAACTTTGTGGCTTTCTTAAAATGTTGTTGGGGTCTGTTGATAAGTCCTTTACTTATCATGTCATATGTATCAGGGCATCTTCAGTTATTGGGGACCTATGTGACACCTTTGTTCTGAAGTGGTAATTCTGAGGGAAATTAACGAAATTCTGAGGTTTCTGGTTCTCATATGATAATGCTGCCTTCAATACTCGGGAGTTTCTAACATATTTGATTTCGGGGTTACATCTGAATCCCCCTTGAGTTATTGGTGTAAGTTGTGAGTCACATAGGTTCTATTTCATGTATGTGGGTATACTGTCATTGTCTTCAGACACACCATAAGGTGGCATCAGGTCCCATGACAGATGGTTGTGGTACAACAAGTGATTGCTGAGAATTGAACTCAGGACCTGTGGAAGAGAAGTCAGTGCTTTTAACTGCTGAGCCATCTCTCCAGCCCCAGCACATTGGTTCTAGACAGGTAAGATGAAGGTCACTTAGGCTATTGGGGATGATCTGAGGATCCCTGGTTCAGAATGGGCATATCAGAAGTTCCCTTGGTCCATACAGTAGTTTAGAAGATCTGTGGTTCTTAAGCTGTAGGTCTGAACCTTACCAGAGAAGAATGCCTGGAGTGTTTTTGAATTCCTAATTTAGACAAAGTGTACCTGATGACTCCTTGAGCCACTGAGAGTGATTTAAGCTCCACTTCAAGAATGGGGGGACAGTGTGAGTCTTTTTGGTGCTGAAGGGATAATTCTGAGGTTTGTGTGTCAGAAACAGGACTTGGAGGACCCAGTGACAGAGTGATAATGTTGATGTATCCACAAACAATCTATAAAGGATGCCATCCTTTAGAGGCAGAAAGGTTCACACCATGTTGGGGAAAGTAGAAATGCCAAAGACTATTGTATCTGTACAAGATCAAGGGTCGATATGGAGAGGAGAGAAGGCCTGAATATTTCATGATTGAGACGTCCTGGGAACCTAGAACACGCAAATCATGCAGGCCATGCAACAGCTTAATCAATCTCCAGTGTGCTAGGAGACATTTCCCAGCTAGTTCTCCTGATAAATCTGCTGCCTACTTCTAAAAATGGCAAGGCTTTCTCATTTTTGCTGGTCAGCTTAATGTCTATGTCTTGGGTTCATTAACATGCTGGCTACTCTTAAGCTCCGAGACTTCAGGAACCTGGGTCCTGATCCTTGGACAGGGGTAATTAGGTCAGAGGATCAGAATAAGAAGCACTTGGTGCACCTTAGATCAAGGGAGTGGAATTTTCATGGACTAGATCAGATCTAGTAGGTAGGTCTAGGTCCTCAATGTTCAGAAGAATCACATAATACTCTCCATGAGGTGAAAATTATATAGCACATTCTTCTGGATACAATTGTGATCTAATCTTAATCAGAAAGGGGATTCTTGTCCTGCTTTTAGTCACAGGGGCATAGATGAGGCTTCAATGTGCATCTGAGGCAGCTAGGAGTGGAAATTGTAAGTTTGATAGACAGTTGATGAAAAGAAAAAGTTCTAAATTCATGTTGTTCATAAGGGGTATAGAAAGGGAAAATATGAGGGCAGCTTCTGTATCAAAAAAGAACTGAAAATGCCAGAGTAAGAGAGAGTAGGGCCCAGGCCACCCTCTTGAGATGGACTGCCTTACAGGTTCCGTTTGGCAGGCTGGGAAGCTCTGGTGTGTCCCTGGGCAGAAGGAGGAAGTCAGAAGCAAGGAGTAAGTCGTAAGCCTCCTAGAGCATTTTCGATATCTCTTTTGTCATAAAAAGCACTGGTGAGGCCCAGTTTCTTAGATGGAGCATTTGAGGGGCCACCTATTTCAGCCTGAAGCATTCTGAGCCTTTCTGAAACAGGGATCACAAAGCCAGTGTCCCTTTGGTGAGAACTGGAAAGTCTGAGTCCACATTGGTCTGATTGAGAAGGTCCGACACCTCCTTTAGGGAAGAGGAAAGAACTACAACTCCCCTTTTGCAGTGCGATCCTGTTGAGATTGATTTTCAAATGATGTGTATATTTGTGGCCTCCTAGGACAGAATGGTCACAAAGGGGGAACCCAAATTTATATTGTAATGATGGGTCTCTCCGAGGACAGGAGAGAGCAGGTACCACATCCTCTGCTTGAGATATTGTATGTTTGTCATATCTTCGCATAACAGGGAATGTTCCAAAAGGGAATGTGGTACTCCCTTTTGGAGGTATGAATGCCCATAGGATAGGCACAAAAGCTATGGGCTCCCGTTTGGCACTTCTGGAAGTTTTCTCTCCCTCTTGGACATTAGGAATATGTTTTGAGTCCTCCTTAGTAGAAAAAGAATGGCTGATATCCTCTTGGGGTGATGATGAGTGTTGCACACCTCTATGGGGACTGTCTCCATCTGGAGATGACTCAATGCATTCTTGATCTGTAGGGGAAGCTTGCAGGGCTCCTTGGGTAACAGAGGCTTTCCTCTGTTTTCTCTTGGTAGAAGTAGCGTGTCTGGGAATCTCATGAGGAAGGTGGGATGCCTGAGGCTGTCTTCATGAGAAAGAGTGGTTCGCATGCACTCTTCTGTAAGGATGGAGGATGGCTTGTCAACCTTATGCTCTGAATTGGAAGCTTTGGTGTCCCATTGGTCTGAAGGGGCTTTTTCTGATGGGGTTTCAGTAGACTTAGATGGTCTGTGAATGCCTTGGCTTGGTAGGGGACTTCTGAGGCCCACCTCATGAGATGGTGAGCATCTGCAGGCTCCTTTAGCAGAATCAGATGTGGCGAAGTTTATGTTAGTCATAGTTTTAAGCTTTACAACTCTTTCTTAAATTTGCAAACTCTTACCCAAATTTTGGAAGAATGGCAGTGTTTCCAACCCGCATGTTTTGAGCGCACATATTTCAGGCCCTCTTGATCTACAGAGGAAGGGCTTGGTCTTGTTTTCCTCAATTTAGAAGGTGTGGGGCAATCTCCTGGAGGAGGAGAATGACTGAGACCTTTTTTACAAAGAATACTAGATCTGAAACTCAATTGAGATGATTTTAAGGGGGAGATGCTCCTTTGAGGAGTAGAGGTAGGACTGGATTCCTTTTCTGCATACTTGGAAGATGTGAGGCTACTTACGGCAGAAGAGATACATTTTAAGGCATCAAGTTCTGAAAGGCAGTATCTGATATCCCTTTCAGGAATTGGGACATGTTTCAATATCCTTTGGTTAGATTTCAAACGTCTAGGGTTCTTTTTGAGATAAGAGAAATTTCTCCATCCATCTTCATGAGGAGGGGTAGGCATAATGTCCCCTTCTGCACAAAGGGACAGTCCCTGAAACTCTGTTGAAAAGGAAGTATCCACGGTTTCTTGGTGAGATGTCACAGGTTTTAGAGGCCCCTGGGCAGGTTGAGAAAGTTCTAGACTTTCCTGGGGAAATGCTGGTGTTCTCAGGATCCCTTGTTCAGATACTAAAGGGCCCAGAGCACCTTCATTGGGTTTCAAAAGACACAGAGACCCTAACACAGATGCCAAAGCTTCTGGAGTCCCTGGCACAGATTTTAAACTCTTAGAAATGGATTGTGTATATGTCAGAGGTTCTTCTGTCTCTGGACTAAGTGGTGAAGGAACTGGTAATTTGGGAGAATCTTGTGTGGCAGACAAAGATTCTATGACCTGTTGGGTGACAGATGGTATTTCTGTACTATTTTGCATACATGCCCATATTTCTAGTGTGTCCTGGGAAGAATCAGAAAGTCCAAGATCTTCAGGATTGGATGGTAAATATCCTAAAGCCTCCTTTTCCAACCAGTGTCCTGGAGGCTCTTGAGGTAACAAGGAAGTTTCTGTAAGCCCTTGGGAAGATATTGATGTTTCTAGTACACCTTGGGCAGACATGGAAGGTCTCCAAGACATTAAGACAGAATGTTACTCTTTCAAATCCAATTGGACAGATGGAGAAGGTCCTAGACTCACTATGGTAGATGCTGAAATTTCCAAAGCTCGTGATGAAGCATTGGATATTCCTGGATTGCCATGTGTACAGGTAACACCTTCCAGGTTCCCCTATAAAGACAGCCAAGGGCCTCCAGCTTCTTGAACAGATAACAAATGTCCTGGTTTCCCTTGAGCAGATAGGGACAATGTCAAAGGCTCTAGGGCAGATGATATAGATCCTAGTGTTCCTCGATCAGATAAAGAAATTACCATGGGTCCTTTGGAAGAATGCATAGATCCTGAAGTATCTGAAGTAGATGGATCTGTTTGTTGAACCCCTTGTAGAGAATTCAAAGACTCATTTGGTCCCTGGAATGAAGTTAAAGGTCCCTCTATAGGTTTAGAGAGGTCTAAAGGCTCTTCTGTGGAAAGGGAAGATCCAAAAGGCTTAGGGAAGAAAGTGAGGAACTAAGTTGGGCAGAAATTGCAAGATCCAGAGGTGAGTCATTGGATATCACATGTCCTGGGGTAGCTGTTGAAAATTTTTGTGCTCCTCATGCAAATGATGAATATCCTAGAGCCCCCTGGGGAGGCAGCAATGTTTCTACAGAGCCTGTGTATTTGCTGAAATCCTCAGAGATCCCTGGTCAGATCTCAAAATCCTTGCTGTATTTTGAGCAGGGTGGTTATATCCCTGACACACTGGTAAAGATGGTGAGTCTGCTACTGTGTTGTGTGTAGATGTGGAGTGAGTTCCTATACCTTGTGTATGTAAAGAAGGACTTGAAAACCTTTTGGAAGATGTAGAATGTTGGGTAGACCTTTGTGGACATGTGGACAGATGTATGGTCCCCTTGTGCAGAGACTGGGACTCACACCTCCTTGAGCAGAATCAGAAGATCCTGGAGTCCTTTGTTCTGAGGATGAAAGACCCAGAGGATTATGAGAACATTCATAGCATTGTGATGTATTCATCATTGCCTGGGCTGAGATAGAAAGTTTCAGAGGCCCCTGGGCAGATTGCAAAAGTGCTAGATACCCTTGACCAAATGGGAAAGTCTTTGCACCTCCTTGCTCAGAACAGGAATGTCTACCAGGTGTTGGCGATGATGGTGGCAATGTTCCTAGATTTGCTGAAGTAGACTGAGAAGATGCTACAGCCTGCCTCACTTGTGGAAAAAGGCCTAAAGCACTGTGTGACTCTTCATATTGTGCAAATATCCCTGTGGCATCTGTTGAATTTTCTCGATTTCTTTGTTTGGGGAAAAAAGAACTTTGCATGAGCAAAGTTCCCTCTTGTGCCCTGGAAAATTTCTTGTGCTTTTGAAAAGATGACAAAGCTTCTAGAACCTCTGGAGTAGATACAAGATGCTCCTGAACACCCGGTACTGATGGTGTAGGATAAAAGGTTTCTTGAGATTTCTGGCTAGGTAGGAAAGTTCGAGTGTCCCTTGGGAAACCTGGGGATCTTTGTGCAAAATGATGGGCAGTTGGAGAAAATCCTACTTCTGTCTGACAAGAAGTTGGAGGATGCAAAGTATCTTGAGCAAATGAAACACTTTGTGTATTCCCCTGTTTAAAATTGGGCTTTTAGATACCCTTGGGAAAAACAGAAATGTCCGAAAGCCTCTTGGAAAGATGAAGAACCTAGGGTTCCTTGTGAAGATAAACAAATTCCCAGAGACATCTGCTCAGATGACACAGATTCTGGTCGCACCTGAGTATTTTGGGTAGACCCCAGATGTCCTGGAGTGGGAAGCAAAGCTCCCACAGTCTCCTTTGCAGACAGGGACTTTCCTACTGTGGCTTCTGCAGATAAAAAAATCCCCTCAGTGCCCTGAGCAGATGTGGAAGACCCTAGAGTTGTTTCTTTAGATTTAGTCACTTCTAGATGGCATTATTCAGTTGAACAAAGTCCTAGAGTTCCTTGCTCAGATCTCAATAATGATGGTGACAACTGTAGTGATGTAGTAAGATCCAGGAGCAGTCCAGCACATCTGAAAGTGTCTGAAGTCCCTTGGGTAGATGGAGAACATTCATTTGTTTCTGAAACTGTTGGGGAAGGAGTTGAATGCAGTAGAGCCCCTTCAGCATATCCAGAATATGGGTCATTGCCTGGGCTGAGCTTGAAAGTGTCAGAGGCCCCTGGGCTGACTGCAAATGTGCTAGGGTCCCAGGACCAGATGGGAATGTTTCTGCACCTCCTTGAGTAAAAGATGAATGTGTACCAGGTTCTCGAGGTGATGGTGGCAAAGGTCCTAGAGTAGACAAAGCAGATGTAGAAGATTCTGTATTCTCCCTCACTAGAGGCAAAGGGCCTGAGGTAGTCTCTGTGTGATAACATTGCCCCAAGCCCAATATCCCTGAGGAATCTGCCGAAGGTTCTATTTTCCTTCGGGTGGATGACAAAGAACTTAGCACAGGCAAAGTCCCCTCTGCAGCTGTGGAAAAGTCCTTACACTTTTGAGAGGTTAGCACATATCCTTGAGAGTCTTTACTACATAGAGGATGCTCCTGAGAACCTAGTACAGATGGTGAATGTGTTACATATGCTTGTGAATATGGAATGGATTTTTGAGATTTCTGGCTAGGTAGTAATGTCCCAAAGTCCCTTGAGGAAAGTTGGGATCTTTGTCTAGAATGTTCAGAAGGGGGAGAAAATCTCATACCTTTCTGGCAATAAGTTGGATGTTGCACAGTCTTTGGAGAAAATGGCACAGTTTTTACACTCCCTTGCTTAGTGGTGGGCAGTTTTAGAGACCCTTGGTCAGAAAGGGAATTTCCAGAAGCCTCTATGGAAGATGAAGAGCTTAGAGTTCCTGGTAAAGAGGAAGAAATTCCCAGAGGCTTCTGATCAGATGGAAAAGACTCTGAGACCACCCGAGTGATTTGGGTGGACCCTAAAGGTCCTGGAGTGGCAGGCAAAGTTCCCAATGTCTACCTTGCAGACATGGACTTTCCTGCTTTGGCTTGTGCCAATAAGGAATGACCCCTAGTGCCCTGAGCAGATGCATAAAACCCTACAGTTGTTTCCTTAGATTTAGTACCTTCATGTATGCAAGGTCCCAGAGATCCTTGCTCAGATCTCAAAGATGATGGTGACACCTGTAATAATGTAGTATGATCCAGGTGCAGTTCAGCACATCTGGAAGTGTCTGAAGTCCCTCAGGTAGAAGGAGAATATTCATTTGTTTCTGAAACTGCTGGGGAAGGAGCTGAATGCAGTAGAGCCCCTTCAGCAGATCCAGAGATATGAGTCATTGCCTGGGCTGAGATGGAATGTGTCAGAGGCCCCTGGGATGATTGCAAATGTGCTAGGTTCCCGGGACTAGATGGGAATGTTTCTGCACCTCCTTGAGTAAAAGATGAATGTGTACCAGGTTCTCGAGGTGATGGTGGCAAAGGTCCTAGAGTAGACAAAGCAGATGTAGAAGATTCTGTATTCTCCCTCACTAGAGGCAAAGGGCCCGAGGTAGTCTCTGTGTGATTACATTGCCCCAAGCCCAATATCCCTGAGGAATCTGCCGAAGGTTCTATTTTCCTTCGGGTGGATGACAAAGAACTTAGCACAGACAAAGTCCCCTCTGCAGCTGTGGAAAAGTCCTTACACTTTTGAGAGGTTAGCACATATCCTTGAGAGTCTTTACTACATAGAGGATGCTCCTGAGAACCTAGTACAGATGGTGAATGTGTTACATATGCTTGTGAATATGGAATGGATTTTTGAGATTTCTGGCTAGGTAGTAATGTCCCAAAGTCCCTTGAGGAAAGTTGGGATCTTTGTCTAGAATGTTCAGAAGGGGGAGAAAATCTCATACCTTTCTGGCAATAAGTTGGATGTTGCACAGTCTTTGGAGAAAATGGCACAGTTTTTACACTCCCTTGCTTAGTTGTGGACAGTTTTAGAGACCTTGGTCAGAAAGGGAATTTCCAGAAGCCTCTATGGAAGATGAAGAGCTTAGAGTTCCTGGTAAAGAGGAAGAAATTCCCAGAGGCTTCTGATCATATGGAAAAGACTCTGAGACCACCCGAGTGATTTGGGTGGACCCTAAAGGTCCTGGAGTGGGAGGCAAAGTTCCCACTGTCTACCTTGCAGACATGGACTTTCCTGCTTTGGCTTGTGCCAATAAAGAATGACCCCTAGTGCCCTGAGCAGATGCATAAAACCCTACAGTTGTTTCCTTAGATTTAGTCCCTTCAGGTATGCAAGGTCCCAGAGATCCTTGCTCAGATCTCAAAGATGATGGTGACACCTGTAATAATGTAGTATGATCCAGGTGCAGTTCAGCACATCTTGAAGTGTCTGAAGTCCCTCAGGTAGAAGGAGAATATTCATTTGTTTCTGAAACTGCTGGGGAAGGAGCTGAATGCAGTAGAGCCCCTTCAGCAGATCCAGAGATATGAGTCATTGCCTGGGCTGAGATGGAATGTGTCAGAGGCCCCTGGGATGATTGCAAATGTGCTAGGTTCCCGGGACTAGATGGGAATGTTTCTGCACCTCCTTGAGTAAAAGATGAATGTGTACCAGGTTCTCGAGGTGATGGTGGCAAAGGTCCTAGAGTAGACAAAGCAGATGTAGAAGATTCTGTATTCTCCCTCACTAGAGGCAAAGGGCCCGAGGTAGTCTCTGTGTGATTACATTGCCCCAAGCCCAATATCCCTGAGGAATCTGCCGAAGGTTCTATTTTCCTTCGGGTGGATGACAAAGAACTTAGCACAGACAAAGTCCCCTCTGCAGCTGTTTAAAAGTCCTTACACTTTTGAGAGGTTAGCACATATCCTTGAGAGTCTTTACTACATAGAGGATGCTCCTGAGAACCTAGTACAGATGGTGAATGTGTTACATATGCTTGTGAATATGGAATGGATTTTTGAGATTTCTGGCTAGGTAGTAATGTCCCAAAGTCCCTTGAGGAAAGTTGGGATCTTTGTCTAGAATGTTCAGAAGGGGGAGAAAATCTCATACCTTTCTGGCAATAAGTTGGATGTTGCACAGTCTTTGGAGAAAATGGCACAGTTTTTACACTCCCTTGCTTAGTTGTGGACAGTTTTAGAGACCTTGGTCAGAAAGGGAATTTCCAGAAGCCTCTATGGAAGATGAAGAGCTTAGAGTTCCTGGTAAAGAGGAAGAAATTCCCAGAGGCTTCTGATCATATGGAAAAGACTCTGAGACCACCCGAGTGATTTGGGTGGACCCTAAAGGTCCTGGAGTGGGAGGCAAAGTTCCCACTGTCTACCTTGCAGACATGGACTTTCCTGCTTTGGCTTGTGCCAATAAAGAATGACCCCTAGTGCCCTGAGCAGATGCATAAAACCCTACAGTTGTTTCCTTAGATTTAGTCCCTTCAGTTATGCAAGGTCCCAGAGATCCTTGCTCAGATCTCAAAGATGATGGTGACACCTGTAATAATGTAGTATGATCCAGGTGCAGTTCAGCACATCTTGAAGTGTCTGAAGTCCCTCAGGTAGAAGGAGAATATTCATTTGTTTCTGAAACTGCTGGGGAAGGAGCTGAATGCAGTAGAGCCCCTTCAGCAGATACAGAGATATGAGTCATTGCCTGGGCTGAGATGGAATGTGTCAGAGGCCCCTGGGATGATTCCAAATGTGCTAGGTTCCCGGGACTAGATGGGAATGTTTCTGCACCTCCTTGAGTAAAAGATGAATGTGTACCAGGTTCTCGAGGTGATGGTGGCAAAGGTCCAAGAGTAGGAAAAGAATATGTAGAAGATTCAGTATTCTCCCTCACTAGAGGCAAAGGGCCCGAGGTAGTCTCTGTGTGTTTACATTGTCCCATGACCAATATCTCTGTGGAATCTACGGAAGGTTCTAGATTCATTCGTGTGGATGACAAAGAACTTTGCAATAAGTTGGATGTTGCACAGTCTTTGGAGAAGACGGCACAGTTTGTACACTCCCTTGCCTAGTTGTGGACAGATTTAAAGACACTTGTTCAGAAAGGCAATGTCCAGAAGGCTCTATGGAAGAAGAAGAGCCTAGAGTTCCTGGTGAAGAGGAAGAAATTCCCAGAGGCTTCTGATCAGATCTGAGTGATTTGTGTGGACCCTAAAGGTCCTGGAGTGGGAGGCAAAGTTCCCACAGACTGCTTTGCAGACAATGGCTTTCCTACAGTGGCTTGTGCAGATAAGTAATGCCCCCTAGTACCCTGAGCAGATGCAGAAAACCCTACAGTTGTTTCCTTAGATTTAGTTGCTTTAGATGAGAAAGGTCCCACAGTTCCTTGCTCAGATCTCAAAGATGATGGGGACACCTCTAGTGATGTAGTAAGATTCAGGTGCAATCCAGCATATCTGGGAGTGTCTGAAGTCCCTTGGGTAGATGGAGCAAAAAATACAGCAACTCATTCATCATCTTTACTTTGTGCTTGCAGGCTGGTTGCAATTATGTGTAAGCATTAAAAATCAGTCTAACATACTGCCTATGTTCCATAGGGTTTCATTGATGTGAAGAGACATCATGACTCAGGCAACTCTTATAAGGAAAATTTAAATGATGTTGTCTTACAGTTTCAGAGGGTCAGTACATTATTATCTTTGTAGGAAGCATGGCAGCACCCCGGTAGAAGAGGTCCTGGAGAAGGAACTAAGTGGTCTATATCTTAGTCTGAAGGCTACCAGAAGGAAGCTTGTGGCCACAGGTAGCAAGGAAGAGGATTGATTTTTGTCTCTGAGAAGAGATTGAGCACTACACAAAAGCAAGCCTACACAATGATACACTTCCTCTAACAAGCCAACACCTTGTAATAATGCCACATACTATGGGCAAAAGATATTCTAATCAACACATTGCGTCATAGGACATAAAGAAAGATACTGCATGATTGCATTCCTCTAGTCACAGGTGCGACATACCTACAAGCTTATATGAACACACACACACACACACACACACACACACACCAATCAGATATGCACGTGCATACATATATATTTGTCTATTTACTTACTTACTTACTTACTTACTTACTTACTTACTTACTTACTTACTTTGTTTTAAATTTGTTGGGTAAGAACTTTCTACATACACATAAATGAGTTTTAGCAAATTCATCCCTATCTTCTCCTCCTTGAATTGTTACCCATTTCTCCTGTATCACTTTTATCCTTAATTACATTTTCATTTTTATATAGACGGCTGTGTAGTGCCATGCCCTCAGCAATCGTGTGCATGCCGCAAGCAATCACTGAGAAGAGCCGTGCATGCCATGAGCAATCGCCATTATAAGATGGTGCTGGCCTCCCCTGTGCCTAACTAGTAAACAAGCCTTGTACGCAGGTGCAAGAGTGAACTCACTCCTAGTCACTGCCCATTCTCGGGGCATAATAGTGGGGTGATGGGCAAGCAACGAATCAGGAGCTGTCACGTCACATCAGGTGCTGAAACGTCATGCTGTTGGCGCCATTTTCCCGGATCATGGTCTTCCTGATAAGTAAGCAATAAATCTTTTGCCACAGAAGATTCCGGTTTGTTACTTCTTTCTTGCCGGCCGAGTGGGATGCAATAAGTGGCACCGAGGAACCCGGGAACTTTATACCATCACACCAGTGCAAGGAAGATCCCTTGTTCGCAGGGCGGAATCAGAACTGCGGGATGAAAGGCTCTGTAAGGTACATACAGTTTTGAAATTTCTCCAGAGTTAGACACCCTTTTGATTGTTTGCACAGCGATTGCACTTTTCCTTTCAGTTTCGTTTTTCTTCCACTGCTTCCACTGCTGACTGGTTCTTAGTCACGGTCAGGCCTGGATAGCGCCTGGACAGCGACCAGTTTCAGTCACGGTCAGGACTGGACAGTGCCTGGACAGCGTCCATTTTCAGTCACAGTCAGGCCTGTACAGCGGCAGTATGAGAATCTCGCATTCTATAATAGTGGCCTTACACTCGGTCCTGAAGCAGTGTGGCCTAAAATGTGCCACTAATACCTTAGAGGGATTTGTCAGGGAGATAGACCATGTGGCACCATGGTATGCTTGCTTAGGGTCATTTAGGCCTTTTCATGGGCCTTGATCCCGAGGAAAAGATATAAAAAGAAAAGAATGCCTTGGGAGAGATTAGAAAAGGGATGGAAAGGGAGAGAAGAAGGGAGATCCAGCTGGAGAGGCACATAAGGAAAGGAGCCTCTACGTGCCACTAGATGAGTTTAAGCAGCTAGCTCTTAGTAGCTCAGAATCTGATGACGGGCTTAGCTCCTCTGAAGAAACGGACTTGGAGGAGGAAGCAGTTCATTATAAGGGAGAAAGGTACCTGCAAGATAAAATGCAAGCTACTCAGTACAGAAAAAGTCCAACAACGACTGGTGAAAGCCAGCTTGCTGCTCGGCCTCGGGATTGTTGGCTTCAGTGTCCTAGTGAACCTCTGCCTTATGTGCATAGGTAGTTGTCAATTTTTGCCTACACCTCATGTAGGGGTAAACCCTCGAGGCATCAGGCCATTACAAGTCTGGCAAATGGATGACACTCATATTTCCTCCTTTGGGAGAAATCAGTACTTACTTGTTTCCTTTGACACCTGCAATGCTGTAATGTTTGCCACACCTTTAACAGGGGAAAAAGCCTCTCATGTTATACAGCACTGCCTAGAAGTGTGGAGTGCTGGGGCAAGGCCACAATTCTTAAAACGGTTAATGGAGTAGCATATACTTCTACTAAATTTCAACAATTTTGTCATTAAATGGATGTCACTCACTTGACTGGCCTTCCTTATAATCCTCAAGGACAAGGCATTGTGGAATGTGCCCACCACACACTCAAGTCTTATCTTATCAAACAAAAAGGGGGAGTTGATGAGACTCTGCCCTCAGTGCCAAGAGTAGCAGTATCTATGTCACTCTTTACACTTAATTTTTTGAATCTTGACGAGCAGGGACGTTCTGCAGCTGAGCGACATAGCTCAGACCCTGATAGACCAAAAGAAATGGTCAAACGGAAGGATGTTTTAACTAGTCTCTGGAAAGGCCCGGATCCTATCTTAATCAGATCCCGGGGAGCTGTTTGTGTTTTTCCACAGAGTGAAGACAACCCATTTTTGCTGCCGGATTGACTCACCAGCAGGATATTCATCAAGGATGGTGCAAAAATGCTGACCTCCTGAGGACTGTTCCTGATCCTGACAATGCTGAACTTGTCTCAGGTTCCTAGTATAATGGGTGAACAGATATGTGCTATTCTCTTGACTTTCCCTAAACCAATGTCAGTTCGCCATGATACTATAGTTTTTCCAAAATTCTTTACTACTAATAAAACAGTAGATTTGCCATATTTACCCTATGATCCAACTCGTTATTATCATTAGGAGAAAATCACTCCTTACTAGAACAGGGTTTTTTATGTTTTCAAATTAATGGACAAGGACATTGTATCAACCTCCCAGCCTGAGCTTTAGGGAGGTTTAATGAGCACCGAGGAGGTTGGGTGAGCACAACCCAAGATACTTCTAATGTAGATATAACCTTTACAAATCGGACCTTTTGGCAGGATGCAATTTGGGTTAATGGTACATTTGTACCACCTAACTTTTCAGACAAAGAACGTCCCCACCAACCAAAAATAGCCCCTCATTGTGTCTTGGAAGATGAAGGTCTGATCCTGCCTTGGTCTGATTGTCAATCCTCCATCACTTGTTGGGCAGATCAGAGTAAAACTTTTTCCTTTTCTTCCAACATGACAGATGACCCAAAGAATGAATTTTTTATGAAAAAGAGATTTTTCATTCAGGACTTTAGAATGCATTCCTTTCACAAGTGTGTGCTTTGAGGAGTCAATGGCAATTGTACAGATTTCAATCCTTTGATTTTTATCCAGGGAGGAGCAGTTGTAAAGGCTTCTTTTACTGGCATCTCAAGATTTGCTCAGCACTGGGGAATACATGATGCCTCCCAGGACTCTTATGGACATACTAATATCAGAGTAGAGATCACTGGGTTCAATAAAACTTTGGTAAACCAGATTAATTATACATCTCCCCCAGTCTGTGTTTACCCCCCTTTCTTGTTTATATTCTTTCACGTGATTCATTTGAAGTCTGTTCCAATGATTCTTGATGGATTTCTCAATGTTGGCATGTAACAATAAACACCCATGCCATGGTGCCACGGATCCCACTTTGGGATTTTAATTTTTATGCACATAAATAAATAACAAAAATTATTACAGTTGAAATTAGCAGTGCCATTTCCAGTACTTTCATGTTACACATTTGTTCATGTTTTTTCAATTCTGCAAATGCTTATCAACCTAGATACTGGAAATCATTTGTCTTAAAGATGGTAGCTCATTTCCACCTCCTGAGACCTCCCTTCTAATCAATGGTGCCTGGTACTCCATGACAGCATACACAGGGTATATTCAGCCAAAGGGTGAAATCCCTGGATGAGACCTGTTTTCTCCATCTGGCATCACAAAGGGTCCTCAGAGACATGTGGGTCTCTCCTGATAACGTTTTATTTATTTGTTTGTTTGTTTGTTTGATTTTGTTTTGTTTTTTATTTTTGTTATTGTTTTGTTTTTTATTTGTTTTATTTTTGTTTTGTTTTTTGTTTTTGTTTTTGTTTTTGTTTGTTTGTTTGTTTGTTTGTTTGTTTGTTTGTTTGTTTGTTTTTCCCATTGAGCAGACAAGCAAGGAAAGGTGCGGTTGTGAAGGTGTTCACTTCTGAATGACCTGGAAGAGATAACCAGCTCTGATCAGGGTTATTGGACTGTTAAAGGATGTGTGACTGGAGGGAAATCTCAGTCGCAAGAGGCCACTATGTGAGGAAAAACCTCCCGATCTGCATTTCCTACGGCTTCTGAGGGTTAAATGAAGGAGGAAGATCATATTTATTTATTTTTCCTTTTTTTTTAAACTAAGAAGACATTATAGTTTTTAAGAGAAGAATGGCTCTTAAGAAAATAATGGTGATTCCAAAGAAAGATTACTTATTACTTTTGGACTTTGATGATGAAGAAGATGACATAAATATTTCGGAGGAGTCTCTTTCTGAAGGTTACTGCATATTCATTGTTGGGTATTAATTTTGTGTTGTGCAGTTCACTAGACTTTTACCTAGTCACCTGAAATGAAAGAAGTCTTTTCTCAGAGATTTTATATAGTTCATTTGAAATTTTACCTATCTATCTATATCTATATATTCCTATACCCGAGTTTTAGCAACACATATAACTACTCTTGACATTGTAGTCAGAATATGTTGATAAAAAATAACTTGTTATGATTTTGCCACCGGAAAATACCTGAACATTGTTCCAATAATATGTTTGCAAAACTTGAATTTATTTCAAGAACATTACAAATAATTTATTTCATTCTTTTTTTTATTATTTATTTTCTTTTTTTCTTTTTTTTTACATTTCAAATGTTATTCCCTTTTCTGTTTTCCCCTCCAAAAATCCCAGTCCTCTCCCCTCTATCCCTGCTTTCCAACACACCTACTCCCAATTCCTGGCCCAGGCATTCCCAAAACTTGGTCATAGGAACTTTACAAGAACAAGTGTCTCTCCTCCCATTGATGACATACTAGTCCATCCTCTGCTACATATGCAGCTGTAGGCATAAGTCACAACTTATGTTTACTTTGATTGGAGATTTAATCTCAGGGAACTCTGGGAGTACTTGTTAGTTGTTTTTCCTCATAGAATGTTCCTTGTGTACTTTCTCTAGCTCCATAATTAGGGACCCCGTGCTCAGTCCAATGGATTTCTTTGAGCATCCACTTCTGTATTTGTCAGGAAATGGCAGATCGTCTCAGGAGACAACTATATCAGTCTCCTGTCCCTAAGCTCTTGTTTGGCTGTTCAACAGTATCTGGGTTTGGTGGTTGTTTATGGTATGGATCACAGAATGAAGCAGTGTCTGGATTCCTTCAGTCTTAGTTCCAAACTTTTTCTCTGTAACTCTTTCCATGGATCTTTTGTTCCCAATTCTAACAAGGAACGACATATCCACACTTTGGTCTTCCTTCTTGTTGAGTTTCATGGGTTTTGCAAATTTTACCTTGTTTTTTTTCTGAGCTTCAAGGATAATATCCACTTATCAGTGAGTATATATCATGTGCTTTCTTTTGTGATTGAGTTATCTCACTTAGGAACATATCATCCAGATCCATCCATTTGTCTAAGAATTTCATGAATTCATTGATTTTAATAGTGATGTAGTATTTCATTATGTAAATGTACTATATTTTCTGTATTCATTCCTCTGAAGACAGGCATCAGGTTTATTTTCAGCTTCTTGCTATTATAAATAAGGATGCTATGAACATAGTGATGCATGTATCCTTATTACAAGTTGGAATATCTTCTGGATATATGCCAAGGAGGACTATTGCTGGATCTTCAGTAGAACTATTACCACTTTTCCGAGGAAACCCCATCTGCTTTCCAGAGTGGTAGTACCAACTTGCAATTCCACAAGCAATGGAGGAGTGTTCCTACTTCATCACATACCCACCAGCAACTATTGTCATCTGAGTTTTAGATCTTAGCCATTCTGACTCTGTGAGGTGGAATCTTAGGGTTATTTTGACTTTCTGTTCCCTGATGATTAAGGATTTTGAACATTTATGAGGTGCTTCTCAGCCATTCAGTGTTTCTTAATTTAGAATTCTTTGTTTAGAACCGTCCCCATTTTTTAAAATAGTGTTATCTGATTTTCTGGAATCCAGCTTCTTGAGTTCTTTGTATATATTGAATATTAGTCCCTTATCTGATTTAGCATTGATAAAGACTTTTTCCCCGATTTGTTCTAATGATAGTGCCCCTTGCCTTACAGAAGTTTTGCAATTTTTGAGGTCCCATTTGTCTATTTTTAATCTTATAATAACAGCCATTGCTGTTTTGTTCAGGAATATTCCCCATTTAACCTTGTCTTCGAGGCTCTTCCACACTTTCTCCTCTATAAGTTTCAGTGTCTCTGGTTTTATGTGCAGTTCCTTGATCCAATTAGACTTGAGCATTGTACAAGGAGATGAGAACAGATCAATTTGCTTTCCTCAATATGCTAACTGCCAGTTGAGCCAGCACCATTTTTTGAAAATGCCATTTTCTTTCCACTGGGTGGTTTTATCTCCTTTGTAAAAGATCAAGTGACCACATGAGTTTGGGTTCATTTCTCTGTCTTCAGTTCTGTTCCATTTATCTACCTGTCTAACACTATTCCTGTACCATGAAGTTTTTATCATAATTGCTCTGTAGTACAGCTTGAGGTCAGGCATGGTGATTACAAAAGACATTCTTCTATTGTTGAGTATAGTTTTGGATATAGTAGGTTTTTTTTTTCAAGATGAATTTGCAAATTGCCCTTTCTAACTCAGTGAAGAAATGAGTTGGAGTTTTGATGGTGATTGCAATGCATATCAGATTGCTTTTTGAAAGATAGCCATTTTTACTATATTAATCCTGCCAAATCATTAGCATGGGAGATTTTACCATCTTCAGAGATCTTCTTTGATTTCTTTCTTGAAGAATCTTGAAGTGTTTATCATACATATATTTCACTTTCTCAGAGTCACACCAAGGAATTTTATATTATTTGTGACTACTATGAAGCACGTTTTTTCCTAATTTCTTTCTCATACTATGTGTCTTTTCTGCAGAGAAATTCCACTGTTATGTTTAAATTTATTCTAAATTCAGCTCCTAAGCTGAAAATGTGTATCAGGATTAGGTTTTCTCTGTTGTAATTTTTGGGGTCATAGATACATGCTATCATATCTTCTGGAAATAGAGAAATTTTGACTTCTTCCTTTCCAATTTGTATTCATCTGTTTTCGTTTTGTTTTGTTTTGTTTTGTTTTTGTTGTTGTTGTTGTTTTGTTTTGTTTTGTTTTGTTTTTTTCTGTAATTGCTCTGGCTAGTATTTCAAGTATTCTATTAAATAGGTAGGGAGAAAGTGGGCAGCCTTGTCCAGTCCCAGATTTTAGTGGGATTCCTTCTGGTTTCTGACCATTTAGATTAAAGTTAAATCCTGGGCCTTCTTTTCTTTTCTTTTCTTTTCTTTTCTTTTCTTTTCTTTTCTTTTCTTTTCTTTTCTTTTCTTCTCCATCTTTTTATTTTTTTTTAGGTGTATGCCTTGAATTCCTGGTCTTTCCTGGACTTATTATGAATGGCCATTGTATTTATCCAACTATTTGCTCAGCATCTAATCGAATAATCATGGGGTTTTTGTACTTGAGTTTTTTTGTTTTGTTTTTGTTTTTGTTTTTTTTTTATAATGGATTTAATTGATGGATTTTCGATATTAAACTCTCCCTGAATCATAAGAAGGAGGCCAACTAGGTCATGATGGTTTATCCTTTTGATGTATTCTCGGACGCGTTTTGAAAGGATTTTATTTAGTATTTTTGCATCGATATTCATAATGGAAATTGGAATAAAGTTTCCTTTCTTCATTAGGTTTTGTATAGTTGTAATCTTGCTTCATAGAACATATTAAATAGTGTTCCTTCTCTTTTAATTTTGCATAATAGTTTGAGGAGTATTGGTATTAGGTCTCCATGAATATCTGATAGAATTCTGAACTAAACCCATCAGACCCTGAGCTTATTTTTGGTTGGGAGACTATTAACGATTGCTTCTAATTCTTTAGGGGTGTTATGACCCACACTACAGTCTTGCCAGAAAGAATGCCCACAGGACACTCGGATCCTTCTGCAGTAAAGCTTTAATGCATCTCGAGAGATAGATGATCAGCTTCAGGACAGGAGACCCAGAGAGCAGAAAACCCCTCCCTTATATAGGCTGTGAAGACAGTTAGAAGTATGGTTGGAGACGTGCACCACCGGAATTGTCTGCCCACCATCAGCCTGATGATGCCATTGGAGAGACAGGGCTCAGGTAATGGAAAGATACCCCGATGCCTGTGCACACTCACCACGAGCAATAGTGACAATGGTGTTGTGAGCACCATCTTGTAATGGTGGCCGTGAGGACGGCTCCTCACATCTCACCCTTTTTTTTATGTTAGAAGCAACAGGCCACACAGTATGGAGAGTGGAGATAGAGGTCAAATTCCGAGTGTGCAAGCATAGGGGCCTTACACAAAACCTCCTTCCAGGCTCGTCACCCAGAGGGGTCTTGGTCAGCTCCCCTGTCGTTTTTCCTGGGGGAAGGACACTAGGACACTCAACCTTCTTGAAAGATGACATATCTCCCAGAAAGAAGCTCAAATTAGACCACAACGCCATTCCAGTGCAGTGCTTCGCCCCAAAACTCTCCTGGGCTGTTAAAGCACACCCGCTCCAACCCATGCAGCAAGACTCGCCTCAGGGTTTTGTGGAGCTGGATGTCCAGCAACCTTATTGCTTGAGCATCATCGATATTCATATATTGGGGGAAACACCCTGCTCCAAAGCAACGAGTGCCTGGGTTACTACCATCCTGTCCCTCCTTGTTTGGGATTTAAGTTTGCAGATCATCCATAGTAGGAGCAGTACTCCACTGTACACAGCCACTCCAAACAAACCACCCCCACCCATTGCTTGAAGTAGGAGAATGCTGCAGAAATCCAGGTAGAAAATCCTTCCATCAATGACAGGTCAAGACATGTTGAATCGACTTATAAGATGGTGATCCTCAGCTCCCGGAGTGTCTGTTCAAATTCTATGGTCCAATTCTGTAACAAATAACAAGACAAAGCCTTTTACAGGTTAGCTGCTCTTGTAAAATTCTGAAATTGTAGTAAGGTGATACAGACGCTAGGCAGCTTATGTTTGCAACCCAGCTGAGGCATTTGCCAAAGAATATACACCTGCTCTTGGACCAGATCGATCCGTTGGTTTACCAACATGAGGCCTCTCTGTATCTGGGAGTTGGCCATGGTCTGGCTGTTCAGGGCCAATGTCACTCTTGCCGAAAGGTCATTTTATAGTTTGCGTTGTCTGAACCGTAGCAGACAAGTCAAGGGCCGAAGCAGTGACAGAGGCAGCTATTGCTGCTATTGCTACCAAGCCAACTATAATAGCAGAGATTCCAAAATCTCTCTTTTCTCTAAATAAGCTTAAATTCTAGAGGCTTCCACAGGAACTGGAACAAATCTAGGCACATGAGTAACCAAAGCAAAGGGATACTTAGTAGCATCCCAACACAGGGTATAGAAACTTTAATTAAGCAAGCAATCTAACTCTAATTGATTATTATTTAAACTTTTATTACTTACCACCCACAGAAAGGGGGCCAAACACAAACCGGGGTGACAGTATAATTCACCCTTTTAAATGCTTTATATTTAGTATTAGAGGAGGAGTGATCGAATGACCCCAAACCAGCACTCAAAGTGCCCTACCACTCAAAACCCATTTGGCCCTTTTCACTATATCCACCTTCAATCATGGCCATAGGTGAAAGATCGGTACAGCTCTCATTAACCCCACAAAGTAACCATTGATCAAAAGGGTTATCATCTGCCCGATCAGGATCCATGAAGTTAAAATCATGTCCAGCAAGGATTTCATTAATCTCTACACTTACATGTGGGGAAAAGGAAAAAAAAATCCTTCAACCACCCAAAAGGTTTTTCTGGCCTGGCACCCAGTCCAAGGAAGCATGGAGTCCTCCGAGGATCTTCCTTTACAAAAGGGTGGCATTCTGGGTTGCTGGGGCAGTGCTTTCCTGGATTTATGACTAGGCCTCCAGCCTTGGATTATCAAGGCATTGGCTATTATTTCAGAGTGGGTTCCCCAAGCAGCTGCTTTCAACCAGGCCACTGATTGATTTTATAAGGATATACACTGGCGTTGGTCTTTCAATTCAGAGATCATTACAAAGCACAGGCTTCCTTTGAGGGAGAAGTTCTGTTTTCCATCAGAACCTGAATTTGTCCATCTAATGGTAAAAAGGCAAGTCCCAGCTCCCTATCAGTAGTAAAGAAATGTGGAAAAACTTGTGCACTGTGCATGACAGGCATGAACAGAATGCTAGACATAATACCCCAACACAATTCCCCCGATATACTAGGAACCATGATCTCCAGTAGAAGGGTCATTATCCATCGTTGTTTCCAGAATTCCCTCTTTTGTCCACATCTTCTGAAGGGGAGATCCTTCAGATGAGGCATTCTGGAACCCAAAGGGGATTGTCTTCTTCCTGTGGAAAGACACAAATAACTCCTTTGGATCTTATTAAAATAGGATGCAGGCCTCTACATTTTCCAGTTAAGACAACTTTCCATTTGATAATTTCTCTAGATCTGTTTGGTTCTGAACAGTGATGATCAGCTGCAGTGTGGCCTTGCTCATCATTATTCAAAAAATTAAGAGTAAAGAGTACCATGGAGATGTCCAGTCTCAGTGTTAAGGATAAGAGCCTCATCAACTCACCCTTTCTTTTTGATAAGGTAAGTTTTAACAGTGTGGTGGGAATGTTCCACAATGTCTTGTCCCTGTATGGCAAACCAGTTAAATAAGTTACATTCCTCTGTAGACAGAATTGTTGAAAATTTTGAGAGGTGTAGGCCAGTCCATTATCTGTTCTAAGAAATTTGGTTTGTCCCCAAGCTTCAAGGCAATGTTGAATTACATGTGTGGCTTTTTCTTACTAGAGGATCCGTTTTACTGCCCTCTTTTCTCTCTCCCCTTCCTTCTGAATCCCTGGGAGGGCCCTTTTTCTTTGACATGTCTTTCTTTTTTCGAGCTCCCATTCTCTCATTCTGTTAGGTTTCTGACATACTGTCCTGAACCTTTTCTAGTATTCCCTGTCCCTCCACATTGGCTGTTTGGCAGGTTTCATCCTCTAGACAGTTTTATATCAGCTTGCAAATGCCTTGGTGCCCAGGCGTAAGTCTCCCTCTTCATGCTTAAGGTCAAGGTCACTTCCTAGCTTACTACATAAGGCTACAGTTAGAGACCCCGAACAAGAATACCAGGGAGAAATGCGATCCACTTCCTTAACAAAGTTCTGCAGTGTACTGGAGGCAACCTGCCTGTAATGCAGTGATCACTGACTGTGAGGAGGCCATGATAGAGTGAGTCCCTGCTACGATCTACACCCCATTTATAGTACTCCTTAAGCAAAGCGAAAGTAAACACAGTGCTCTGTTCCCTTGTCTACGGAAGGCTTAGAAGATACCTCAGTGCTGCCACTTATCTACGTCGGACTGACAACACCTCATTTTTCAGCACCAGCCTCGATGGACCTCAAATTTCAGCACCAGCCTCGATGGACAGAATAAGAAACAGAATGAGGGCCAGGGCAACCAAGAATAGAGCTTCTACTGCCCCTTCCTAGGGTGCATCTAGATTAAGACCGAAATCAATAGGGATAAGAGGGTCACGATGAGACATACCTCTCCAAACTTACCTTTTCCCTGAAGTTCTGAATCCACCCCATTTCCAGGGGTTTTCCTCAATGCCAGCGATGTTGATCCTGGCTTTATGGCACCAGATGACCTGCGCTACCATCTCGCCAGCAAGAACACATGCAGGACACTCAGATCTTTCTGCAGTAAAGCTTTAATACATCTCCAGAGATAGATGAACAGCTTCAAGACAGGAGACCCAGAGAGCAGAAAACCCCTCCCTTATATAGGTTGCAAAGTATGGTTAGAAATACGGTTGGAGACGTGAATCACCGGAATTGTCTGCCCACCATCAGCCTGATGACGCCATTGGAGTGGCAGGGCTCAGGTAATGGAACGATACCCTGACGCCTGAGCGTACTCACCATGAGCAATGTTGACAATGGTGTTGTCAGCACCATCTTGTATTGGTGACCGTGAGGGCGGCTCCTCACAGTGGTAGAAGTAATTGCAGGGTTTCTCTGATCCTGATTTGAATTTGGTACCTGATATCTGTCTAGATAAGTGTCCATTTTATCCAGACTTTCAAGTTTTGTTGAGTACAGCCTTGAATAGTAGGATCTGATGATATTTAAAATTTACTAAATTTCTGGTGTTATTTCTCACTTTTCATTTCTGATTTTGCTAAATTGGATGCTGTCCTTGTGTTCTTTATTTAGTCTGTCTAATGGTTTATCTATCTTGTTGATTTTCTCAAAGAAAAAGCTCCCAGTTTGTTTGATTATTTTTGTATTGTTCCTTTGTTTCCACTTGGTTGATTTTAGCACTGAGTTTGATTATTTCCTGACTTCAACTCCTTTTGAGTGAATTTGCTTCCTTTTGTTCTATAGTGTTAAGGTGTGATGTCAACCTACTCCTATATCCTCTCTCCGGTTTTTTTTAGAGGCATTCAGAGAGAGCTATGAGTGTTCCTCTTAGGGCTATTTTCATTGTGTTCCATTACTTGCAGTATGTTGTAGCTACATTTTCATTAAACTCTGAAAAGTCTTTAATTTAGTTCTATATTTCTTGCTTGACTGTTTTGTCACTGACTAGATTGCTGTACACATTCCACGTGTATGTGCGTTTTCAATTATTTATATTATTGTTGAAGTTAGTCTGTGGTGATCTGATAGGAAGCAGAAAATTATTTCAATAATTTTATATCTGTTGAGGCATGTTGTGTGACTGAGTGTATGGTCAATTTTGGAGAAGGCATCGTGAAGTCCTGAGAAGAAGGTACATTCGTTTGTTTTAGGATAAAATGTTCTATAGATATCACCTAAACGTATTTGCTTCATAAATTCTGCAAGTTTCACCATGTATCTTTTTAGTTTTAGTTTCCAGGATCTGTCCAATAATGAGGGAGGGGTGTTGAAGTCTTCCAATATTATTGTGTGTGGTACAATGTGAGTTTTGAGCTTTACTAAAGTTTCTTTTATGAATGTGGATGTCATTGCATTTGGAGTATATATGTTTAGATTTGGGAGTCCATCTTGGTAAATATTAACTTTAATGAATATGACATTTCCCGCCTTGCCTATTTTAATAACTTTTGGTTGAAAGTCAATTTTATTTGATATTAGAATGGCTGCTCCACCTTATTTCTTTGGATCATTTGCTTGGAAAGTTCTTTTCCAGCCTTTTAGTCTGAGGTAATTTCTGACTTTGTCCTTGGTGTTTGTTTTTGGTATGCTGAATATTGCTTACACATCCATTTTTTTATTCTATGCCTTTTTACTGGTGAACTGAGTCCACTGATATTAAGAGATCCTAAGAAAAGTCCTTGTTGCTTTTTGTTATTTTTGTTATTAGAGTTGGAATTTTGTTCATGTAGCTATCTTCTTTTAGGTTTCCTTCACCTTTAATTTCTTCTTTTTTCTCGAGTGTAATTTCCCTCTTTATATTGAAATTGTCCCTTTATTATCGTTTGATGTGCTGGATGCATTGGAAGATATTGTGTAAATATTGTTTTGTCACAGAATACCTTGTTTTCCCAAGCTATGTTAAAAGAGTTTTGCTTCATGTCTTGGCTGGCATTTCTGCTCTCTTACATTCTGTATGACTTCAGCCCTAGATTTTCTCCTTTCATAGTCTCAGGGGAGAAGTTATGTGTAATCCTGATAGATCTTGCTTTATATATTACTTGACCATTTTCCCTTACTGCTTTTAATATTCTTTCTTTGTTTTGTGCATTTGGTGTTTTGACTATTATATGATGGCAGAAATTATTTTTTTTCCGGTCCAAATAATTTGGCGTTCTGTAGTCTCCTTGTTTATTCATGAGCATATCTTTCTTTAAGTTAGGGATTTTTTTTCCATAATATTGGTAAAAATATTCACTAGCCCTATAATTTGGAAACCTTACTTCTTATCTATGCCTATACTGGATTTCATGTACGTAATTATGTCATTTCTAAAAGCTGTTTCAAAAATTCACCTGGGCAGTATTTCCTGAGAAATTCAAATCATTAATACTTTATTCCCTTTTACTAATATAGCATATTATGTTTCCATTTTCTGTTGTCCATATAGTACAGAGCCCAGCATTTGACAAAGATGAGAATATATCACCTCAGGTAGAAACAGATGAAGATACGGTGTAATATTTTCAATTTTTTCCCATTTCAATAGAGTACTTCAAAAGTGGTGTTTGTGATCCCTTGACTGGAGAAGTAGATTCAGGAAAAAGAGTAATTCAGGGTCAGATGCTCTTATATGTGTAGTTCAAGACCAGATTGTGGTCCTTTAGACCTTGTGATCACAAAAACATAGCAACTAGTACAATACAACCACCTGCATGAGATGTTCCCAGATATACACACAAAGAAAAGGAGAACCATTATAAAAATAATAGAAGGACCATTTGGGAAGAAGAAGGATCTCAGCAATGGTAGTACAGTTATGAAGAAGTGCTGTGAGGTGTAAATGTATGAATTGTTTAAAGTAAATATTACAAGTTTTTTTTTTTGGAATTCTACCATGTATTTTATATGGATGACATATGGTTCAAATAAAATATTATATATTCATTAAAAATAATTAAAATAATTTTCTGTGTAAAGTTTTTTGTGTGGTAGAAAAAATGTCCTATGGTGAGACTCCAACTTAAAGTGTATCTCGCAAGAAGGTAAATCCCCTAGACGTTTTCCCAGCTTGTTTTCCCTGATCTCTGAAAATACAGCTAGGAAGAAGCTCTTTGTTCTCTATAGCCAGCAAAAAGGCTTTTTGTTTCTATACTTTTCAACCAGAGATGCCTGCCTTCCTGTGCCAAGGACAAGGAGATAAAAATTTAGAAAGGACTCACGCCCCACTCCTGCCTTGTAAATTTCACCAAGAACATCAGGAAGAGAAGAACTCCCTTGCCCACATTTCCCAACTCCTCCCAACTCTCCTCCCAACTCCTCCCAATTCACCAGCTAGCTGCTAAAAGCCCCTTACTGTCACAGCTCGGTGTCAAACTCCCCTGCCCTGCTAGGCAGAGTGACTTTGTCCTCAGCCAGCTAATAGTAAAACCTCTTGCAGTTTGCATCAGTTGTGGTTTTCTCTTGGGTCATTTGGGTGCTGGCCAGCTCATCCCGGGACTTGAGAGGAGGCCCAGCTTCTGAGGTCTTACATTTGGGGGCTTCTCCACCATGATTTGTGGCCTACCCCAATTCTCAGAGACCCTGCTTGGAGGTAGGATTCTATCTTTGTCTGTATCTTTGTCTCTATCTATTTCTATAACTTTCCTCTATCTTTGTCTCTATTTTTTTGTGCCAGCTCTGTTTGAATTCACTATTCTCCGTTTGCAGTTGTAAATGCTCA
This sequence comes from Mus musculus, assembly GCF_000001635.26. Taxonomy (NCBI): domain Eukaryota; kingdom Metazoa; phylum Chordata; class Mammalia; order Rodentia; family Muridae; genus Mus; species Mus musculus. The sequence goes on from NC_000087.7 coordinate 36,830,893, forward strand.
TGAGAGCAACGAACTCCCTTTTTCAGATGGAAAAGGGTTACTGACAGACATGTCAGGAGAAACCGGCTGCCACCCTTTGGGACATCCCAGGAGTTCTGAGGGAGTTCTAGGGATACCTGGAGATCTCCTATCAGTGTGCCAAGTAAGAGTGTGCTCACTCGGCTGTCTGTTTCTGTTACTGGGTGCCAAGTGAGTGTGTGCTTTCTTGGCCATCTTATTGGGGCCTGGTCTTGGTTATTGTAATCTTTTTTGTGTATATGTTTTTTTTTTCCCTGTATGTGACTCTGATGATGGGATCGACTATTATCATGCCCCTTGGACTGACCCTTGATCACTCGACTGAAATTAAGACTAACACTCACATTCTCTCTGTGGATGTCTGAAATCGATTTTAGAGAACTTTCTGATCTACAGAATGGCCAGCTTTGATGATAGTTGGCCACTAGAGGGCACTCTTTGTTTGGTTCTGTTTTCAGCTCTTAAAGTTGTTTTACAGAGGGGACCAGGTTCTCAGCCAGATTACGTGCCCTACATTCTCATCTAGAAAAATTTAGCACAGGATCCCCCCTCTCCCATCCTGTTTAAAGCCTTGGGTTAAAAAGAATAATCCAGGCTCCCCAGTCCTGGCCCTCTGCCACCCAGAGGTGAAAAAAAAAGTTAAAACTGGCACAGGTTGAACTGCAGCCCTCGGTTTCTCCCAAGATCTATCCAGAGTTAGAAGAACCTCCAAAATGGCATAGCACCCCACCCCCATATTCCCAACTGGTACCCTCCAAGAACTCTCAACAGGGTGCCACTAGATATTTGGGGAGGGACCAGTTGCTAAAGCCCAAGGCCAGCGAGCTCGAAGCCCAGAGTGACCAGATTCAACCATTGCACTGCCTTTATGTACTTATGACCCTCCTCCAGCAGGCCCCAGACAACTGCTGACCCTTCAGTAATGGCCCTTTTCCTCCTCTGAACTCTATAACTGGAAGGCAAATCACACCTCCCTTCTTTGAAAACCCCTCTAGCCTCCTAATCTAATGGAATCTCTCATATTCTCTCTTCAGCCTACTTGGGATGACTGTCAGCAGCTACTGATTCTTTCACCACAGAGGAGAAGGAGAGGATTCTGAGAGGAAAGAAAGAGCATGCTGGGGGCCAATTGACTACCAATAAAACTTCTGAATGAAATGGATGCAGCCTTCCCTCTGACATGTCCTGACAGGACTGACCATATGGAGCAATTGACAATTTTCTGCTGGGCTCTGATAATAGGACTGAAAGGAGCTGGCAGTTGCCCCACCAATTTGGCCAAGGTAAGAGAGATCCTACAAGAGAAAAAGGAGCCCCCAGCAGTGTTTTTAGAATACCTCTGAAAGGTATAGAGGTGTTACACTACCTTTGACCCTACTTCGGCCTGCCAGCAGGTGACAGGTGTCATGGCTTCCATTGGGCAGTATTCTTCTGACATTAGGAAAAGGTTACAGCGTCTAGAGAGTCCGAGAACATTATCTTTACAACATCTGTTTAAGGAGTCAGAGAAAGTGTACCATAAGAGATAGAGTGACAAGTCAGCACCAGGGTATATTGTGCTCTGAGTCTGCAGACACGCTTAAGGTCCCCAAAAGACCCTAAATGGGATCATAAGACCTCTGGTGAACGGAACACAACCTCTGCTCCAATCCAATCTCACAGGTTCTGAGACTGCATTAATTAGGGAAGCAGAAAAACTGGCCTGACAATGGTCACAAGTCCCTCTGGTCTGTGCCAGCACCTGGCCAACTTGTTGGACAGAGTCTGAGGACAGCCCCAAGGTCCTCACAGAAACATCCACGAGATCTTAAGACCTTTGTGAATGGAAAACCACTTCTGCTCCAATCCTATCATGCAGGACCTGAGACTGCATTCATTAGGGAAGCAGATAAACCGGCCTGACCAGGGTCACAAGTCCCTTCCAATCCATTACAGCACCGGGCACCTTGGGGACAGAGTCTGTGGACAACCCAAAGGTCCCCACAGGACTCTCCATGGGATCTTAGTACCTCTAGTGAGTGGATTACAACATCTGCCAGGAGGAAGGTTCGAACACCAGATATCTGGGACCCTTCTCTGCAAGAGGAGATCTTGCCTGCAGAGAGTACTCTGAACACTCAAACTCAGGAGAAAACTAGTCTCTGAAGTCTGCTGATAGAGGCTAACATAATCACCTGACCATCGTTATGGCAACTATTAGAAAACAAAGCATTTAATTGGAGGCTTTGTTACATTTTCAGAAGATTGGTCAATCATCACGGGAGGTACCCCATCACTGGAGCAATAGAGAACTTTTGATCCTTAGGCAAAGAGAGAGATTCCGCCATTGTATTGGCTTCTTGAAAACTCAAACTCATCCTTGTTGACACACCTATCCTCCCATGAAGCCACACCTTCTCGTATTCCTTCTAATCTTTAAACTCACTGCCACTTCCTGGTAATGAAATATTCATATAAATGTGTCTATAGGGGATTTATTATTCAAACCACCAATTTTCCCATGGCTCGATCAGCTATTTTTTTAAATATAACCTAAAGGGCTCCCATTTATTAAGGACTACTTATGAGCTTAGCCACAGTGATGGGCCCTCCCACATCAATCATTAGACTAGAAAATAACCCATAGACTTACCTAATGACTAAGTGATTGGAGACAGATGTTCAATTGTTCTCTCTTCTCAGGTAACTGTAGATTGTCAAGATGGGAAAAAAATAATGTTCCATCACAGTAATGTTTAACTTACTCCATAACCTACACAAACATTACTCAACATCATCTATTGCATTCTGCCCCTGCATAGACACACTTCCATGTATGGCATAAGTGAAGGGTGACTACCTCCATCAGCAAGGATACTCAATAATATGTGACATGAACTGAATATTTCCTATAGCCTCACAACCCCCACATTCTACTGTGTGTTACACTTATTGGGGGACTTGCTAATCTGTCCAATATCCTGCCACCAAAGCTATGACAAAAAAAATCCTCATCATAAAATCATTTAATGATTTTAACACATTTTCACCTCCGTTCCATTTTCCCATCATTTTCTGCTACTTCATATGATATTGCAATCTATTAAAATATAGTAGTGAATACAGCGAAAGGACCAGTGTGTGAAGCAGCAAATTTCTTTATTTCTCAGACAACAGATACAGTGCCAGAATCTTCCAGGTACAACTGCTTGGTAACTTTGTGTCTAATGTTAGCATGATTCTTCCAGAAAAAAGCTTAAAGAATTAAACCATGGTTACTCTGGACCAGACAAGTCAGTATCACTAGTGAAAAACATTCATGTAAATCATTTTCATCACTGTTACAATGTGCCTTAGCAGCAAGGAAAACAGGTCCATGGTCACAAGAGTATGAAAGAGGCATCAAGGAGCACAGTTTTCCAACTTATTAGCAGCCAGTAAGCATCAACACAGGAAGCGACCAAAGACAATAAATACCTTCCAAGACATGTTCCCAATGACCATGTTCCTTTACAAGTGTCTCACCCCTTCAATGCACACCCATCAATCAATTAACTCATTGATTAAAGCCCTCAGGGTCCAATCACTTTTCAGATTGTATATATTGTTCTACCTTTGAACATTGTACTTCGGAACAAAATCTTCATCAAAGACCCACGACTGACATTGCAAACCCATTTCACCACAGAATTCTTTATGTTACAAAATGTGATAGGATCTATCTGTCTCTTTAAGGGTATCTCTGTCTAGCAGTTACAAATCAGAACGTCCAGGCCAACAAAATCATCACCACCATGAGCTTTTTTTTTTTTTTTTTTTTTTAATATGAGTTCAAGAAGAAGGAAAATGCAATGCAAGTTAAGGGTCTTGATCCCCTATCCATCCATCTTAAAGCCATAGGGTGGACCCAGAAGTTTAGGTCAAAAGTGTAAATTTCACCTATACTACAAACAACTGTGATGATTTCTAGCCATCTCCAGTTTCAGTGTGGTATTTAGTCCCACCATCTACATCAAGGCATATTGCCTAATGTGAAATAATGCCAGCTGTTTATTGCAAAAACCACTATGTGTTGACTTGGATGTAAAATGAGACATCTATAATATAGATACACTTGTACACGTACACATACTCGCAGAAAGAGGCAAGAAGTAGAGGAGCTGAATCTTAGGATCCCTCAATGAAGAGATAGTGGAAATCTTGTAAGGCAGAGAGGTGATTGAGACACTGTATGTCTCTATCTGCACAAAATCAGGCCAGTCTGCCTTCCATCAATGAGTTGTAGGTTCTCACTATCCATCATCCCCATTTGAGAAGGTATGGACAGTTAATGAAAGATGGAGAGTCAGTTTTCATCAAAGGTATGCCCTTTGAAGGTTATAGGTTGGCCAGGCACTACTGGTAGCCCCATATCCAAGATTTTATGGGCAACACAATTGATTTGAATGGGTTTTATCAAAAGGGAGAAAAGGAGACATGAATTTGGAAGGAGGATTTAGGTGGAAATGGATCTGGTTTTGGTTCGGGAGGAGTTATTAAGAGAACTGGAAAGTAAATTCCATCAAAATATATTGTATGAATTTCTCAAGTTATTAATGAATGTAGTTCTTAATATACAATATCTGTACTGAACCTATACAGACGACTTATATTTCCATCTCCTAAATAACAAACCCTTGTATAGCAGTTTCATTACATTAAGGGCAAAAGTAATCCAGAGATTATTTAAAATAAAGAAGGATCAGAGGTGATGGCCCAGGGGTAAATTCATGTGTGTGTTCATTTACTTACAACACCAGTGCTTAGGATTTTTAGAGGGGCAGAGACAGGAAGATGAATATGACTTCCCGAAAGCCAGTCTCAATATTAGCTCAGCAGGAAATCCTATCAAAAGCAGATAAATTAGGGAGTGAAGGAGCAAATCATACTATGCCCTTCCCTAGCCTCTGAACTTACCTGTACAGATCTGTGTGCAGAAACACATGAATATAATTAAAATATACAAGAGCTTATCTTGCATAGCTTATATGCAGTGTTTTGTTATCTTAGCCTAGAGTCCTGAGGACTTTATATCATTACAGTTCCTGAAGCAAACTCCCCAGATATAGCGGATGGGTATATCTTGTTACTATGCAAAGAGACCTCAGTTAAATGTGTGTGTCAGTGACTCCAAAACACCTTTCCTTCTCTACCTTCCTTTATATGGCACAGAACGACCTGTAAATTATTAAAATATGAAAACAAAGCTTTTTCACGAATTTAGGCTTGTGTTAAAATAATATTTATAACATTTTATTGAATGGAACAGAAATCTTCAGCTCCCAGAAGAAATACAGTGAATCCTGTAGGCTTCTGTTTTGTCCCATTATGAAAAAAATTAATTGCAAATCGACAGTTCCCACACTTTTAACTAAATCAGGATGAAGGGATATGTTTCCATACAAATAAGTAATGCCAAAGTGATTAATCAAGTAGAAATGTGGCAGGGTTAGGATGCCTTTGGCTGATGTGACAATGATGACTGATTAGTCTCTTGTTATGCAAATAACCCTAACCTCTAAGAAAAGAAAAGTAATGATATAAAATATTCCAAGAAGTGGCATGGAAAATTATTACTTGATTACAATTTCTTTTACATACTTTATTAGTTTGAATAATTGTGGCTCACAGAAGATCAAATATTGAAAGGAGTTAGTTTTCCAGGTGGTGGGACGTTTAGAAAGAATTAGGATTTGTGTTTTCATTAAAAGTGATTTGGCACTGGGCTTGAAATATCAAACAACCATTGAAATATCAAAAACTCTCTCTCATTCTCTCTCTCTCTCTCTCTCTCTCTCTCTCTCTCTCTCTCTCTCTTTCTCTCTCTCTTTCTCTCTCTCTTTCTCTCTCTCTCTCTCTGTCACTCTCTCTCAGTCTCTCTCATGTTTTAAACCATTCATCAAGTGGTTGACATCTAGTATTAATCCATTGCGTGTTAATTATACACAGTAAGGCAATCAACATTTATGATATGGATGTGAAATGGTCCTTCTTGCTTTTTTTTTTTTTTTTTAGTTAACTCAACCTGGGAATATAGAACCTCAGATAAAGAACTGCCTCCATCACATTGGCCAGTTGCCACACCTTTAAGGAAGGATCTTTCTTGGATGGCTGTTGTTGAAGGGTCTAGCCCACTATGGGTAGTGTCATCATCTATGAAAAGGATATACAAAGTGTGGTGGTGACCGTGGAAGGGCCAGAAATTGATGTTTCTGGAAGAACTGAAGATCTATATGGCATGAAAAATTAAAGTGCCCGCTAATTTGTAAGTAAATTCCATACTTACCAGCGTACAATATTTTGTCTACCCATAATTCAAAAGTAAAATTATCGAATATATTTCACCCTGTTTTACTGCATTTAATCTATAAAATTACTTGTAACCAGAAATACTGAAAAAATTTAAAGGCCTTTAAAACATGACTGGTTGATATTGGGTTTGTTTAACTTTATCACAACTTTGAAGGCAGGACCAAGAGCTAGATTGTCTTCTCATTTTACAAAGAATCCATGATTCAAGGTTGCAACTGGCTTCAATACAAGGTACTTAACACTGTAAAATTTCTGCTTTGTTTGAATAAAATAGTAATTGCTCTAACTTTGGGTTTTCATAAACAGAATTTTGATGTGCTATCCAGTGTGCTGCCTCAAAGAGTCTGGCACCATTTCTGACACTAAGAACAGTTGAAAGATAACCAGGGAAAGTTTGGAACAGGGAAAATAACCACCAAGGATGTTGGTGAATCAGAAACTGAAGGCTTTCACAGGAGGAAAATAATAACAAAAGCAAAACAAAGCAATCAACAAACAAATAAACAGAAACCCAACCACCAAAAAAATAAAAACAATACAAGAGTGATTTACTTGGGCAGAATGTGACTCAGGTCATCAGGACATTTCTGCAGGGATTTCATTTTGGATTTCAAAGAGGGCATATGAAAAGGTAAAGCCTAGATGGTTAATGTTTCTGAGTGTAATTAGGGAAGGAACCAGCATGACTGGGGTTCTATGATGCGAGCTGAACTAGGTGATGTCACAGAGCACTGGTCATAGATTGCACATCTATTCCACTTAGAGACACTAGAATCCCTAGACGGTGTGTCCACTATTTTCCCAGTGGTGTGTGAAAGGCAGGCCAGCTCCTGAACCCCAACTTGTTCCTCAAGCTTTTGTGCCCTGGTCTGTATCAAAAGACAGAATCTTGACGACTAAGACATTTTCTTTGGGTAAGAACATTTATGAAGTAACTGGGACCATCATAGCTATAGAAAGCTGAAAGTTTTCCCTCCCACACTGAGTAACTGTACATTCTAAATTCTCCCATGTTTGGGGCCAGGGGCATGGCTGATCCAGTTTAGTTGATCTCCTGAATTTATTATCCTTGCTAACGATATCTCCTTCAAAATTCCTTCAAAATGCCAAAGCTCTTCTTTGTCCGTATGTATTTTAGAAAATGTTACTTCTAAATGGCTGATATTGGGCCTGGAGCGATGGCTCAGCAGTTAGGAGCACTGACTGCTCTTCCAGAGGTCATGAGTTCAAATCCCAGCAACCACATGGTGGCTCACAACCATACTAATGAGATCTGACACCCTCTTCTGGAATGTCTGAGGACAGCTACAGTGTATTTAGATACAATAATAAAAGAAATCTTAAAAAAAATGGCTGATATTGCCTGGACTTGTTGAGGCCGGAGTTGCAGTGGCATATAATCACCAAATAATCCTGAGTCTGGGTCAGGTAACACAATACAGAAGGCCAGTGTTGTGCTGTGTCCCTGGGATATTTGTGAATATTGCCACCTATTTGACAGCTTGCAGGTACAAGAGAGGGTAGGTAACAACTCTGGCTCATTTTCTTTATTCTGTTCTCTCCTTGATCATTTTGGGTAAAAGGCATACCAACTTCCACATTGACATAGACATGCAAGGAGATGTTCCTCAGAAGAGGCAAATTAGCTCAGGCCTGAAGACATATTCATCTGAGTATGTTATTCTGAGCTGTGGAGAATTACTTGTTATTTTCCCTTTGATAATTTCCTTGTTTCCCTTATTTATTTGTTTGTTGTTGTTGTTGTTGTTGTTTTGTTTGTTTGTTTTTTCTTTGGATGGGTGTTTAATTTTACTTTGAGTGTGTTTGTGTGTAGCTTTGACTGTTAGGAAAATCACTTTGTAGAATAGACTAGCCTTTATCTCACTAAGTTTTGCCTCCCTCTGCCTCTTGAGTACTAGGATTAAAAACTTGGGTTACTACCATCTCCTATTAACTTCTGATTTGATTTTTTGTTTTGTTTTGTTTTGTTTGTTTTTCTTTTTTGTTTTTTGTTTGTTTTGTTTTGTTTTTGTTGGTTTTTTGTTTTAGTTGTTAATGTTGTAGCTGATTTGCAGACATTTTTCCTTTGTCTACCACTGGCTGCCCTGGAACTCACTTTGTAGACCAGGCTGGTCTCTAAGTCAGAAATCTGCCTGACCCTGCCTTCTAAAAGCTGGGATTAAATGAGTGTGCCACCATAGCTAGATTATGATCTACTTATTTTGATCAAATTAAGTTTAGAAGCCCAAACATGTTTAGCATAGCCTTCTTGACCTGCTCAAAATTTCCATTAGAGAAGAGCCTTGGTCCAGCATTCTCTCCAACCCTACACCCATTGCCTTTTAGTAACTCATATATATGACAGTAGCAACAGCATTGTGTCTGGTTTAAACAGGCAATATCTTCAATCCAAGGCAATGGGCAAGTATATTTGAACACAGAATGATAGCCACAAGACATCTGCCTGGGTTTGGTATGGTATACCACAGCAAGGCTACAGCCATGTAGAAGAAAATACCTTTGAAGAGGCTTAGCATGTCCTCCCTCATGAAGAAGAGGAGGAGGAAGTCTTCTTCCAACACCCTGAGGAATATTGTCGGCTGCAGAATTTCTCATTGTTGGAAGGAAGGTAATGAGCCTGTCACCCAATGGAAGGCCATAGTTCTAGGTCAACTGCCAACAAACCCTTCTCTTTACTTGGTGAAGTATGATGGAATTGACGGCATCTATGGACAGGAGCTCTACAGTGATGACAGGATTTTAAACCTTAAGGTTTTGCCTCCCATAGTAGTATTTCCTCAGGTGAGGGATGCCCACCTTGCCAGAGCCCTGGTTGGCAAAGCGGTACAACAAAAATTTGAGGGGAAAGATGGCTCTGAGGTCAACTGGAGGGGGGTGGTGCTAGCCCAGGTGCCAATCATGAAGGATTTGTTTTACATTACCTACAAGAAGGATCCAGCTCTCTATGCTTATCAGCTCCTGGATGACTACAAGGAAGGTAACCTCCACATGATTCCAGACACTCCTCCGGCTGAGGAGAGATCAGGAGGTGACAGTGATGTGTTGATAGGTAACTGGATGCAGTACACCAGAAAAGATGGTTCTAAAAAGTTCGGAAAGGTTGTTTACCAAGTTCTAGAAAATCCTTCCGTGTACTTTATCAAGTTTCATGGTGACATCCATATCTATGTCTATACTATGGTGCCAAAGATTCTTGAAGTTGAAAAATCATAAAGTACAGAAATGTAAACATATAGGACTGGAAGAAAAAAAAGTTTTTTTTTCCTGTGTTAGCTATATAAGGGTCTTTGACAATCCCAGTATCTTTGCCAATAAAATGTATTTTGTTCTAAAAATGTAAATGTGTGACATGACATGCTGTGAGTGAACAATTTGCTGGAAGAGATGGCCTACAGTGGAAGGAACGTCAAATGAAGATGAAAGTTTCATTCCAGGCGGTGAACAGTACATACACCTAAAATCATACATGCTAAAATGAACAGCTTCTCTGGTCTGCATGAAGATTAGGAAATGGAGATGGAACTTGGAGGAGCAGGGATGGCAGAAAAAGATGGATGTTTAGGAAGTAGGGGAGAAGGACAGGACATAGGTAGAACCTCTGATGTGAAGACTGAAGGAGAAACAAAAATTTTGGGAAAGTGGGACATTTAAAAGAAATGTGGCCTTGTTGCACAAGGTGAAACCCAGAAAACTGATTGAAATAGACTCAGAAATCAGAGAAAATCAGGTTTTCTTTGAATAATGACACTTAAAGAAACCTGTCTCACATTTTAAGATTTATTATCTTTACTTATGTGGGTGGGGATATGGCATGTGCTTTTGAGTACAGGTGAACACAGAGACATGCGTTGTCAGGTACTCTGGAGCTGCCATTAAAGGTGATTATTTGCCATTGGATATGAAATCAAGAAACCAAATCCATTTTTCTTGTGGTGCAAAAGTGCTTGCTACCATTGATTCATCTCTCTAATCCCACAAAGATATCTAAGAAATCCAAAATTCACATTCATAAAACAGACCAGATTGAAGATAAGAAAGTTCTAATTGATGGTGACCATTAAAAGTAATAAGGGACACACAAAGAGTAGAGGACACTGAGAGACAAATGAATTCTAAGTTGGAGTTCTCAAAAAGTTAAGCTGGAGACACAGAAAGAAGAGAAATTTTAAGGAAATAGTCAAACTTGGGCCATATCCACATTGGCTTCTTTGTTTTCTTAACAAATAGCCAGCCTGTCATTACAGATGGGTGTGTTTGTGTGTGTGTGTGTGTGTGTGTGTGTGTGTGTGTGTGTGTGTGTGTGTGTGTTTGTGAGTGTGTGTGTGTGTGTCCATTTTTACACAGGCAATTTAGACTAGTGAATGTTTATATTTATGAGACTCCCTAAATCATCACAGAAACCTTGATTTTGTGTAATCAGTTCCAAAAGTAAAGTAAAACAGAAAATGAATATGCTGTGAGATAATTTTGGGTTGGAATGGATCCTGAGTTCCTTCTGTGAGCACTCTTTCCCTGTGATGAATCCTGTGATCTTTTGCAGGTCTCCAATGAGATCCCCAGATAACCATAAAAAGCCCCACAGTGGCCTGTTCCACCTAGCTCTCCTCTAAACACATGACCCCCTACATACCTATGTATAACTTCAGCCTGTCTATAGCCTGGAAATTCTAGTCTTTTACTTATATGTGACCTCATTCTCAGAAAACACTGAAGGTGTAACCAATGCATATATGCTTACCAATTTTCTACGCCAGTTGACATGGGTTTCAAATGTTATGAGTTTGCCCACTTTGTGGGTCACTTCCTGAGGAGCCCGTGTACTTCATGGAGGTCTGCCTGGGTTCCATCTATACTCTGAGAGGTTTTTTTTTTCTTTTTTGAGGCAGGAATGCCATGGACTCAGTCATTACAATTTTCCTCTCTAGAATAAGTTTGTATGCTTCAGCATTTGATAATAATCTCTATTGTTGATTAATTTTAATATCTGGGATAGTTTCTGCAGTAACTGATTCTCTTAGGGATTAGTTGCTGTGAAAAGACACCATGTCAAAGGCCACTCATAAGAGACAACATTTCATTAGGGCTTTTCTACATTTCATTACACGTTCAGAGATTTACTCCACGATCATCAAGGCAGAAAATATGGCACTGTCTAGGCAGACATGGTGGTGGAGAGGAAGTTTAGAATTATGCATCTTCATCCAAATGCTTCCAGGAAAAACTATGTATTCTGTATGCAGGGAGGGTCTCTTCCACACTGGTAGAACTTTAAAGCCCCAAAATGATATGCTTCCTCCAGCAAGGCCCGACCTATTCCTACAAGGCCACACCTCCTCATAGACATAATACATTTAGAATGCCACACTGGTTTCATAACAATTGACCAGATCTAGGTTCTTCAAAGAGGAGGAGCCTCAGTTGAGAAGATGCCTCCACAAGATCCAGCTGTTAGGAAATTTCATAATTGGTGGGAGAGCACCCACTCCATTGTGGGTGTTGACATCCTTGTATTAGTAGTCCTGGGTTCTTTAAGAAAGCAAGCTAAGCAAGACTAGAGGAGCAAGACAATAAGCATCACCACACCATAGCCTCTGAATAAGCTCCTGGCTCCAGGATCCTTTGTTGTTTCAGTTTCTGTCCCAACTTCTTTGATAATTAACAACAATGTGGAAGTATAAGCTGAATAAAACCTTTGCTATGGAATTTGCTCTTTGGACATGGTGGATCCTTACAACAATAAACATAGTAAGACATTCATCAGAAAAATGTCTAACAGTGCCAATGCCACTTATCTTAAAACCACAAATAATAATGTGTAGACATTTTATTTTATTTAAAGGTAAGATATACTCGTGTACCTACCTGAGATGTAAATGTTCTAGTTTGCTTCTTTCTCACTATGTAGAATACTACAATCAAAAATTACTTGGAAATAGAAGGGTTATAGTCTATCACCGAGGAAGACAAAACAGGAAGTTGTATCAGTAACAGCAAAAAACTGCTTATTGGCTTGCCACTGTCTTAGTCACTCTTTTATTGATGTGAAGAGATACCATGGATAAGGCAACTATTAGAAAACAAAACATTTAACTAGAGGCTTGCTTACATATTCAGAAGTTTGGTCATTCACCAAGGGAGGGATCCCAACACTGGAGCAATAGAGAACTATTGATCCTTAAGCAAAGAGAGAGATTCTGCCATTGCTTTGGCTTCTTGAAAACTCAAACCCATCCTTGTTGACACACCCACTTCCTCCAATAAAGCCACACCTTCTCTTATTCCTTCTAATCTTTAAACTCACTGCCACTTCCCAGTGACTAAGTATTCATATATATGTGTCTATAGAGAACTTTCTTATTCAAACTACCAATTTTCTATGGCTTGATTAGCCTTTATTATTTTAGTACAGTCTAAAAGGCTCCCAATTAAAATGACTACTGTTGAGCTTAGCCACAGTGGTGGGCCCTCCCACATCAATCATTACCCAAGAAAATATCCTATAGACTTACCTAGTAACCAAGTGAATAGAGACAGATCTTCAATTGCTCTCTCTGATCAGGTATCCGTTGATTGTCAAGATTGGGAAAAAATAAAGTCCCATCACAGGAATATTTTACTGACTCCACAACCTACCCAAACATTACTGAACAGCATTTCCTCCTCTCTGCCCCTTCACAGACCCACTTCCATGCATGGCATAAGTGAAGGATAACTTCTTTCATCAGCATTGATACTCAATAATAGGTGAAATGATGTTAATATGTCCTATAGCCACACAACCCCCCACATTCTACTGTGTGTTACACTTACTGGGGTACAACCCAATCTATCCAATTTTCTGCCAACTCAGCTATGAGAAAAAAAATCTCCTCATCAATAGATCCAATGAATTTTACCTGATTTCTTTCTCCTGGGGCAACTCAGTGTTATCCCTTCATGCATATATTGGTGTCTTATTCATCTGTACTAAAACCACTACTATTAATAGATACATCACAGGAGATATGACAAATACCAACTCCCATGAGCAGCTGCACAGTTGGCCAAGCCTTTTCAGTGCTTTTTTGAAGTTTCCTTTGTATACTAAAAAATCAATTGAATTCTTTAATTGTATAATTTAATGATTCTAACACATTTTCACCTCCATTCCATTTCCCCTCATTTTCTGCTTCTTCATATGATATTGCAATCTATTAAAATACAGTACTGAAGGCAGAGGGAGGATCAGTGTGGGAAGCTGCAAAGTTCTTTAATTCTAAAACAACAGATACACTGTCTGAATATTCCAGATACAACTTTTTGGTAACTTTGGGTCTACTGTTAGCATGAAATTTCTAGAAAAAAAAACTTAAAGAATTAAGCCATGGTTCCTCTGGACCAGAGAGTTTAGTATCACTAATGAGTCATATTTATGTCCATCATTTTCATCACTGTTACAAGATGCCTAGCAACAAGGAAAACAGGTCCATGGTCACAAGAGTATGAAAGGGGCATGAATGAGCACAATTGTCCAAATTATTGGCAGACAGTAAACATCAACACAGGAAGCAACCAAATACAATAAACACCTTCCAAGACATGTTCCCAATGACCAAGTTCCTTTACAAGTTTCTCACCCCTTCCATTCACACCCATTAATCAACGCATAGATTAAAGGCCTCAGGGTCCAATCACTTTTCAGATTGTATATATTGTTCTACCTTTGAACATTGTACTTCGGAACAAAACCTTCATCAAAGACCCAGGACAGACATTTCAAACCCATTTCACCACAGCATTCTTTATGCTACACAAAGTGATAGGATCTATCTGTCTCTTTAAGGGTATCTCTATCAAGCAGTTCCAAAAGGAAAATGTCCAGGTAAACAGCATCAGCACCTCCAGGAGCTTTTATAAATGTGAGTTCAAGAAGAGCGAAATTGCAATGCAATTTAAGGGTCTTTGTCCCCCAACTCTGCATCTTAAAACCATAGGGTGAACACAGAAATGTAGGTCAAAAGTGTAAATTGCACCTATACTACAACTAATTGGGATGATTTCTAGCCATCTCTACTTTCTGTCTGTTACGGAGTCCACCATGTCTGCCTCAAGGCATATTGCCTAGTGTTAAATAGTGCCAGCAGTTGATTGCAAACAACACTATGTGTTGACTTGCATGTAAAATGAGACATGTATAATATAGACATATTTGTACATACACACATACTCACAGAAAGAGGCAAGCAGTAGAGGAGCTTTGTCTTAGGAACTCTCACGGAAGAGATGGTAGAAATCTTGTAAGGCAGAGAGGTCACTGAGACACTGTATGTCTCTATCTGCACAAAATCAGGCCAGTCTGCCTTGCATCCCTAAGTGGTATGGTATCACTATCCATCATCCCCATCTGCGAATATATGGACTATTGATGAAGGATGGAGAATCAGTTTTCATCAAAGGTAAGGCTTTTGTATGTGATAGGTTTGCCATGCTCTACTGGTTTCCGCATGTCCAAGAGTTTATGGGCAACACAATTGATTTGAATTGGGTTGTATCAAAGGGGAGAAAAGTAGACTTGAACTTGGGAGGAGGATTAAGGTGGGAATGGGTCTGGTTTTAGTCTGGGAGGAGTTATCAAGAGAATTGGAAAGTGAATTCCATCAAAAAAATTGTATGAAGTTCTCAAGGAATTAATTAATGTAGTTCTTAATATACAATGTCTTTACTGAACATATACAGACCACTTATATTTCAATCTCCTAAATAGCAACTCATTTTGTAGCACTTACATTACATTAAGTGCAAAAGTAATCCAGAGATTATTTAAAATAAAGAAGGATCAGGGGATATGGCCCAGAGACAATGCCATGTGTGTGTTCAAACATTCACCTACAACACCAGTGCTTATGATTTTGGGAGGGGCAGAGATAGGAAGATGACTGTGGCTTCCTGAAAGCCAGCTCAGCAAGAAACCCAGTCACAAGGTGATAAGTTATATAGGAAAAGAGTAGATCACACTATACCCTTCCCTAGCCTCTGAACTTACCTGTACAGTTCTCTATGCAGACTCACATAAATATGATTAAAATATGCAAGAGGTTATTTTGCATAGCTTATATTCAAAAGCAATGTTGTTTTAGACTAGAAACCTGAGGACTTTATATCATTATAGTTCCTGGAGCAAACTCCCAAGATATAGATGATGGGTATATCTTCTTACTGTGCAAAGGAAACCTCAGTTAAGTGTGTGTGTCAGTGACTCCAAACAGCTTTCCTCCTCTATGTTCCTTTATATAGCATAGAATGATCTGTAAATAATGAAAATATGAAAACAAAGCTTTTTTGAGATTTTAGGCTTGTGTTAAAATCATATTTATAACATTGTATTAAATGGAAGTGAAATCTTCAGCTCTCAGGAACAATACAGTCAATGCTGTAGGCTTCTGTTTTGTCCCATTGTGAACAAAATTAATTGCACATCAACAGGTCCCACACTTTTAACTAAATCAGGGAGAACGGCTATGTTTCCGTACAAATAAGTAATGTCAATGTGATTATTCAAGTAGAAATCTGGCAGGGTTAGGATGCGTTTGGCTTATGTGATAGTGATGACTGATTAGTTTCTTGTTATTCAAATAACCCTTACCTCTGAGAAAAGACAAGTAATGATATAAGATATACTACAAAGTGACATGGACACTTATTACTAGATTTCATTTTCCTTTACATACTTTAGTTGTTTGAAAAATTGTGGCCCACAGAAGCTCAAATATTCAAAGGTGTTAGTTTTCCAGGTGGTGAGATGTTAAGAAAGAATTAGGATTTGTATTTTTATTAAAGGAGATTTGTCACTATTCTTTGAAATATCAAAAATCCATCAGGCTCTCTCTCTCTCATTCTTACTCTCTCCTCATTCTCTCTGTCTCTGTCTCTTTGTCTCTGTCTCTGTCTCTATCTCTGTCGCTCTCTCTCTCTTTCATTCTCTGTCTTTCTCTGTCTCTGTTTGTTGTCTGTAGTATTGCTTGTGAGCTCTCAGCTACTGCTCTACACATGTGTGCCTGCGTGTTGCCATGGTGTTTACCATGATGTCCTGGAGTCGCCTTCTGAAACTGTAAGACCACAATTAAATATTTCATCTTATAATTTGGTGTGGTCATGATGTCTCACATCATTAGAACAGTAACCAAGACATCCATATTCCAGTTAATTTTTTCAATCGTTCTGTATTTATTTCATTAAAGTTACCTTTTGTCCATTGAAAAGTTTTAAGAATACTTTTAAAGATCCTGAACAAATAGTGCCAGTAGGAGTGGCACTGTTAGGAGGTGTGGCCTTGTTGAAGTATGTGTGACCCTGTTGGAGTAGATGTGGCCTTGTTGGAGGAAATGTAATACTGTGCTTGTGGACTTTGAGGTCCGTTATGCTTAAGCTGTCCCCAGTGTGACACACAGTCTCCATCTTCTACCTGTGTATCAAGATGTAAAACTCTCAGCTCCTTCTCTAGCATTGTGTCTGTCAGAATGCTTCCATATTTCCAGTCATGATAATAATGGAGTAAACCTCTGAAAACAAGTTACAAAGTGTTCAAGAGTTACTGTGATCCTGGAGACTCTTCATGGCAATAAAACCCAAACTAACACAAACACAAACATTCAAAAACACATTTGATATTTTGACTATTCTTGGCCTAGGGAGTGGCACTACTGGGAGCTAATAACCTTGTTGAAGTAAGTTTGGCCTTGTTGAAAGAAATTTATCTTTGTGAACATGGACTTTAATGCCCTCTGCCTAGCTGCCTGAAAGCTAATCATTTCCTAGCACCCTTCAGATGAAGATGTAGAACTCTCAGCTCCAAATGCACGTGCCTGCCAGATCCTGCCATATTCCTACCTTGATGATAATGGACTGAATTTCTGAACCTGTAAGCCAGGGTAAATTGAAAAGTGTCTCTGCTGATAGTTGGTTGCTATTCCAGAAAGACCAAAAGTTATTACGTACCATCCAGAGTCTGAGAATACATTGGTTTAGCTTCTAGCATTTGACAGAAAACAGAATTAACAAGACAATGAGAATATAAAATTTCGTATTTCATACTTAGAGACACATGGGTTATAGATCTGCAGAACTCAAGGTTTTATGGGTGGTATGGTAGGGTGATTAGTGTCTGTATATGAGTGCAGTGTCTGTTCCCAAGTCTGATGTCACACATACACATATGTTCAGTAATGAGTAGAATATCTTCAACACTTGCTCTCTTAGAGTGAAACCCTCTCACCATTTTGACTAGTTTGACTGTCCAATACACTATTGGGATATCTACCTGTCTCCACCCCACAGTGTTGCAGATATGAATAGACATGCCTGGAATTTTACAGAGGTGCTGAGAATACATGAACTCCACTGAGCCATCTTCTCAGCCCCCAGCAGTGTATTGTTTATTGAAATCAATGATCATATCAGTAGAGAAATGAAAACCAACATGACCCTGATATTTTACCTTACCTCCACCTTACACCAACTAAATGAATTTTAAATATAAATTTAATTTATGTCCAAATGAATCAGATTACATTCTAATGAAAGATAAAATTGGAGTGTATCCAGATGAAAGCTATGTTAGTATATTTTTGGCCATTTATATGGAGAATAACCTATATTTTCAGTACACTAGGAGAGCAAATGCATGTAAATGAGTTCAACCAAAGAAAATCTTTGTTCCAGTGAATTTCTTTGTAAAATAACGTTGAAAATCATGCCATTTCAGTTATATATATTTAATTATTTTGAGTATGTTATTATGGGAACATGTGAGTTTTCTTGGATTCCGATTGCAGAATTAGAGTATAGGGGACCTGATTATGTGGCACTATTATTTTTTATTAATTAGTTCATTCATTGTCCACCTTCCTACTGTTCCACATCCCATATCTACTGCCCATCCCCTGTCTCCAAGGGCAAGTCCCCATCCTACCGGATCTCTAAACACCTTGATGTCTCTAGTTTGTTGAGAATTTGGTACATCATTTCTGATTGAATAGAGATCAAGCAGATTTTTTTCTGTGTATGTTTTAGAGACCTTCTGATAGTTCATATATGCTGCCTGTTTGGTTGTCTAGCATTTGGGAGAATTCTAGGTCCATAGTATTTGAGACAACTGGTCCTGTCAGCCTCCTTCAGTCTTTCTCAAATTAAACCAATGGTTCTGCAGATTCTGTCCATTGGTTGTTTGCATACATCTGCATCTCACTGTTTCACCTGCTCATTATTTCTTCATAAGTACAGTCATCCTAGCATTAATATTACAAGTATCTGAATTCAGAAACATACAGAGGCTGTGTACTGCAAGCAGGTCTTCTGCAAAAGCAATATATAATATAAGTACTAAAATTGATATCAGTGCTCTACAATATTCTATTCTATGTGATGAAATCTCTCTCTCTCTCTTTCTCTCTCTCTCTCTCAATATATATATTTCTCTAACACTTAGTATGAATAAAGATTCTCTTATATTCTCTCCTACAAAGGGGATGATATTGGCATGTCATCTGCAACATTCATTCACTTTCCTACACAGTTTGTGCTTTCTCTTAGCAATCAACTAATATCTAAATCACACATGCACTCAGATTACAAAGTAAGGTATCTGAGCTCATGCAAACTGTTATTCTGAGTCAGAGTAGTTGGAGGACAATTCCAAACTGTAGTTACATCCAAGAGCATGGACTTTAACAACTTGTGAATCAGTAGAAGAAAAGACAATGTATAGACACGGTTGTTTCTTTTGGTTTGGTTTGGTTTAGCTTTGCTTATTTCAGTTACCCACAATCATTATAAGAAACACAGAGAAACACAGATTAATGCCTGTATCTTGAACTGAATGCAAACAGGGGCCTTAGAACCAACATTTTATTTCTGTTACAATATACAATATATATTTTTAGAGATTTTTTTATTTATTAGCTATTATACCCACTGCAACAAGTTTAAGAAATATTCCTAGTGACCCAAATAGCAGCTTTATGATTCAGATGCAGATATTTTCACCCAATCAATGGATTGAAGCATCTGACCCCTGTTGTTGAATTAATGAGGTCAAAGATATTAAAGAAGAGGGCATCCCTGTGGTAGGATACCTGTCTCAATTGAAGTGTTCCCCCAAGATGTCTGAAATTGTGGCCCAACAAAGAGACAGAATGCACCTGCTGATATGAGGCCTCCAACACACATACAGGAGAGGATTGCTGGGAGGAGAACTCTACAATTCCACTCTCCCCACTGGAGGGCATTTCATCTAATGTTTTTTTTTTTTTTTTTTTTTTTTTTTTTTTAATTCCTGAGAGTCTCTCACATCCCAGGTCTCTGGTATACTCTAGAGCGTTTTCTCATTTCCTCCTTCACAAAGTTGCCTGTTTCCATTCTTTTCGCTGGTCTTCATCAATTCAGTCCTGTTTCCCACAACCACAGTACCTGATAAAATTCCTCTATTCTCCTTCTTGTCCCATTTCCCACCCAGGTCTCTCCCTTCCCCTATCTGTATTGATTTTTTAACCTTCTTATCATTTCTAATTATGTTTATGACTAATAAAATAATTGAAGTTTATTTTTTTGATTCATTATCTTATTAGTTTCCAAAGGGATGATATACAAATACCAAACGTACATTGGTTTAATTTTATTTCATTTCATTTGATTTTTGAGATAGGCAGTTAGTATGTTTTTTATTCTCCAGGAAGGTCTAGAGTGTTGAGGTTCAGCATTCCATGCTAGTACCATTACAGGTATGTAAAAACTTACCTGGCTTTAATTGCTTATAATAAAATAGTCCCAAAATATCTATAAACACTATAAAATAAACACCTTCCAGTCTGAGAGATGAAAATATTTCCTGTTCATTTACAAACCTCATTGATAGAAAGTATATTTGTTTCTTGAAACAAACTAAACTGCAAACTGAGTGCCATGATTAGATCCCTCTCTGGTTTCCAGGCTCAGCCGCTTCTCTCTGTTCCCATTATTATTGATGCTCTCGAACAGGGGAATGCCAGGCCTACGACATGAGAGTGAGTGGGTAAGGGGAAGGGTTGGGGGAACATACAGGGGAATTTTGGGATAGCATTTGAAATCTAAATGAAGAAAACATCTAATTGAAAAAAAAAACTTAAGTGTATTCACATATGTACACAGGTACATGTGGCACATATGTACATAATTTAAAATTATCATTCCTTTTCAATACTGTGTTTTTCATTTATTTTATTATTATTATTAATATATATGGCAATTCTGAAACTTACTTTGTAGACTAGAATGTCCTCAAACTGAGATTTGCCTACCTCTACCTTCCAAAAACTGAGATAAAAGGTGTGTGCCACCACCACCTGGCTTCCGAAATATTTTTTACTTAGTGGGAGATGTCCATTATTTTTTTCCTGTTCGGATATATCAAAATCATCAAGATGTCATTTTTCCTTTATCAATTTATGAGATTAAATCAATCCTGTAAAAATATTTCAGGTACTTTTGGAGACAGGTAAGTTTACAAGAAACATCATTTAAAAAATATTTTATTTCTGGAGCCAAAACCTTGAGTAGACCTTGCATGCAAACTCTGTAGCTAGCCTTATAACACCCGGAGACAACTCCACTGCCAATCATCTAACATTCATAGGATCCGATGATCAGACAAGAGGAAGACACAACATCATTCCCCAACACCTGGAGTAGAGGGTACCAGAAAGACACAGGCATGCAGGAACTCCACCAGACCAGTGGTATGGATTGCATCCATTCTGTCTGGGACAGGGCCCTGAGCAGTCCTTGGATGCAAACTCAGCAGCCAGCCCCATAACACCCAGAGGAAGCTCCACTACCTGAAGATCTAATATGGCCAGGGTCAGAGGATCCCAGGATCCTAGGAGCTTAGTCACACCAGGATCTCAAGGTTCCAAGGGCAGCTTGACTCCCAGGATGTCAGACCCACCCAGCATCTCATAATCACAGTATACCGTAATAACAGGATCACAGAGACAGCTAGATTTGAAGAGTTATGACACAACCAATATCACAGGAAGGACAGTCTGATGTAGCCAGGGCATGTAGCACTTGAGATATCCAGATGGTGAGAGGCAAGGATAAGTTAATAAGCAAGAGAAACCAAAGTTATTTGGAATAATCAGCACCCAACACTTGTACCATATCAAGTGGATACCCCAACACACCCTAAAAGTAAGACATGGATCTAAAGTCACTTCTCATAGTGATGATGAAGGACTTTAAGATGGACATTAGTAACTCTCTTAACGAAATGCAGGAGAACACAGATAAACATGTAGAAGTCCTTAAAGAGGATACACAAAAATCTGTTAAATAGATTCAGGAAAACACAATCAAACAGGTGAAGGAGCAGAACAAAACCATCCATAATCTAAAAATGGAAATAGAAACAATTGACAATTCTCACTCAGGCCATGAAGCTATGGAATATTCCCATTTACTGAGATCCAGAGGAGTAGCCATTTGGAAGATTGTGTCCCTAAATGTGAAGGTTGTGCTGAAACTCTTATGAAAATTGAGAACAATTTTAAATATGAAAGAAAAAAACACACATTAAAAATTCATGTCGGCAAAATTGACAGCCTTCTATATGTCACAAAACACACAAGCAGAGATTACAATTACAATAATTATTTTTATATCAAGGGGTCAAAACTCCTGATACAATCAATGTCCAAGAAGAGATATTTAGAGCACACACTCACCGGGGACAAACTGTCATGACTGGGACAGCATGGCAGGAAACAAAATGTTGATCTGTTTCATTGAGGGCCAGCATGGGGCCTTCTTACACTTTTGTGGAATAAGCAGCCAAGAGTTAGGTCAGAAATAGCCAGCGCCCTCAATTATGCCAAAGTAACCTATTTCTGCTAGGGAACAGTCCCAAATGTTCCACAAACTTGCTAGACTGTTCCACTAGTTTGAGACACCTGAGACTGTGGGAAAATTTCACACCCAATCTTAATGAAACTGAACCAGGCATGTGTAAAATACTTTTTGAAAATAGTTTCATTTCAATTCAGGAAAAAGGACAGAGAGCCCTGCTTTGTAATGGATGGAGTTAGTCTTTAGCTTCCATTGTGCACCCTAAATGAAACATAGTGTAAACGAAGCAGTTTTCTATGCAGCAAGTAAAGAGTGAAAACAACACACTAATGGAGATAAAATGCAAAGAACCGGGATATATAGTAACAATTCCAATTGTAAGTGTGAAAAAACAAATATACATATATGTGAGTTGTGCTTGTTATTTTCCTACTGGTTTGATTGTACAGGATAAAAAAAACAATACTCTGTCCGTATTGGCCACAGTTTCATTCATCATTGTGTTAGTGGACCCAATCTAGGAATTAATCATCAGGGTTTGACAGCAAAATCCATCGGCTCAATACACCAGACATTAGCTGGAAAGTGAGGTACAAGTAGGTCATGTCCTTTGGTTTCTTCTCTCTGAGTCTGTTATATGGGCGTCCTGTCATTGTTTGTTATTGCTGTTGGTTGTTGTTTTAAAATTTGAAATATTGAATGCAAAAGCAAGTGGCAGGAGCCCAACAGGTCTTTGCATTCTTACTTTCTCCTTTCCATCACTCTCCAATTCTTCCAATCCCCAGCTTTCATTCAAACATAAAGAAACAATGTGAAAATAAGACTCCTTCATCATCTTTACTTTGTGCTTGCATGTTGGCTGTAATCATCTTGAAAACATTAAAAATCAGGCTAAGATTCTGCCTATGTTTGATAGGGTTTCATTGCTGTGAAGAGACACCATGACTCAGGCAACTCTTATAAAGGAAAATTTAATAGAGGTTGTCTTACAGTTTTAGAGGGTCAGGTCAGTACATTATTATCATGGTGGGAAGCATGGCAACATCCAGGTAGAAGGGGTGATGTAGAAGGAAAGAAGTTTTCTATATCTTAATCTGAAAGCATACAGGAGGAAGCTTGTGGCCAAAGCAGCAAGGAAAAGCATCTCTCTTCATCACTGGGCAGAGTTTGAGCACTAGATAAAAGCCAGCCTACACAATGATCAAGGCCACATCTGCTAATAGTGCCACTTCCCATGGGCCAAGGATATTCTAATCATCAAACTGCTACATACCTGCAAACACTCCTGTATGCATGTATGCACACACACACAAAGACACACACACACACACACACACACACACACACACACACACACACACACTTTCATGCCTATTGCACGTGATATTGCATAAAAATATATTTGTTTATTTACTCATATATTTATTTTTTACTTACTTTCTTGCTTGCTTATTACTTACTTATTTACTTATTTACTTACTTACTTAGTTTTAAATGTTTTGCTGAAGAACTTTGTACATAAACATAATGAGTTTGAGTAAATCCATCCCCATCTTCTCCTCCTTGAATTGCTCTCCATTTCTCCTGTATCACTTTTAGCTTTAATTCCATGCACATTTTAATAAAGACCACTGAGTGAATTTAGTGCTGACTACATATGTGGGGTTAGGGAAACACATCCACTGGAACATGGGCAGCCTCTGAGGAGCCAAATCTATGAAGAAAACTGGCCCTCACACCTGCAGCCACTAATTGCCAATTTTTTGGGGTGAAATTTTCTCTGCTCCCCCATCTATTCTTCAAGAACTGTGAGATAGAAAATTTTAAAAAAAGGTGTTGAGATCTGCTTAGAAAGGACTTTAATCTCAGGATATGGGAATCAAAACCAGGTAGAGATGAATTCTCTGCTGATCTGCACAGGAAAGCACAGAAATCTAGGACTATACAGAAATATCCAGTTCCAGAGAAGAAAAAAAAAAAAAGAAACAGGGAGGAATTGGAAAGTACAAATAATAATTTGAATGTACAGATTGTAAATCCTGTCTCTGGGAGTAATAATCAAGATACTTTGAAAGGAACAATCAAGCCATGTTTAAAAGACTGGACACACCATTTGGCATATGTTATATAAATCAGTAAAAATAATTAAAAATGTCTCATTAAAATTCACAACAGTCCCCTTAAGTTTTTTCTTCTGGTTTTCTTCTTTAAATATCTTATTGAATCTGAAGTGATGGCTCAGCATTTCTGAACACTGGTAGCTCATGCACAGCATACACTTGGACTTGCCACATTTCCATTGGCTGTTTACAACTTCTTCTATTTTAGTAACCACAGGGAATCCACACTCCCCCTTCCCATGAGACAATGTATCCATACCTATACAGAGAATTCAAAATAAACAAAATCTCTTCAATCTGTCTCACCAATCATACATTAGGTCCAATGCTTGGGTGCTTTCTGTTTCAGGCTCACAATGATCAATGGTATATACTTTCTAGGTTGTATAACTGCACTTCATTTCTCTACAGGAACCTTTCCTCAGATTCTGTCCTCATCAAGAATCCCATCTAATACCATCAGATACTTCTATGCATCAGAGGGAACAAGGTCTAGCTGTGTGCCTTGCAGGTTGGGTAGAGCACTGTCAATATCCCTTCTCCTCCAGCAAACCCTCTCAAGGCTCACAACGGTTGTCTTCCAGAATAAAATCTGATTGCCTAAGAGAAGGAGCAAATCATCTCTGCTTGCTCTAATGTCTAAATGACATTGCAGATTAAGAAAAAAAATGGAGCTTCCCTAAGATTCTCAGTCCGGAAGCATTTGGACAATCCATTACTTTCATAGGGTCCAAAATTGTTTGAATTCTACAGACCAATGAATTGTCCCATTAGAAGCCAACTTTCCAGCAGGTAGCAGCAGCTCCAACTGTTGTCTCCAAAGGCAGTTAAACAAAAGCAACCTGAAGAGGCAGGTGAACTGCTCCTGGTCCCACCAAGGTGACTTTGGTTTCTGGTGGGAGGGGGCAATTACATGATGTGAGAACTCTGTTCTGTTGATGTGCTCACCCACCAAAACACTCCTCTTGGAAAGACCAGGAATGAGTTCCTCTTCCAAAATCCCTCCTCTTGCATGTGGTGTTCATTCCATGGGTGTGGGGAGTAGGCTCTATTACTTGGGTACTCTGTTTCTAAATGAGGTGACACACAGTGATCACTCTCTCCTATCTTTCACAGATGATTGAGACTCCTAATCTAGACATTATTTATTTATTTATTTATTCAATCTGCGAAGGCAGATATGGTTGTTTGCTAACATTACAGTTTGCATGGACACTTCATATATGTAATACATCAGAGGACAGAAGAGGATACAGCAGCATATGCTGCTGGAATTACAGGGAGGATGAGAAAGAAAGGGGGGGCAGGGAGTGAGAGGGAAGAGAGAAACACAGACTGAGACTGAGATACAGAGAGATAGCAATACAGAGAGTGGGAAAGTTAGAAGGAAAGAGAGAGAGGCAGAGAGACAGAGAGACAGAGAGACAGATAGAGAGACAGAGAAACAGTCACAATGTAATTGCTGGAAATTGAAGCCACGACCTGTGTGATAGCAGCAAGTCTGTCCAATACATACATTGTCTCTTGAGATTTTGGCTCCAATTTTAATTGGCCAAGAAAGACCTGATGCTATGTATTCTGGAGCTGACCTTTTGTATATCATCGTATTCCTGGAAACAGTTTCACATCTAGGGAACATGACCTTTAATCAGTCTTGATGCATCTCACATATCCTATGCCCAGACACCAAAGGAGACATATGGAAGGTTTCCTGTTGTGGTCTGGTAAATGCTCGCAATTCCTGACAAGAATCTCCAGAAGAATAAAGCCAATACAGTCGAAACAACCTTAGCCCTGTTCAGAGTGAGATACCTGCCTTCTTAATGCTTCTCAGTACAGCTTTATATAGTGTATTAGCTTACTCTTGGTCAGAATTCACCATAGATCACAAACATCCTATTCAGATTTCTCTCTCTTTATCAATTTTTTCTTGCTGTAGTGGTGGTGATTTTTTAAGAGAGCCTTATAAGAATTAATTTACTCTTAGATGAATTTGGACATTTTGAGAAAGATTGTATTCCTACACCATTTTTCGCTCATGAGAAAATGGGGAGGTGGTACATGGCTTAGAGTATAAGATCATTGGCCCCTGTGCACAGGTTCCAGGATTCAATTACCAGGGCCCATCTTGTTTGTCACAGCCACAGGTAAGTGCTGTTTCAGGGGATCTAATACTATCTAACTTCTGATCTCTACACGGTCCAGTTTAGTGCACAGGCAGCAGACACACCCCTTCAGGTAAAACATTCATAAAATAGAAATAATGAAAATTCTACAGTTTACCAATTGCCATATAAAACTTGATTTCCAAATGATCACACATACTATTAGGAGAGGACCTCAAAATGTGGATGTAGGTCAAAAATTTTGATATATTTGATACTTATTTTTTCTTTCTTTTCTGTTTTACACCACCTAGGACCCCACATCCCAATGACCTGGAGGAGAGTAAGCCAGAGTTCTTCCATAGTCTTTGCTTCAGTTCCTGTCTCCACTTACCAGCTCTGATTAAGGTGTTGTCCAGACTTCCCTAGATAACACAGTTTAAAACCTGAAAGTTGAAAACAGAAAGAATCCATTACATCATTTGGTAGATTTGGGTCCCAATTTTTACCTCATTGAAATCAAGACAGGACTGTATGCTTGCAATAATGTTATCTGCCTGTGCTTAAACTTCTGACTAAAAAACTCTTTGTTCAAAACAGTGCAGTGACCGATGAGCATCAGACAGTTACATAGCAATTGTTGCCCTATGAATTTGGATACATCTCTGATTATATTGAAGTTCAAATTCAATTAAATGGTTTTAGTAGTAGGTAGACAGGCACCTAGTGTTGAGGTAAAACAAATTCCACAGTAGATCAGTTCTAAAACTACATTATTCTGCATGATATCTCAGCACTAATGAATAGGCAGCTGCACAAGCAAAAGAAGAGGAAAAGGAAGAAACACAGGCAGACACAGATGCAGAGGTTGAGAAACAGGCTGAGATAGAGAATGAAGAAGGAGAAAAGGAAGGGCAGGCAGAGTCACAGGGACAGTCAAAGGGAGATTCAGAATCAGAGACAGAGTCAGAATGTGTGGGGTGCATGTACCTAGTGTGTGTCTTTCTAATTTTTAGACCTTTTAGGAAGTTACATTAACTCAAGTGTCCTGAGAGATGGGGTGATTGGTTGCAACAAATTTCTCAGATTACAACCAGTATACCAAGACATGGTTTCTGTCTAATTGGCCACCCAGACCCAAGGAATACTTATAATAGGAGAGATCCCAGGCTAATGGTTTTCTTTCTTATAATAAGTCTGTCTCTCCCAGTCACAGAATAAAAGGAAATTATGATTCATTGGAAAAGAACACATAAATGGCTCCAGAAACTCAGCCAAGTCTATTAAGATATATATATATTATCACAAAGCTCTCACACAACTTTTTAAAAATCCTCTACTGGATTCATCTTCTAAGTATACACTGTATGTTATGTATAGTATATCATAAAATACTAAATAGGAATATCTAGCTATGTACACTGAATGTATACTGTGAGGAGCTGCCCTTTCAATCTCCATTACAAGATGGCGCTGACATCCATTGTTCTAACTGGTAAAGAAATAGTCTGTGTATGTGCTGGGGTATTTTTCCATTCTTTGTGCCCTTCCTGTTCTGTGGCGTCATATGGGCTGATAGTGAGCAGCCCTTAGGGTGAAATATGTCTCTAACACTTCTTGTGGTCTATTTAAGGACCGAGTTTCCTGTGTTCTAAGCCTCCTCGCCCAAAAGCTAATCATCTTTCTCTTGAGATGGATTAAAGCTATGCTGCAGAAAGATCTGAGTGTGTCCTGTGTGTGTGTGTTATCGACGGTGAGACTCTTTATCATCACAAACACAGTATACTGAATGCACAAAGCATTAGTACTGTAACTCCATGGATAAATCATGTTCATGAAGTAACACTAACAGAGATTTACACACAATATTTGCATTTCATTTGTGTTCCCGAGATGAAAATTATTTTCATCAACACACATGGCACTGCATAGAACGGGTATGACTAATATTAAAATAGTAAACAGCTGACTGCAAGAAGTATAGAAATCAGAGTTAGTAAGACTTTGGTGGAATACTATATTTACATACTCACAACATCCATTAGTGAAGAACTCCTGCTGCATTAACTTTGCACAAGATTTATTGTCAAAACTTGTACTTTTAGTCTGGTGGTTGGTGGTTGGTTACACAAGTTGGTTGTGGTTTGTTAGTAGCCATAATTAAAGGAGAAGAACAAGGAAAAAAATTAAATTCAGAGATTTTCTAATTCCTCTCTCTAATATACCCTTATTTTTGTCCTATCTAGCGTTAGGGGTTATAAAAAGAAGATCCTAGAAAATATCAAACACCAACTATAAAAATGAATCCTTAATTACTGTCCACCAGAAACCACCAATTGTGAAGAAATACACTTTATCTTCTTTATCATAAGTTTTAAAGGACTCTCTTCAATAGCTTCCTGACTGGACTGTTCTTTTTTCTTCTGTGTTCTTTTTCCTTGTGTGTGTGTGTGTGTGTGTGTGTGTGTGTGTGTGTGTGTGCATGAGGGTGAGTGCGTGTGACTTCCTGTGATTAATACCTTCCTGTGTTGTTAACCATTCATATTTGCTGTGGATTTACTCACAACAAACAGATAAACTGAATTGTGAGTATCTTTTTTTTTGGTGTCTGTTTTGTTTTTCTTTTCTGGTGGTGGGTTTAGCATGTATGTAAATCAAACACTACCATCGAGTCACATCTCTAGCTTAGACAGGGTTTTGAATTCTTTAACACTAGTTATTTCTCTCCATATTACTGTAACATTATAATGTTTTTATTGTACTCCTGATCTGTTACTGAAATTTTATTTCTATTTACTCCAAATTTATGTAGGTGCTAAGCAACGTCAACCCATTGCTGATATTTTTTGTCAATAAGGCAAGTTGATCAATAAATGACTTTTTTTTTCTGACTAGTGCCATATTGTGTTTTCTTGAAGACTTGTATCTTATGAGCCGGAGCAGAAACTTGTAATGTACACTTGAGGAGGGTTTTTTTGGGATTTGGAGGGTACTTCAGTGTACTAAATGAATGTCAGGTGCCTGATGTTCTATCAAGGTAATGGTGCTCCTTAAGCTACATGTTCATCTTTATTTTCTCCTACACTTTTCATAACAATATTTTTCAGTACCACAGAGCAAATGTTACAGGTTCTTAGCTTTTAAACTCTCAGTAAACACCAAAGTCTCAATTTTGGACTTCAGTGCAGCCTCTTCTCTAAAAGCTAGTCAGAGGATGCTTAGTCCTGTGAGCCCAATCCTTTCTTTTTATTCCAAGCATGGAGGGAAGCTGGCATTCCCTGTAAGGGTTTTGCAATTAGAGATTCTGGTGTCAGCAGATCTTACTTGTCACCCTATTGAGTTTGCTCATCTGTAATAGCAAGTGAAAGAGTGGTAATCAGTACCATGATGGCTCAAAAGAAGTCTAGAACACCACTGCATTCTGCCCCCTTGTGGGTGCCATCCCTGTCACATTTTGAAGAGAAACAGTGCTCCTTCCAGGAAGCTGCTGGGAATTGAACTGCACTCCTCTGCATGCTGTCAGACCCAGCCTCCAGGTCTGGACTGACTCTCCTTAAAGATAGTCACTTACCCTCCTGGCCCCAGTCCCTAATTCTCTCTCAGTTCTCCACAAAACAGGAGACTCTCTTTATTTTTTGTGCCAAATGATGCCAGCTTCATTTCAAATATCCTGATAAACTAAACTGGTTGGGTCTTAAAATAATTTCTTTCTCTCAAACACCTATTTATCAGGAAAACTGTCAGTGAGAATGGCTGAGACATCTAGTCTGGGCGAGTTTCCCATGATTAAGGGCAGGGAATATGAAGATAAGGCCAACTTATTAATATACTTCCAAAGTCTAGTTTTAATTGGCATCTCTAATGCTGTGCAGAAGAAATGTGAGATTGTGAGGTGACTTCACAGATTAATATAAGAGGTGAGTCTAGAAAATCAGGAGCTGTCTATTGAGAACAGCACTGGACCATGGCCCTCCTTTGAGGATTTACACTTTAAAGCTGAGATAAACTGTAAAAAAATTATGTCTTTCTGAAGTTTATGCCATGGAACGTCCACATAATATCTTAGTTCATTTGTGTGATGTTTTTATACATGGCTGTAAATGCTTTTATGTTAACCTGTGTGTGCTAGTAAGTGTTTGCCTTCTTAACATGAAGCTAAAGTCACCTGGGAAGAGGGAACCTCAAATTGGATCTGTCTACATTAGATGAGGCTATAGCCATGTTTATTTGTTTTCTTAGAAATTTTTCTTTAAATTTTCCATCTTATGTGACCTGAAAGTATCCATCTCCCTGTTTATCCTCCTACCATCGAACTCAGAGACACAGTGAAACTAACAGAAGTTATGGGCCAAATGAATTTAACAGATACCTATAGAACATCACCCAAAAACAAGAACACACATAATATGCACTCATTCTTAAGTGTATATTAGGCAAAAAAAAACATGGAATACCCATGATACAATTCATTGATACTATCCATTATCTCTACCTATGGTCAGGATTATTTTTCTGATTTTTCTTTGTATAGATTCCTGATTCTTGAAGGAGAGAGCTCGATAAAGGCATCCTCTTTAATCTTTAATTCTCTGAGTCTCTCACTCTCTGTGCATTGTCCAGTTGTGTCTTTCTGTGATTATTACCAGTTTTGTAGGAAACTCACCTCTGATGAAGGCTGAGGCATATATACTAACATATGGGTGGAGCCATTAGGATTCATGAGAAGTCATTTTACTGCTGTGGTTATTTAACAAAATTTATGATGGCAGATTTTCACTTAGTGTTTTATGACCTTTCTAGTCTCAGATCTTGGCCTGATATTTCCCTCCACATTTAACCCTCCTATTTTAGTGTCTTCTTCATTCCTTTATACCACTATATTCTACTTCCCCTTCCTTGGAAGAGCTCCTCCTTCTTTATGGTTCCTTACTAGATAGCTCATCTCTGTTACCCTAAATGAAAAACAAACATATATAAACCTTACAAGCTAACTCCATACATAGGTGAAAACATTCCATTTGTGTCGTTCTGGGTCTGATTTGACTGTTGGATATTTTCCCTTTTTTTGTTTTTTTGTTTTTTTTTTTTGTTTTTGTTTTTTTTTTGATACTTCAATCCTTCTTTTTTAAAAAAATATTTTTATTACGTATTTTCCTCAATTACATTTCCAATGCTACACCAAAAGTTCCCCATACCCTCCTCCCCAGTTCCCTACCCACCAATTCCCATTTATTTTTTGGCTCTGGCGTTGCCCTGTACTGGGGCATATAAAGTTTGGTTGTCCAATGGGCCTCTCTTTCAGTGATGGCTGACTAGGTCACCTTTTGATACAAATGTAGCTAGAGTCCAGAGCTCCGTGGTACTGATAAGTTAATAATGTGGTTCCATCTGTAGGGTTGCAGATTCCTTTAGCTTCTTGTGTACTTTCTCTAGTCCTCCATTGGGAGCCCTGTGATCCATATAATATCTGACTGTGAGTATCCACGTCTGTGGTTGCTAGGCCCTGGCATAGTCTCACATGAGACAGCTGATTAACAGTTGATGGGAGAGGATCCAGTACTCAGTGAGTGGTGCTATCTCTGCAAAGATGGTGATAAAATATATAAGAAAGCAACCTGAGGGTAGTGTTTGAAAAATGAGTCAGTGTTTAAGAGAACTGGCTGCTCTCTTAGAAGGTCAGGATTTGAATCACAGAACTCAGGTGGCAGCTCACAGCCTCATGAAGCTCCAATATCAAGGGACCAAGCTCCCTCTTTTGGACTCTGTGAACCCTGGACAAAAAAGGCCCACAGACATTCACGCAAACAAAACATTTTTATATATACATATATGATATTAAAATAAAAGTTAAAAGGCATTTTTAAATTTTGTAAGTAGAAAAGCTGAGAAAACTGTGTTGAGAAACAAGCCAATAAGCAGCCTTGCTCCATGTACCCTGCCTATAATCCTACATGGGTTCCTGCCCTGATTTCACTCAGTGATGGAGTGTGATGTGGAAGAATAACACAAACTAATCTTTTTCAAAAGAGAAGGGAGGAGAGGGGGATTGGAATGGGGATTTGTTGATGGGAAACTGTGAAGGAAGTTATCATTTAAATTGTAAATAGATAACTAAATTAATGATGAAAAAAATAAGTCCTGTCAAGAACTCCAATGTGACAGTGTGAAACTGCTAATCTACAACCTGCTAAACTCACATGTGTGGGGTGTGGGCATGCAAGTGTTCTGTCTGAGCCTACAGGCCACTTAAATCCTCAAAAACCCTGTGGAGTTCAACCCTGACTTCCTGGCACAGATGATCCCCAAAGTGTATTGGGAAGTGCTTGTGCAGGTAGCAGACACCTCAATCTTGGCCCAGGTACACAAATAGCCAACTAGCTGCTATGAACAGGACAAGATACTTTTGAGGAAGATGTACCCACGTGTGGCTTGAGATTGATGTACTGGATGGTACTCTGCAATGGTCAGAATCCAGTGTTCTTTTCCCCATCATCCACAGGATCACCAATATGCTGTAGAATGATGAGGAGACAGAGAGGTAACCTTGCTAGCCACCACAATGCGATGTGGGAATGGGTATCCAGATCGAGGAAGACCCTCATGAAACAGTGGGGAGGGGATGGGATAGAGGGTTTCTGGAAGGGTGGGAAACTGAAAACGGACATCATTTGAAATGTATATAAAGAAAATATACAATTAAAAAAAGACCAACCAAAGAGTACAAAGGGCGGGGCCCATGGCTGCAGCTTCATATGTAGCAGAGAATGGCCTATTTGGACACCAGTGAGAGGTGAAGCTCCTGTTCAAGAGAAGGCTCTATACCCCAGTGTAAGGGAATGTCAGGACTAGGAAGTAGGAGTGGGTATTTTGTTGATTACTGAGAGGAGGGATGGCATAGTGGGTTTTCAGAGGGGAAACCAGGGAAGGGGATAAGATTTGAAATGAAAATAAAGAAAATGCCTCATAAAATAAAATAAAATAAAACAAAATAGATTGAAAACAACCACCTAGACACAATAAGTTAATAGCAGAATAATAAATAAGACAGTGTAGTGGTGCATACCTTTTATCCCTGCTCTTGGTAGTCAGAGGCAGGGGCAGGCAAATTTATGAGTTCAAGGCCAGCCTGATCTCCAGATTGAATTCCATGACAACCAGGGCTAAACAGAGAATCCCTGCCTCGAAAAAACAAAAAACAATAAACAAATAAAGAGAAAATGAATGACACACAGGCATACAGAAGAGGACTTGTCCCAAAGACAGCTCTGTCCTAAATATACTAGAGCACATTGCTTCACAAAATGAATTCTGAACATGCTCTCACATAGTGCATTTGAATATACTTTCTAGGTTAAACCCATATGATCACAAGAAACAAAAGGTAACAAGAAGATCAGAGTCAGAAGTATATCTCAGACTCATGTCAAAGACAGTCTGGGAGGCACACCATGCTTCGGTTTTCAAAGTTTTAATACTGCGGTTCCTTCATATATATACTTCCTTATGCTGTGTGGTGCCCCAACCGTAAAAATATTTTTTGCTGCTTCATAACTGAAATGTCCTACTGATATGAATTGTAACATACATTTCTGACATACAGATAGTCTAGGACAACTCCTGTGAAATTTGTCACAAGGACTAGCAACCTACAGGTTGCCAACCACAGTGCCAGCAACTAGGAAAACTAGCCAGCCCCTTGATTTTTACAATGTTGCCTTCCGTAACTGTGGTAGAATAGATGTGCTCTATTTTAGTGGTCTAAGCATGTTAGGATCTGTAACACTACCTGGAAACACACATACCAAATTGGATGAGGGAGTCTATTTTTTCTGTCCTGGACTTTGCAGGTTTGAGTCAGCTCTAACCAATTAGAAGAGAAAGGATACTGGATGAATTCCTACTCAAAGTCTTTGGAGACAACAGGGATTTTATTGGGTTCTCATGGAGAATGGGAGAGTGTTTGTGCTCCATTAAAAAGGTACTCACATTCACTATTTTGATGCCTTTCTTTCTATTTGAGTGTGCTTTGTACTTTTGTCTGCTATGTGTTGTGTTCTGTGTTCTTTGTTACTAACTCTAGGGTTCTTCCCATACTTGGAAAATGAAAGTCAGTTTGAAAACCTTTCATATTTGTTCTCTGTATAGAAACTCTCTCTCTCTCTCTCTCTCTCTCTCTCTCTCTCTCTCTCTCTCTCTCTCTCTCTCTCTCTCTCTCTTTGAGTTTTCAAGACAGTGTTTCTCTGTGTAGCCATGTTGTTCTGGAAATCACCCTGTAGACCAGGTTGGCCTCGAACTTAGAAATTCACCTGTCTCTGCTTTTCGAGTGCTGGGGTTAAAGTTGTTTGCCACCACCACTTGGAAATATGATTCTTTTAAAAAATTAGATTATGAGTCCTTTGTACCAAAAATGAGATCAAAATTTCAAGGAAGGTACTTTTAATTGAAAATGCATCTTTCTGATAAAAAAAAATGGGGTATTCCATGGAGATACAGAAGGTTGAAAATGACCCAAAAGGTATTGTTCTTCAACTAATTCCTTATCAGCTTGTAATTTTCTGAGGATATTGGCCACTGAGGCTTGAAGTATCAAAAACCCATCAGGCTATCTCTCTCTCATTCTTTCTCTCTCTTTCTCATTCTTTCACTCTCTCTCATTTTTTCTCTCTCCTCATTCTCTCTCTCTTTCTCTCTCTCTTTCTCTCTTTCTCTCTCTTTCTCTCTCTTTCTCTCTCTTTCTCTCTCTCTCTCTCTCTCTCTCTCTCTCTCTCTCTCTCTCTCTCTCTCTCTCGTTTTAAGCCATTCATCCAGTGGTTGGCATCTAATGTTAATCCATTTCTTGTCTATT
Organism: Mus musculus; assembly: GCF_000001635.26. Taxonomy (NCBI): domain Eukaryota; kingdom Metazoa; phylum Chordata; class Mammalia; order Rodentia; family Muridae; genus Mus; species Mus musculus. The sequence continues at coordinate 36,866,187 of NC_000087.7, forward strand.
TCACACAGTGAGGCAATCAATATTGATGATATGACTGTGAAATGGTCCTTCTTACTTTTTTTTTCTTTTGCTTTTTTGAGACAGGCATGCCATGGACTCATTCATAACAGTTTTTCTCTCTAGAATAAGTTTGCATGCTTTAGCACTTGATAATAATCTCGATTGTTGATTTATTTTAATATCTGTGAGTTTCTGCAGTAACTGATTCTATTAGTTAGTGATTAGTTGCTGTGAAAAGACACCATGACCAAGGCCACTCTTAAGAGACTCATTTCATTAGGGCTTTTCTACATTTCATTACACGTTCAGAGGTTCACTCCATGATCATCAAGGCAGAAAATATGGCACTGTCTAGGCAGACATGGTGGTGGAGAGGAAGTTTCGATTATGCACCTTCATCCAAATGCTTCGAGGAAAAACTATGTATTTTGCAAACAGGGAGGGTCTCTTCCACACTGGTAGAGCTTTAAAGCCCCAGAGTGATATGCTTCCTCCAGCAAGGCCAGACCTACTCCTACAAAGCCACACATCCTCATAGGCCAACTATATTTAGAATGCCACACTGGTTTCATAGCAACTTGACAAGATCTAGAGTCTTCAAAGAGAAGGAGACTCAGTTGAGAAGATGCCTCCATAAGATCCAGCTGTTAGGAATTTTCTTAATTGATGGGAGAGCACCCACTCCATTGTGGGTGTTGACATCCTTGTGGTGGTAGTCCTGGGTTCTTTAAGAAAGCAAGCTAAGCAAGATTAGAGGAGCAAGACAATAAGCATCACCACTCCATAGCCTATGAATGAGCCTCTGATTCCAGGATCCTGTGTTGTTTCAGTTTCTGTCCCAACTTATTTGGTGATAAACAACAATGTGGAAGTATAAGCTGAATAAAACCTTTGCTATGGAATTTGCTCTTTGGACATGGTGAATCCTTACAACAATAAAAAACAGTAAGGTATTCTTAGGGAAAAAATGTCTAACAGTGCCAATGTCACTTGTCTTATAACCACAAATAATAATGTGTAGACATTTTATTTTTACTTAGAGATAAGGTATACTCATGTACCTACCTGAGATGTAATTGTTCTAGTTTTCTTCTTTCTCACCATGTAGAATACTACAATAAAAAATAACTTGGAAATAAAAAGGATACAGATTGTCACTGAGGAAGACAAAACAGAAAGTTGAGTCAGTAACAGCAAACACTGCTTATTGGCTTGCCACTGTCTTAGCCACTGTTCTATTGCTATGAAGAGACACATTTGGTGACGGCAACTATTAGAAAACAAGGCATTCTTTGTGTAGAGAAAGGCCATTGACTTGTTTGAGTTAATTTTATATCCAGCTACTTCACCGAAACTGTTTATCAGGTTTTGGTGTTCTCTGGTGGAATTTTTAGGGTCACTTATATATACTATCATATCATCTGCAAAAAGTGATATTTTTACTTCCTCTTTTCCAATTTATATCCACTTGATCTCCTTTTGTTGTCAAATTGCTCTGGCTCATTCTTCAAGTACTATATAATAAACAAGATGAGAAAGAAATTAGGGAAACAACACCCTTCTCAATACTCACAAATAATAAAAAATATCTCGGCGTGACTCTAACTAAAGAAGTGAAAGATCTGTGTGATAAAATCTTCAAGTCTCTGAAGAAAGAAATTAAAGAAGATCTCAGAAGATGGAAAGATCTCCCATTCTCATGGATTGGCAGGATCAACATTGTAAAAATGGCTATCATGCCAAAAGCAATCTACAGTTTCAATGCAATCCCCATCAAATTTCCAACTCAATTCTTCAACGAATTAGAAGGAGCAATTTGCAAATTCATCTGGAATAACAAAAAACCTAGGATAGCAAAAACTCATCTCAAGGATAAAAGAACCTCTGGTGGAATCACCATGCCTGATCTAAAGCTTTACTACAGAGCAATTGTGATAAAAACTGCATGATACTGGTATAGAGACAGACAAGTACACCAATGGAACAGAATTGAAGAACCAGAAATGAACCCACACACCTATGGTCACTTGATCTTCGACAAGAGAGCTAAAACCATCCAGTGGAAGAAAGACAGCATTTTCAACAATTGGTGCTGGCACAACTGGTTGTTATCATGTAGAAGAATGCGAATCGATCCATACATATCTCCTTGTAGTAAGGTCAAATCTAAGTGGATCAAGAAACTTCACATAAAACCAGAGATACTGAAACTTATAGAGGAGAAAGTGGGGAAAAGCCTTGAAGATATGGGCACAGGGGAAAAATTCCTGAACGGAACAGCAATGGCTTGTGCTGTAAGATCGAAAATTGACAAACGGGACCTAATGAAACTCTAAATTTTCTGCAAGGCAAAAGGCACCGTCAATAAGACAAAAAGACCACCAACAGATTGGGAAAGGATCTTTACCTATCCTAAATCAGATAGGGGACTAATATCCAACATATATAAAGAACTCAAGAAGGTGGACTTCAGAAAATCAAATAACCCCATTAAAAAATGGGGCTCAGAACTGAACAAAGATTTCTCACCTGAGGAATACCGAATGGCAGAGAAGCACCTGAAAAAATGTTCAACATCCTTAATCATCAGGGAAATGCAAATCAAAACAACCCTGAGATTCCACCTTACACCAGTCAGAATGGCTAAGATCAAAAATTCAGGTGACAGCAGATGCTGGCGTGGATGTGGAGAAAGAGGAACACTCCTCCATTGTTGGTGGGATTGCAGGCTTGTACAACAACTCTGGAAATCAGTCTGGCGGTTCCTCAGAAAATTGGTCATAGTACTACCAGAGGATCCAGCAATACCTCTCCAGGGCATATATCCAGAAGATGCCCCAACTGGTAAGAAGGACACATGCTCCACTATGTTCATCGCCACCTTATTTATAATAGTCAGAAGCTGGAAAGAACTCAGATACCCCTCAACAGAGGAATGGATACAGAAAATGTGGTACATCTACACAATGGAGTACTACTCAGCTATTAAAAAGAATGAATTTATGAAATTCCTAGCCAAATGGATGGACCTGGAGGGCATCATCCTGAGTGAGGTAACACATTCACAAAGGAACTCACACAATATGTACTCACTGATAAGTGGATATTAGCCCAAAACCTAGGATACCCAAGATATAAGATACAATTTCCTAAACACATGAAACCTTCTCTTATTCCTTCTAAATTTAAACTCACTGCCACTTCCTGGTGACTAAATATTCATATATATGTGTCTATACGTGACTTTATTATTCAAACCACCACTTTTCCCATGGCTCGTTCAGCTATTTTTTTTTAAAATACAGCCTAAAAGGCTCCCATTTACTAAGGACTACTGATGAGCTTAGCCACAGTGATGGGCCCTCCCACATCAATCATTAGCGAATAGAATATCCCATAGACTTACCTAATGAACAAGTAAGTGAATAGAGACTGATCTTCAATTGTTCTCTCTTCTTAGGTAACTGTGGATTGTCAAAATTGGAAAAAAAAATAATATCCCATCACAGTAATGTTTAACTTACACCATAACCTACAAAAACATTACTCAACACCATCTATTGCATTCTGCCCCTGCATAGACACACTTCCATGTATGGCATAAGTGAAGGGTGACTACCTCCATCAGCAAGGATACTCAATAATAGGTGACATGAGCTGAATATTTCCTATAGCCTCACAACCCCGAAATTCTAATGTGTATTACACTTACTGGGGGACTTGCCAATCTGTCCAATTTTATGCCACCAAAGCTATGACAAAAAGACTCCTCATCAAGAAATCTAATGAATTTTACCTGATTTCTTTCTCCTGAGGCAACTGAGTATTATCCCTTCATGCTTATATTGGTGTTTGATTCATCTGTAATAAACCCACTACTATTTACAGCTACATCACAGGAGGTATGACAAATACCATCTCCCATGAGTTGGCCAAACCTTTTCAGCAGCTTTTTTTGTAGTATCCTTTCTATAATAAAAAATACATTGATTTCTTTATTTTTAAGTGTGTAATTTAATGATTCTAACACATTTTCATCTCCTTCCATTTCCCCTCATTTTCTGCTACTTCATATGATATTGCAATCTATTAAAATACAGTAATGAATACAGTGGAAAAAACAGTGTGGGAAGAATCAAAGTTCTTTATTACAAAGACAACAGATACACTGGCAGAATCTTCCAGGTACAACTATTTGGTAACTTTCGGTCTAATGTTAGCATGATTCTTCTAGAAAAAAGCTTAAAGAATTAAGGCATGGTTACAATGGACCAGAAAAGTCAGTATCACTAGTGAGACACACTCATGTAAATAATTTTCATCACTGTTCCGATATGCCTAGCAACAAGGAAAACAGGTCCATAGTCACAAGAGTATGAAAGGGGCATGAAGCAGAACAGTTGTCCAACTTATTATTACCCAGTAAGCATCAACACAGGAAGTGACCAAAGACAATAAATAACTTCCAAGACATGTTCCCAATATCCAAGTTCCTTTACAAGTGTCTCACCCCTTCAATGCACACCCATCAATCAATTAACTCATTGATTAAAGCCCTCAGGGTCCAATCACTTTTCAGATTGTGTATAGTGTTCTATCTTTGAACATTGTATTTGGGGCCAAAACCTTCATCAAAGAACCACGACTGACATTGCAAACCCATTTCACCACACAATTCTTTATGTTACAAAAAGTGATAGGATCTATCTGTCTCTTTGAGGATATCTCTGTATAGCAGTTACAAAAGCAAAACGTCCAGGCCAACAGAATCATCACCTCCATGAGGTATTTTAAAATATGAGTTCAAGAAGAAGGAAAGTGCAATGAAAGTTAAGGTTCTTGATCCCACATCCTTCTATTTTAAAGCCATAGGGTGGACCCAGAAGTTTAGGTCAAAAGTGTAAATTTCACCTATACTACAACCAACTGTGATGATTTCTAGCCATCTCCAGTTTCAGTGTGGTATTTAGTCCCACCATCTGCATCACAGCATATTGCCTAGTGTGAAATAGTGCCAGCAGTTGATTGCAAACCCCACTATGCGTTGACTTGGATGTAAAATGAGACATCTATAATATAGACACACTTGTACACACACACATACTCACAGAAAGAGGCAAGAAGTAGAGGAGCTGAGTCTTAGGATCCCTCAATGAAGAGATAGTGGAAATCTTGTAAGGTAGAGAGGTCATTGAGAAACTGTATGTCTCTATCTGCACAAAATCAGGCCAGTCTGCCTTCCATCAATAAGTGGTAGGTTCTCACTATCAATCATCCCCATCTGAGAATGTATGGACAGTTAATGAAAGATGGAGAGTCAGTTTTCATCAAAGGTATGCCCTTTGAAGGTTATAGGTTGGCCAGGCACTACTGGTAGCTCCATGTCCAATAGTTTATGGGCAACACAATTGATTTGAATGGGTTTTATCAAAAGGGAGAAAAGGAGACATGAAGTTGGAAGGAGGATTAAGGTGGGAATGGATCTGGTTTTGGTCCGGGAGGAGTTATTAAGAGAACTGGAAAATAAATTCCATCAAAATACATTGTATGAATTTCTCAAGGAATTAATGAATGTAGTTCTTAATATATAATGTCTGTACTGAACATATACAGACGACTTATATTTGCATTTCCTAAATAACAAACCCTTGTGTAGCAGTTTCATTACATTAAGGGCAAAAGTAATCCAGAGATTATTTAAAATAAAGAAGGATCAGAGGTTATGGCCCAGGGGCAAATTCATGCCTGTGTTTATTTACTTACAACACCAGTGCTTAGGATTTTGGGAGCAGCAGAGACAGGAAGATGACTGTAGCTTCCTGAAAGCCAGCCTCAATATTAGCTCAGCAAGAAACCCTGTAGAAAGGGGATAAATTAGGGAGTGAAGGAGCAAATCATACTATACCCTTCGCTACCTTTGAACTTACCTGTACAGATCTGTGTGCAGACACACATGAATATAAATAAAATATACAAGAGCTTATCTTTCATAGCTTATAAGCAGTGTTCTGTTATATTATCCTAGAATCCTGAGGACTTTATATCATTAGAGTTCCTGAAGCAAACTCCCCAGATATAGCGATGGGTATATCTTGTACTATGCAAAGAGACCTCAGTTAAATGTATGTCAGTGACTCCAAAACAGCTTTTCTTCTGAACCTTTCTTTATATGGCACAGAACGACCTGTAAATAATTAAAATATGAAAACAAAGCTTTTTCACGAATTTAGGCTTGTGTTAAAATAATATTTATAACATTTTACTAAATGGAAGGGAAATCTTCAGCTCCCAGGAACAATCCTGTAGGCTTCTGTTTTGTCCCATTATGAACAAAATTAATTGCACATTGACAATTCCCACGGTTTTAACTAAATCAGGATGAAGGGATATGTTTCCATACAAATAAGTAATGCCAATGTGATTAATCAAGTAGAAATGTGGCAGGGTTAGGATGCCTTTGGCTGATGTGACAATGATGACTGATTAGTCTCTTGTTATGCAAATAACCCTAACCTCTAAGAAAAGAAAAGTAATGATATAGAATATTCCAAGAAGTGGCATGGACAATTATTACTTGATTTCAATTTCTTTTACATACTTTATTAGTTTGAATAATTGTGGCTCACAGAAGATCAAATATTCAAAGGAGTTATTTTTCCAGGTGGTGGGATGTTTAGAAAGAATTAGGATTTGTGTTTTCATTAAAAGTGATTTGGCACTGGGCTTGAAATATCAAACACCCTTTGGCATATCAAAAACTCTCTCTCATTCTTTCTTTCTCTCTCTCTCTCTCTCTGTCACTCTCTCTCTCTCTCTCATGTTTTAAGCCATCCATCCAGTGGTTGACATCTAGTACTAATCCATCGCATGTTTATTGCACACAGTAAGGCAATCAACATTTATGATATGGATGTGAAATGGTCCTTCTTGCATTTTTTTTTTTTTAGTTAACTCAACCTGGGAATATAGAACCGCAGATAAAGAACTGCCTCCATCACATTGGTCAGTTGCCACACCTGTAAGGAATGATCTTTTTTGGATGGCTGATGTTGAAGGGTCTAGCCCACTATGGGTAGTGTCAACATCTATGAAAAAAATATACAAGGTGTGGTGGTTATCGTGTAAGGGCCTGAAATTAATTTTTCTGGAAGAACTAAAGATCTATATGGCATGAAAAATTAAAGTGCCTGATAATTTGTAAGTAAATTCCATACTTACCAGCATTCAATATTTTGTCTACCCATATTTCAAAAGTAAAATTATCAAATCTATTTCACCCTGTTTTACTGCATTTAATCTATTAAATTACTTGTAACCAGAAATACTAATAAATTTTAAAGGCCTTTAAAACATGACTGGTTGATATTGTGTTTAACTTCATCACAACTTTGTAAGCAGGAACAAGAGCTAGATTGCCTTCTCATTTTCCAAAGAATCCATGATTCACGGTTGCAAATAGCTTCAATACAAGGTACTTAACCCTGTAAAATTCCTGCTTTGTTTGAATAAAATATTTATTGCTCTAACTTTGGGTTTTCATAAACAGAATTTTGATGTGCTATCCAATGTGCTGCCTCAAAGAGTCTGGCACAATTTCTGACACTAAGAACAGTTTAAAGATAACCAGGGAAAGGTTGGAACAGGGAAAATAACCACCAAGGATGTTGGTGAGTCAGAAACTGAAGGCTTTCACAGGAGGAAAATAAAAACAAAAACAAAACAAACAATCAACAAATGAATAAACAGAAACCCAACCACCAAAATGATAAAAACAATACAGGAGTGAATTACTTGGGCAGAATGTGACTCAAGTCATCAGGACATTTCAGTAGGGATTATATTTTGTATTTCGAGAAGGCCATATGAAAAGGTAAAGCCTAGATGGTTAATGTCTCTGGTGTAATTAGGGAAGGAACCAGCATGAGTGGTGTTCTATCATGCAAGCTGAACTAGGTGATGTCACAGAGCACTGGCCATAGATTGCACATCTATTCCACTTGGAGGCACTAGAATCCCTAGAAGGTGTGTCCACTATTTTCCCAGTGGTGTATGAAAGGCAGGCCAGCTCCTGAACCCCAACGTTGTTCCTCAAGTTTTTTTTTGCCTGGTCTGTATCAAAAGACAGAATCTTGATGACTAAGACATTTTCTTTGGGTAAGTACATTTATGAAGTGAATGGGACCCTCATAGCTATAGAAAGCTGAAAGTTTTCCCTCCCACACTGAGTAACTGTACATTCTAAATTCTCCCATGTTTGGGGCCAGGGGCATGGTTGATACAGTTTAGTTGATCTCCTGAATTTATTATCCTTGCTAACAATATCTCCTTCACAATTCCATTAAAATGTCAAAGCTCTTCTTTGTCCGTATGTATTTTAGAAAATGTTAGTTCTAAATGGCTGATATTGCCTGGACTTGTTTAGGCCAGAGTTGCAGTGGCAAATAATCACCAAATAATCCTGAGGCTGGGTCAGGTGACATAATAGAGAAGGCCAGTGGTGTGCTGTGTCCCTGGGATATTTGTGAATATTGCCACCTAATTCAGAGCTTGCAGGTACAAGAGAGGGTAGGTGACAACTCTGACTCATTTTCTTTATTCTTTAATCCTTGATCATTTTGTAAAAGGCATACCAACTTCCACATTGACATAGACATGCAAGGAGATGTTCCTCAGCAGAGGCAAATTAGCTCAGGGCTGAAGACATATTCATCTGAGTATGTTATTCTGAGCTCTTGAGAATTACTTGTTAATTTCCCTTCGATAATTTCCTTGTTTCCCTTATTTATTTATTTATTTATTTATTTATTTATTTATTTATTTATTGTTTTGTTTGTTCATTTTTTCTTTGGATGGGTGATTAATTTTAATTTGAGTGTGTTTTTGTGTAGCTTTGGCTGTTAGGAAAATCACTCTGTAGAATAGACTAGCCTTTATCTCACTAAGGTTTGCCTCCCTCTGCCTCTTGAGTACTAGGATTTAAGACTTGGGTCACTAACACCTCCTATTAACTTCTGATTTGATTGTTTGTTTTGTTTTTTGTTTGTTTTTCATTTTTGTTTTTTTTGTTTTGTTTGTTTGTTTGTTTGTTTGTTGTTGTTGTTGTTATTTTGTTTAAGTTGTTAATGTTGTTGCTGATTTGGAGACATGGTTCCTTTGTCTACCACTGGCTGCCCTGGAACTCACTTTGTAGACCAGGCTGGTCTCTAAGTCAGAAATCTGCAATATCCTGCCTTCTGAATGCTGAGTTTAAATGCTTGTGCCACCATAGCTGGATTATGAACTTCTTATTTGGATCAAATTAAGTTTAGAAGCCCAAACATGTTTAGCATAGCCTTCTTGACCTACTCAAAAATTCCATTAGAGAAGAGCATTTCTCCAGCATTCTCTCCCATCCTACACTCATTGCCTTTCAGTAACTCATATATATGACAGTAGCAACAGCATTGTGTCTGGTGTAAACAGGCAATACCTTCAATCCAAGGCAATGGGCAAGTATGATATTTGAACACAGAATGATACCCACAAGACATCTGCCCAGGGTTGGTGTGGTCTACCACACCAGCGCTACAGCCATGTAGAATACAATACCTCTGAAGAGTCTTAGCATGACATCCCTCATGAAGAAAAAGAGGAGGATGTCTTCTTCCAACGTCTTGAGGAATATTGTTGGCTGCAGAATTTCTCAAGGTTGGAAGGAAGGTAATGAGCCTGTCACTCAATGGAAGACCATAGTTCTAGGTCAACTGCCAACAAACCCTTCTCTTTATTTGGTGAAGTATGATGGAAATGACAGCGTCTATGGACAGGAGCTCTACAATGATGACAGGATTTTAAACCTTAAGGTTTTGCCTCCCAAAGTAAGATTTCCTCAGGTAAGGGATGCCCACCTCGCCAGAGCCCTGGTTGGCAGAGCGGTACAACACAAATTTAAGGGTGAAGATGGCTCTGAGGACAACTGGAGGAGGGTTGTGCTAGCCCAGGTGCCAATCATGAAGGATTTGTTTTACAGTACCTACAAGAAGGATCCAGCTCTCTACTTCTATCAGCTCCTGGATGACTACAAGAAAGGGAACCTCCACATCATTCCAGACTCTCCTCTGGCTGAGGAGAGATCAGGAGATGACAGTGATGTGTTGATAGGTAACTGGGTGCAGTACACCAGAAAAGGTGGTTCCAAATAGTTCAGAAAGGTTGTTTACCAAATTCTAGCCAATCCTTCACATTCAATTTCACATTTGCAAAGTGTCACAGAAATGCTGCTTATGACCAGAGTGCTTAAACTTCCTTATTCTCATGAAGTTTGTCACATTACCTCCTTGATGAAGGGCACAACCATCCTACTTCTGTGCAAAATTGCCCAAGCTCCTCCCCTATCTTACTTTTGGAAGATTTAGACATTCACAACAGAGAGTACTCCAACCTGTGTTGAGCACAGTGTGTTTGAGGAAATCCCCCAGATTCACCATCTTCCCAGTGTATGTCCTACCTATAACTTCTAATTTCCATGGTCTGGGAAGCACTGTTCTGACCTAAGAGATTTCTGAACACTCTGGACTGAAATCCCAAACAGAAGAGTATCAAGGTAAGGGTAAATCAGATTACTATCTTTGTTTTGTTACCTTAGACAGAGACATCATGGCCTCCATGCAGAGGAATGTGTGGATGGACATATATTTAAGGAAGACACTAAACCAGAAAATACCACATTACACCCTCTTAAAAGACTTCTAAGATTGTTGTCATGCCTACCACAGACATTCAGATGATGTGTATTCTTGATTGTGATTTCATGTTTGGAGCTGATGAAGGAGAAAGTACCTGGAATGTCCTAGAATTCTCAAGGTATCAATCAGTGTTCAATTTCTGCTCAATAGTGCTGCAGACATAGGAATAACAGGATAAAACTATTCTATACAATCCTATGAAGCTCCTATCACCATCCTCCTATTTTAGAGAATCTTAGATCTATCACTAATCCTGAGACAGGCAGAAACAATTCTTCTCCTGCACATAGGGGTACTGCATATGTCTCCCCTTACCCAAAGTATTCAACTTACTGTCTTTTACTGAATTGGCTTTTAGACTATACCTGAAATATTCCACTTTTCACCAAAGGATCTACCAGCCCTCCCTGTTCTAATAGAGAGCTACAGTCCACCAATATCCAAAGGGTTCTCAGACATTCTAAATATGCCCCTGTGGGAGTAAACTTACTAAGTCTATTTAATTGGGCCTCAGATCCTTCTGCTTTGACCAAAAGGATTTCAATCTACTGACTCTGAGTTACCAGGGGCCTCAGATCTCATTTTCCCCAAGTGGTCATCAGATGTCCCTTTCTGACCAATAATGACCTTGCAATGTTCTCCTCTGATGCAGACACTTAGACACCCCCCCTCCAATTTTAACTCCCAAATGGACCTCCAGACCACCCAAGCTTAAATTACCTGAGCCGAACATTAAGAAGTACAGCCCAGAACAAAAGCTCATTTCCTCAATGCAGAAACTAAAATGATGTACTCCTCACGATTCATACCTAGACCCAGGAGATGAACATATGCCTGAGAAGAAGAACTAGTGTGGAACTGTCAGCCAGGTTTTTGATGAGTGCTCAGACTGCTTCCTGATCCGGCACCACATTTACTATAGTGGACAGATGCTCTAGTCTCTGATGAGGAGTTGCTAGCTGTTAGGAAAAACCTGGAATGGGCTCCACTGCATGAGGTAGGCTGTGTCTTTGATCTCACGTCAAGGAAAGAACATGCAAATTTGAACTCTACCCAACCAAACATACTAGTTTACCTGTACAAAGGGGATTTACATTTCCAATTTCTCACAAAGATACCCCTCTTACCATTGAGTTCCTATCTATTTTTCATGGCTCATAGGGTCTCATTTCTTCCCAATGTCCATTACTGGCTCACTTCTGACCACTAGCCATACATCTCTGATTAGTGTTGGGGGTGTTCTCGGTATGACACTAAGGCCAACAATAGTGCCTACATGCCATTTCTGAATAATTGGATCTTAAATTCCACCATTGTCCAAGTGTACTTCTGAAAGACTTTTCTCATTACATGGGGTCTCTACAGTAGCATCTTTGTTCATCAGGCCTCTAGTTGTACCTTCTGGCCTAAGCAGGTCTTATACTTCACTTAAAGAGATGCCAAATTTACACAATGTAGACAAAGATGCATTGAGCATTCTCATACTCATTAATATAACATTCCTCCCCTCAGGTTTGAAGTCTCCAGAGCAGCAAAGAGAGTGGGGAGTAGAACTCATCATCTTTAGGTCACTCAGCATCGATGGGTTGTTTGCAACCTTAGTATACAGACATGGATGGTTGAACACAAACCTGTCAGGCTGATAAAGAACTAGACATCTACTAACGTCCTTGGAACCATGTTCAGATTGCTGCACATCCTCCTGAAGATGCCACAGATGACATGGTTCCTTGTGATTGTTGTTCTCTTCTTGTTGTTGCTGTTTTCTTTTAACTTTTGAAGAGGATACTTTATTAGTCTTTTGCTATGTTAGTCATCTCCTGGCATTAGAAACCAACATCCCACTGTTTAAATGTTTTACATTTCCTACTCTTTTTGGAAAACACAACGTATGCACATCATTTTTTCCTATTGTTTCAAAGACATACCACTATGTAATTCAACTTTACAATTGTAAACATTTTGACCAATATTCACATGAATATAAATTTTATGTGTAAAATTCTTCCTGTGCTGTGTTATTTTTCACCAGATGACAGTTTCATTTGAGGTCATTTGAAAGATCGTTCCTTACTATGTGTCTTTAAAAGATATATTTTGGAGCTGAGGGGTATGGCTGAATATCTTCAGCACAATAAACACCTTCTATAACATTACTATCTAGTGGATTATAAGTATCAGGTTGTACACAGTAGTAACTAAAATAATGGACAATTTGAGAAAGATTTTAGGGTGAAATCTCTCATAATATACAGAAAAAAAGGAAATCCTAGATATTAATCAAATCTATGCACACCAAATGAACATTGTGGGTTTTGTGGGTTTGTTTGTATATGTCTTTGTAGTTCGAATGTCCAACCTTTATGTCTTAATTGATGATTGTAAACAGTGCTCAGAGTGTGTGCATGTGAATTAAAGGGCACCATGTCTTTAGTGTTTAGATTAATTTCACATATAATTATCTATCTGTCATCTATGTATGTATGTATGTATGTATGTATGAAGTAATGATTGAATGTATTTATATAGATATGTATGCAACTATTTCTCTATCATCTACCTATCTCTCTCTCTTTCTATTTCTCTCACCCTCTTTCTCTGTTTATCTCTTATGCATGAATATATGCATGCATGTAGCTTGGTAGGTGTGGTATTTTTAATGTAATTGGTTCCCATCGGCCCATAGGCTGTATTAGGATGATTAACCTTGTTGGACTAGGTGTTTCCTTGTTGGAGGAAGGGTGTCACTGGAGGAGGTGGGTGGTCTCACACATGTTCAAGTTAGTTATGCACAGTAGGGCTCTGTGTGTTTGCTGTCTCTCTGTCTTTCCAAGAGTAGCTGTGATAGAGTGTTCAGTGATTCAAGGAGGGGATGTTGGTTAGATGGCATATAAAGCAGGCAAGACACATTTACATACATGGTAGAAGAAGCAAGCTTTAAGAAGCACAAACAATCACACACACACACACACACACACACACACATTTGTTGGACAGTGCAAAGCTTCAACCACTTTAAATATATACTCACATTTGGTGGATGGAACAAAGCACCAACTTTATTTTTCTCACACTGCTTATATATCTCTGCACAATCTTTCAATTAGTATAAAATTTATACTGGTTACTTTCTATTTTCTTCTAGTGAATAATTATGAGTATGTATAAGGAGAAGCATCTTCTCACTATACTTTTATGATGAGCTATTTATAAATTATGTTTATAAATATCCAATATTATTCCCAAGAACCAACACGCATTTCTAACTAAAAAACTTGTTATAGATTAACAAGTTGTAAGCAAGTAGGGTAATTTTTATTTCAGCCAGTTTCTCTTACTGGTAGACTGAAATTTGCCGTTATACAGAAAGGATTAGTTTTTATCTATCTCAAAAATTAATCCTTCAAAAATCTTAAAAGAATCACAAAACTAAACTTATATATAAAAACCTATCATCCCTTTCTACTTTGAATCCTCAGGGTGCACATCTGTTCATTAACCATGTTTTTCTTAAATCATATCAGGAATCAGAATGAGGAAATAGGTACAGGGAAATAATAATCATCTGAACACCAGCCTGACTTTGAAAAAAAAAAAGGCATGTTTTTTGTAGTAATTCTTTCCAAGATTGTGGTTGAAGTATTAATCGCATCAGCTGCAATCCTTGAGAAAGTTCGATCTAAATAACACTGTGGGTGGCAATGATATTGCCCAGTGAGGGGCTGGAACCCCCCTTAAATTTTCATACAATCCATAGATTATGAGGAATGTGATGTGAGGGCAGCAAGTAGGGAGAAACTCTACAACAGCATGAGTGGTAACAGAGTGGTACCAGCTTTTAAGTGTTTAAGAGTGGTAAGAGCTTTTAAGTGGTTCACCTCACCAAGAATCCATCAAAGCCCTGTATTTTGGAGGTAAAATGTACATTCTAGGGAGCCCCTCTGCCATGCTTAATATTCTAATAAAATTAAAAATAATATTAATTTCTCATTTAATAGACCCTGCTTACAGTCCCCCCAAATTTTACTCCCCACGGTTCTTTTACTACCTCCCATCCTCTCCAGTTCCTCCCCCTTTCGGTCATCATTCATCAAATACTTCTCTTTCAAATATCTCTTCCTGCATTTCCTTATTCAACCCCATCTCCCTCCACCATGCCACCTGATCTTCTCCTTCTTGTCCACCTTTGTACACTAATAAATCCATTCTATTTCTCCATACCATGGGCATCCATGTATGCACCCAAGTCCTTCCTCTATACCTAACTTCACTGGATCTACAGATTGTAGACAGGCCATCACATATGTAATGTTGAATGTCTTAATGTTTCTATTGCTGTCACCAAAAACTATAACCCAAGCACAAGTTGGGGAGGGTAGGACTTATTTGCAATGTGGGTACTGTAAAGAAAAGAGACACTGAGCAAGAGACTGCCCCAAGAAAGAGACAGATACCAGACCACCTAAGTCCTTTTCTCAGAGGATGATGACTACATGATATGGGGAACAGACACCCTACGTGACACTAGGGTAGCCCAGCTGTGGAAGAGACCCTTATGGCTTCCCTTCATGATATCAGAGCAGAGTTTTTAGTCCTGACAGAGCCACTGGAGAAATTGAGGACCCAGAAATCCTTAGTATTCGGGGCTACTGGTCAGAAACCATACTCTTAGACCACTGATAAGAAAGTTAATCTATGAATAAGCCAAGTAACTCATTCCTCCCTCATCATTCCTCAAGCCCCACCACATTGTTGTGGAGAGACATACTAGCATATTTAAAATCCCAAATAAGCTGCTCTTTGGAAGGAACTTCAATCCCTTGGCAAGCCTGTCCCTATAAATTTAACTTTAAAATTAGAAGAAGAATATAGATTACATGAGTCTCAAGCCCCGTCAAGAAAAGTACTAGAATGGACCTATTTAGAGAGATATCCAACAGCCTGGGCAGAGACTGGTGGTATAATTGAGACAAAAATGGTGTCCCCCCCATCATTTTGACATTGAAAACTGGTGAGATTCCTTTCGGGGTACAACAATACACCATGAGCAAAGAGGCCAGTGAGGGCATCAGACCTCACCTTCAAAGGCTCTTAGAACTAGGCGTGTTTGGTCCTTTGTCAGTCTTCCTGGAATACTCTGTTGCTACCAGTTAAAAAGCAAGGCTTTGCCACCTGGCACTCCCTAATAATCCCCCCTTACTAAAGAGACTGGGACTTTCTCATGGACCCAATATATGGGGAGGCCTTTAAAAAGATTAAAAAATCGTGCTTAGTGCCTCAGCCCTAGTCCTGACAGATGTGACCGAGCCATTCACTCTCTATTTAGATAAAAGAGCAGAAATAGTGAGATAGGTCCTGAACTAAGCTCTGGGGACATAGAAAAGACTTGTGGCCTACTTGTAAAAAAAAAATAGACCCAATGCCCAGTGGATGGCCGTCTTTCTTAAAAGATATCAATACTTCTCAAAGATGCTGACAAACTGACTCTAGGTCAAGGAACTATAGTAGTAGCCCCCCTCTGCCCCCATGCCTTAGAAAGCATTGTTAGGCAGCTGCCAGATTGCTGGATGACTAATGCTCACAGGACCCATTATCAGAGCCTCTTTCTGACTGAGAGAGTGTAGAGAGAGTGTAATTTGCACCCCTGCTATCCTGAATCCTTCCACCTTGCTGCCTGAAGCTGACAACTCCCTACCAGTGAAGGTGTATAGACATCCTGGCAGAAGAAACCAAAACTAAGAAAGAAGTCATTGACCAGCCATGGTCAGGTTGCCCCAATTGGTACACAGATGGTATCAGCTTTTTGATTGAAGGTAAAAGAAAAGTGGTGCCAGCAGTGGTCAACGGAAAAGAAACCATCCGTGTAAGCAGCTTTACTGAAGAAATGACAGTCCAGAGAGAAGAGCTAATCACACATACCCAAGCCTTGCAGCTGGCCATAGAAAAGAACATCAATATCTAAACAGACAGCATGTATGCCTTTGCCACATGCATGGTAGTATCTGTAGAAAAAGGATGCTACTCACTTCTACTGGGGAAGATATTAAAAATAAAAAGGAAACCTTGAGACTATTAGAAGCCATACACTTTGCAAAAAACTGGACATCATACATTGCCATTGTCACCACAAAGTCCATGAGGCCATAGTGAAGGGAAATCTGATGCCTGAACTGACTGGCCTAAAAAAAATAAATGAATAAAATAAAGAACGTGAAGACCATTATAAACTCAAAGATGCAGGCTTTGATTATACTCCAGAAGATCAGAAATTAACAGGCAAAATACCTGATATATGTGGGTGTACTACCCAGGGAGTCTCTAGGACCAAGATGGTTGCTCTGTCCTGCCCACAATAGAAAGGTAACAATATGTCTCCAATCTAAACCACCTCATGCACTTGGAAATTGAGAAGGTCAAAGAAAATGTTGAGAGCTCAAACTGCAATGTTATAAGATTGCCAGATGTTGCCCAGGGGATTGTTAATGAATGCCAAGCATGTGCCCTCACCATTGCTGGGCACCACAAGAACACCCCCCCAGAAGGTGGATAAGAGTTGACTGGCTATGAGCATACTGAAAAGTAGACTTTACTGAAGTTAAACCAGCCAAGTACAGTAATAAATATCTATTTGTTTTTTTGTAAACACCTTTTCAGGCTTGGTCGAAGCCTTCCCCACTAATAACAAGAACACCCATGCCATGGGAAAGAAGATATTAGAGGAAAATTTCCCAAGATTTGGCATCTCTAAGGTACTTTCATCAGACAATGGCCCCTCCTTCATTGTCCAGGTAAGCCAAGGGTTAGCCAGACAATGGGGGATTCATTGGAAGATACATTGTTCTTACAGATTCCAGACTTCAGGACAGGTAGAGTGGATGAATAGAGCATTAAAAGAAACCTTGACTAAATTGGTTTTAGAGACCTACAGAAAAGATTATGCAGCTCTTTTTCCCTTTGCCTTGTTCTGAGTATGGACCACCACAGGGAAATTTAAACTTACACCATTCAAACTCCTCAACTTGGGACGCCCCTCCCTTTAACAGAAGCAGGTGCAATGTTTGAACTTGATGTTTCTTTTTCAGAACCCCCTCTAGCTCACTTGAAGGCCCTACAATTGGTCAGAAAAGATGCCTTGGAAATGCTGAAACACAATAAAAAACAAAAACAAAAACAAAAAAACAAAAAAACATACTAACCAGGAACCATCTTCGTGCCACATAAATTTCAAACAGAAGATCCTGTCCGGGTCCGGTGCCACCATTCTGGGAAACTTGAACTCAGATCAAAAGGATGCTCCCTGGTGCTTCTGACAAGCCCTGCTGCCGCACCTCCAGCATGTAACCGCTTCTGGCCTGCCATGGCCCACTGGCCTGGCACTGCACAGGATCCCCCCTTCTTCCCTCCTCCCACTGGCAAGAGTCTCTTTCGTCTCATTCAAGGGGCTTCTGAGGTTCTCAATCTTACAAATCCTAAAGCTGTGACCTCAGGTTGGCTTTATTTGGCAGCTGGGCCAGAGGTTTAATTTTCTAACTTATAAAATTAGAACTATATACTAGAAGGAGTGGGAAATGTGAGAACCCAACTTAGAGCATTTCTCCCTGGAAGGTGAAGCCCCTGGACATTCTCCAAGCTTGTATTCCCTGAGCTCTAAAAATACAGCCAGAAAGAAGCTCTATGTTCTCTACAGCCACCAAAAAGCATTTTGGTTTCTGAGCCTTACAGCTAGAGATTCGAAAATTGGAGTTTTGCCAAGGACATCTGGGCAGAGAAGAACACTCCTCCGGACTCTTCCCAACTCTCCAAACTCTCCTCCCAACTCATCTCAATTCCTCAGGTAGCTAATAAAAACCCTCTTCTGTCACATCTCAGAGTCATACGCCCCTGCCCTGCACAGTGGAAGGAGTTTGTCCTTAGCTAGCTGAAAATAAAACCTCTTACAGTTTGCATCAGGTGTGGATTTCTCTCAAGTCATTTGGGTGCTGGCCATCTCATCTGAGGACTTTAATGGACTTGAGAGGAGGTCCATCTTCAGGGTCTTACACATGGAGACCTAAGACCAAAATTCTTCAAACTATTATGCAAAATCAAAAGAGAAGGAACACTATTGAATTTGTTCTATGAAGCCAGATTACAATTATATTCAAACCATACAAAAACACAATGAAGAAAGGAAACTTCAGATCATTTTCCCTTATGAATATCGAAGCAAAAATACTCAATAAAATCACTGCAAACCAAATAAAAGAATACATCAAAACGATCATCCATCATGGTCAAGTAGGCTTCATCCCTGTGATGCAGGGATGGTTTAATATATGGACATTTGTCAACTTAATCCACTATAGAAACAAACTCAAAGACGAAAACAACATGATCACCTCATTAGATGCTGAGAAAGCATTTGACAAAATACAACACCCATTCATAATAAAAGTCCAGGAAAGGTCAGGAATTCAAGGCCCATACCTAATATAAAAAAAAAAGTCAGCAAACCAGTAGGAAACATTAAACTAAAAGAAACAATCGCATTAAAATCAGGGACGAGACAAGACTGCCCACTTTCTTCATACCTATTGAATATAGTAGTTGAAGTCCTAACCAGAGCAATTAGACAACAAAAGGAAAACAAATGAATAAAAATTGGAAAGGAAGAAGTCAAAATATCACTATTTCCAGAATATATGATAGTATGTATCAGTGACCCAAAAATGCAAAAAAGAGAAATCATAAACCTTATATACGACTTCAGTGCAGTAGGTGAATATAAAATTAACTCAAACATATCAGTGGGCTTTCCCTACACAAAGGAAAAGGAGGATGAGAAAGAAATTAGGGAAAAAACACCCTTCACAATACTCACAAATAATATAAAAAAGCTTGGTGTGATTCTAACTTAGAAAGTGAAAGATACATATGATAAAAACTTCAAGTCTCTGAAGAAAGAAATGAAACAAGATCTCAGAACATGGAAAGATCTCCCATGCTCATGGATTGGAAGGATTAATATAGTAAAAATGTGTGTTCTGCCAAAAGTAGTTTAAAGATTCAATGCAATCCCCATCAAAATTCCAACTCAATTCTTTACTGAGTTAGAAAAGGCAATTTACAAATTCACCTGGAATTAAAAAAAAAACCCAACAACAACAACAAAAAAAAAAACCTAGTATAAGAAAAACTATTCCCAACAATAAAAGAACCTCTTGTGGAATCACCATGCCTGAACTCAAGCTGCACTACAAAGCAATTGTGATAAAAACTACATGGTACAGGTTTAGTGGTAGGCAGGTATATAAATGAAATAGAACTGAAGTCAGAAAAATAAACCCACACACCTATAGTCACTTGATCTTTGACAAAGGAGCTAAAACCATCTAGTGGAAAGAAGACAGCATTTTCAACAAATGGTGCTGGCTTAATTGGCAGTTAGCATGTAGTAGAATGTAAATTGATCTATTCTCATCCACTGTACAATGCTCAAGTCTATGTCGATCAAGGAACTGCACATAAAACCAGAGACACTGAAACTTATAGAAGAGAAAGTGGGGAATAGCCTGGAATACATGGGCAAAGGGGGAATATTCTTGAAAAAAAATACCAGCAATATCTTGTGCTATAAGATTAAAAATGGACAAATGGGACCTCATAAAATTGATAAGATTATACCCAGAAGTTCAAACTTGTAATAAGGATACATGCTTCACTATGTCCTTATGTATAATAACAAGAAGCTGAAATGAACCCAGATGACTCTCTTTAGAGGAATGTATATAGAAAATATGGTACATTTATTTAATGAATTACTACACAGCTATTAAAAACAATGAATTCATGAAATTTTTATACAAATGGATGGATCTGTATGATATCTTTCTAAGTGAGATAACCCAATCACAAAAATCACAAATGATATTCACTCATTGGTGAGTGGATATTATCCCTGAAGCTCAGAATAACCAAGGTAAAATATGCAAAACCCATGAAACTGAAGAAGATAGACCAAAGTGTGTATAAGTACCCCACAATTCCCTGGGACTAAACCACCAATCAATGAAAACAAACAATGGGACATATGATTCTAGCTTTCTATGTAGCAGAGGATGGACTAGTCAGGCATCAATGAGAGGAGAGACACTTTTTCCTGTAAAGATCCTATGCCCCAGTATGGGGGAATACCTGGGCTGGAATTGTTAGATGGTGTGTTGGGGAGATGGGGGAGAAGGGAGAGGACAGGAGATTTTTGGAGTGTAAACTAGAAACGGGGATAATATTTGAAATGTAAATAAGGAAAATATACAATAGAAAAAGAAAGGAAATAATTTATTTGAAGGTTTTATGAGATAAATTCATGTTTGGCAAACATATTATACGAACAATGTTCAGGTCTTTTGTTGAGGCAAAATCAAAAAAGTTCTTCTTTCTCAAAATATGGTGATATAGTTCCAAGAGTAGGTATATGTGCTGCTAAACCTTGTATATAAGAATAGATAAATATAGGTAAAATTAGAAATGAAGTATATGTAAACTTAACAAGACTTCCTCCATTTCAGGTGACTAGGTAAAATCTAATGAACTGCAGGACACAATTAATACCTGACACTGGAAATGCTATACCTTCCAAAAGAGCCTCCTCTGAAACTTTTATGTCATCGTGCTCATCATCAAAGTCCAAGTGTAATAAGTAACCTTCCTTTGGTATCACCATCAATTTCTTAAGTGCCATTCTTCTCTTAAGAACTC
This sequence comes from Mus musculus, assembly GCF_000001635.26. Lineage (NCBI taxonomy): Eukaryota > Metazoa > Chordata > Mammalia > Rodentia > Muridae > Mus > Mus musculus. The sequence goes on from NC_000087.7 coordinate 36,887,648, forward strand.
AGTAGTCTTAGTTAAAAAACAAACAATTAAAATAAAAAGGAAAAAAAAGAACTTAGTTACCTGACTAAAAATTATCATTTAAATAATTAAAAATAACAAAACATCAAATAATTATTTTAGCTCAATGAAAGATAATTTCTTTTGTTACTTAACATGTATATTTTTAATCAATTGCCTTTATCAGAGAGTTCTGTATACATATTCAATATGGTGATGCATATATATATACTTACCCGTACCATTTTCTCCATGTATCCCATTTATCATGTCCCTCTCCCTCACAACTTGTTTTAAAAACTTCTTTAACTCACTTCTTTAAAAACCTCCTTTAGAACCAAAGTTATCAATCTGCCATTTCTCAGTTTAAAAAAAAAAACAAAACAAAAACTGGCCAACCTTCAACATGTGAGTCCTCCCCTCCTCCCAATAAACAATGAGCAACATCCTTTAACCTTTGAGGCATCTGAATTTTGGTCCTATCTCCCACAGATTCTTTTTAAACAAAACATCAGCAATTCTGTTTACCAGTTTATCTCAGTCTAAGGTATACTCACAGTTCTATCCAGAAAGATAAAGAACATGGTAACTGTATATTCATATCAAAAAGATCCACCACTAAGTCTACAAAAAAACATGAACTACCACCACCACCCACACAGAAAGACCTTATATTGGAGAAATTAGGGATTTGGGGAAGCCGAGGATTTCAAACATCTGAAGATTGTAAGTTAAAGGCCAGACCAAGCTGGGCCAGCTGAAACTACAAAGATAGATCCCATCCTACAGAACCTAAACTGAGAGAAAAAGCTGAACTTGGTGGTGCAAGTCTTTAATCCCAATACATGGGAGATTGGGACAGAAGGATCTGTGGTCAGAATCCATCCCCAATGACTTATGAATCTCTTACAATATCTCCTCTTCTTCTTTTCATTCATCTTCCTATGCCATTCTACTGTCTGCAATGTTCATACAGTCTATACCAAAGGAACACACCATAGAGAAGACAATGAGGAGGGACGAATCCTCAGTGTGTTTCTAAGGGATCCTGTACAGCACACAGGACAAGCGCCAAGGCATCTCATCCATGGCTCCCTGTTCCCTGACCCACAGTCCTGCAGCTGGTTCTCTGATCCTATCCCCAGGCCCAAAGCTTTTCTCTTCCAAGGGTTCCGAATTCTCTATGGCCCTGACCTGTTCAATCCTCTTCCATGAATACGGTCCTCCACCTTCCATTCACCCTCAGATTCCACAGGAAATGGCGATCAGGAGGCTTTTCCTCACTTAGTGGCCTCCTGGGCCTGAGATTCCCCACCCTGTCACACCTCGATTAACTGTACAACAACCCTGATCAGGGCAGATTATCACTTACAGGTCATGTATGAGGAGAACACCTTCACAACTGCACCCCTCTGTGCTTAGCTCCTCAATGGCAAAAAAAAAAAAAAAAAAAAAAAAAAAAAAAAAAAAAAAGTTGTCAGGAGCCAGACCCGGACAGAAGCCTCAGAGGATCCTTTGTGATGCCAGCTGGAGCAAACAGGTCTCACCAAAGGACTGTGCTGATTGGCTAAATACCCCCTGCACATGCGTTCATGGAATACCAAGTACCAACACTTTGAAGGGAGATTTTAGAAGGTGGGAATAAGCCACTGGCTTTAAGGCAAATGATTTCCAGTTTGTTGGTTGATAATTGCTTACAAACTTGAAAATCCAGAACAAATATGAAACATATGAAATACAGCAAATGGCTCTACTTAATTTCAGCTGTAGAGGCTCTTGTACGCATTTTTGGTTTTTTATTTATTTATGTGCATAAACATTTAATAATGTGGACTTCTGCATGTACACACGCACACCACAAGAGTCTATGCTGCCCTAAGAGTTCAGAGGGGAGCATACACATTTCCTTCAACCCCTGGTACTCTCCTGTCTCTACTTTCCTAGTCCTCAGCTTGATTAGAAGAGTGTGCTATGCAGTGCAGGCCCTCTCTCTCTCACTTATGTGCTTGGCCACTCAGGCCCACTCTCTCACTTAGGCATTAGGCTGGGCAGGCACTCTCTGTCTCTCTCTTTCTCTCTCTGTCTCTGTCTCTCTCTCTGTCTCTCTCTTTGTCTCTTTGTCTCTTTGTCTCTCTGTCTCTGTCTCTGTCTCTGTCTCTGTCTCTGTCTCTGTCTCTGTCTCTGTCTCTGTCTCTGTCTCTGTCTCTCTCTCTCTCTCTCTCTCTCTCTCTCTCTCTCTCTCTCTCTCACTCTCTCACTTAAGTGCTAGGCTGCACATGTCCTCTCTCTCTCTCTTATGTGCTAGACTGCCCAGGGCCCCTCTCTCTCTTATATGCTAGGCTTCCCAGGACCTCTCTCTCACTTAGATGTTAGTCCTTGCAGGCCCTCTTTCTCACTTATGTGCTAGGCTGGTCAGGGCCTCTCTCTCACTTATGTGCTAGCTGCCCAGGTCACCTCTCTCACTTATGTGCTAGGCTGAGAAGCCCCTCTCTCTCACTTATGCCGCAAGAGAGCACTGATTCTCTGAAACTGTGATTGTGCATATGTTATGAGCCACAATGTGAGTGCTTTGTGCCTGGTCCTCTACATAGAACAGGTGCTTTTCTTTTTTTTTTTTATTATTATTATTATTATTATTATTATTATTATTATTATTATTATTATTATTATTAAATTTCAAGACAGGGATTCTCAGTGTAGCACTGTCTTTCCTGGAACTTACACCAGGCTGGCTTTGAACTCAAAAATCCTTGTCCTCTGCTTCCCAAGTGCTGTGGTTGAAGGCATGAACCACCACTGCCCAACCAACAGTTGCTCTTAACAGCTAGTTTTTCCATTTTTTCAACTAGTCTAGTGTGTATTTCATGTATCCTAGAGCATTCCGCCCATTTACTTGCAGTGTTTTCCTACTTGTGCATTAGATTTTCAAGGCTGGTTTGGTGAAAAGAAATGAAAGGAAGTAGTTAGGCACTTTAATAATAATAATAATAATAATAATAATAATAATAATAATAATAATAATAATAATAATAGAAACATTTTAATGTGTTTAAGTCTATCATTTTTAAAATGTATGAGTGCTCTGTTTATGGGTTCACCTTCATGAAAGAAGGGGACATCAGATCACTTTATATATGGTAGTAAACCACCATGTTATTGCTGGGAATTGAAATCAGCAACTGTAAAATAACAGCCCCTTCTCATAACTGCTAAGCAATCCCACCAGTTCTAGAAATATGTTTTGATTTAATTTTTATTGCATTATGATAAGAAAATATACATAATTTCAATTTATCTGAATTTGTTAACAACTAAAAACATATTTTGAGTAAACAGACTTACATCACATTCTTCTTTTTATTTTGTACCCCAACTCCTCCAGCTGATGCCCACTCAAAACCTATCAAACCTTTCATTTTTATCATGTTCCTTAATATTTATAAAATATTTAACAATAAAAATGAATATTAAAAAAGTTGTTTGATATAAAACAACAATCAATTGAATAGTCTTATTGATATGTTTGTCTGCAGCAATACTGAAAATACATTTCTCTCATAAATTTTAAATAACTCCAAATATATTAACTGTATGAGATATTAAAATAATATATCACTATTAGTTTTTTTGGTGAACATAAATAGTCTTTTGGTTTGTTTGTTGTTTGTTTGTTTTGTTTTTAGGAGATCTTAAAATTCTTGACTTACAGATTATGCTAACAGGACCCTGAAGTTGTCTTGTGTGAGGATAGTCCAGTGACTGGCAAATACAGAAGTGGATGCTCACAATCATCTATTGGATGGAACACAGGACCCCCAATGGAGGAGCTAGAGAAAGTACCCTAGGAACTGAGGTTGTTTGAAACCCTAAATAAGAACAACAATATTAACTAACCAGTACCTCCAGAGCTCATGTCTCTAGTTGAATGTGTAGCAGGGGATGGCCTGGTAGGCCATGTGTGGGGGGAGAGGCCTATGGTTTTGTGAAGGTTATATGCCTCAGCTCAAGGTACTACTAGGGCCTGGAGGAGGGAATAGGTATTTTGGGGATCAAGGAGGGGGGAGAGGGGAGGCGGGAGGGGACTTTTGGAATGTAAATGAAGAAAGTATCTAATAAATATAAAATTAATATAAAATCTTGGCTTACTGTGATACAAAAAAAAAGAAAAAAAGAAGAACAGTTTATGGACACTGGATTTCATTGTAATAAGGCTGTACTTGAATGTCCCTCACATCACCAAAGTATTTTACCTCCATAGTAGCTAAGGGAAGAGTTGACATATCTGCTGCAGCAAGGAATGAACTGTAGGCATTATTTTTGGATACTAATTTCCTGCTATGTACAAAGCTATTTGATTTGAGTGATTGTTGTCATTCTCAGGCCACAGGTAACAGGGTACATTCACTTAAGGAATGGGTGTTTATTAAGATGGTCTATCCATGATGTCATTGATCAACAGTTTCAATGAAGAATTGTTCTGCTTCGAGAGTGTCACAGATGTTAGTTGATGATAGAATTCAGTTTCATTGGATGTGATGTTTTTTGCAAAAGCATTCATCTCAGAATAATAGTAACTTTATTGCAAACTTGAAAATTGGAAAAACTCAGAGTAGAAGTGGAAGCTAAAATACAACCACCTTTTTGCTACTGTGATGACAGATGACTGATAAATCCTCTCTCACTCTTTGTAGGAATGTGTAAACAGGAACAATCAGCAATGGGTTTGGCTAAGATTGTTTTCCTGCTGTCCAAACCCTGTTACTCAGTATGCTTTGTGGTGGCCAGGAAGCTGAGTTCCTGAGGAAGTAAAGTTCGGGAGGAAGCATGGTAGGCAGAAGTCTCTGTGGAGGGAGTCAGTGAACTGTTGAAAGATGGTTAATCCTGGTTCAGCTGGGGGTCCCAGTGGGATGATGGTGGAGGGATGGAGGTGTTACTAAAGGAGAAAGGAGAGCAGGTGACCCTCATTGGACTCCTGTGGTTAATGCTTCTGGGTTCATAATCCACTTTACCCAAGAAAAACAGAGAACTTTTTCGCTATGGGCAGGAGATTGAACAAATTATCACCTAGCTGAAACCAGGAAGGCTAGGGAATTGGAGACCCTAAAAGTATTCTTGGGGCCTGGGGATGTGAGTTGTGAGTAAACTGGCGGTCAGTTACTGGTGGAAACAGACTAGATCCTTTTCTGTACTGCTGCTGCCCACCAGGAATTCAAAAAACAAACTGAAGACCAGTCTTCATTTTCCTTTACCTGGTTTTGAAAGGCCAGATTTCCAAAATTTGCGTATATAGGCGCCAAAGTGCTTCCAAATCCAGAGGCTCCTCTCAACCTCAGAAGAGCTGGTACTTCAGACATGATTCAGGGAAGGCTGTGTTTATGTATGTGTTGTTTTGGTATAGGAAGGTAAGCTCTAACTCTGTATCTCAGTATTATCTTAGCACATGTGCAGTTTGGACTGGCCTTGAAAATGAAGTACTCAGCCTTACAAATTTACTGGGGCCTAAGGAAACATGTCTTCTATATTTTTTATACTTAAATTTTATTTTTTATTTATTTATTTTTTCATTGTTGAAGATTGAATCCAGAGCTTCTTTGTGTAGCATTAAAATATAAGTCCAGTCAGGCGAAAAGTATTTCATTAATATTTGCAAAAAAAAAATAATAATAATAATTGTTTATATATCTTGTTGTATTACCAAACAAGAACAGAATCTTCAGTAACTAATGATAATTAAAATGCAAATTCTGAAGAAGTAATTGGAGATACACTGTATTATGTTCAAACTTATTATTTCCTTCTTAGTGTAAGTATTTCAATGAAAGTATAATTGATTGTATAGCAAGTAATCTATGTTAACATTTTGTATATGATGTATATTCCAAACAATAATTCTGTATGATTAATCTTTAATTTTAATGGTTTTCTTGGAGGGTATAGTGTTGTGGGTCAAACTCTCATTGTCATGCCTGTATGTCAAAAGCTGAGCCATCAAACTCTAAGATCTGCATCTGTACTTTTTAAAACATTAATTTCTTTATAGATTTCCAGTACAAAATCTTCAGGGAAAATTTGAAGGTACATTTTTGGATATATAATTTTTTAAACTATATAGTATTAGCATAATTTCTATATTAGGAAATATTAGTTAATATACTGTATGACATCATAGTGAATTATTCTTTTTATATGTAGTATTTTGTAACTATTTTTATTTTTATTTATTTATCTATCTATCTATTTATTTATTTATTTTTACTAGATATTATGTTTCTTTACATTTCAAATATTAGTCATTTCTTTGTTTCACCCCAGATAATCCCTATTCCATTTACCCTCTCTGTGTTTTTATGAGGGTCTCCTCCATCTTTCAATTTTACCCTCCCCACCCTGGTACATGCCTACACTGGGGAATCAAGCCTTCACAGGACCAAGAACCTCTCCTCCCACAGATGTCTGACAAGGTCATACTCTGCTATATATGCAGCTGGAACCATGGGTTGGTGCTTAGTCCCTGGGTGCTCTGGACAGTCTGGTTGGTTCATATTGTTGTTATTCCTATAAGGTTGCAAACCCATTCAGCTCCTTCAGTTCTTCCTGTATCTTGTCTACTGGGAACCCCATGATCAGTCTGATATTTGTCTGTGAGCATCAGCCTCTTTTCTTGCCAAGAAATGGCTGAGCTTCTCAGGAGATAGCCATATTTGGCTCCTGTCAGCAAGCAAGTGTTGGTATCCACAATAGTGACTGGGTTTGGTGTCTGTATATGGGATGGATCCACAGGTTGGGCAAACAATGGATAGTTATTCCTTCAGTCTCTGCTCTGCACTTTGTCTCCATATTTTTTTCCAAGGAGTATTTTGTTCCCCATTCTAAGAGGGATTGAAACACCCACACTCTCATCTTCCTTCTGCTTGAGCTTCATGTGGTCTGTGAATTACATTTTGGATATTCTGAATTTTTAGAATAGTATCCCTTTATCAGTGAGTGTGTACCATGTTTGTAATTTTGGGATTGGGTTACCTCACACAGGATGATATATTTTATATCCTTCCATTTGCCTGTGTATTTAATAAAGTCATTGTCTTTGTATCATTTGCATATATTTTTATCTCTATTGCTCTATTCTACAGCTTGAGGTCGAGGATGTTTCCCCCTGTACTTCTTTTATTGTTGAGAATAGTTTTTCAATATCCTGGATTTTTTTTTATTTCAGATGATTTTGTAAATTGTTCTTTCTATCTTTATGAATAATTGAGCTTGAATTTTGATTGTGATTTCACTGAATTTATAGATTGCTTTTGGCAAGATCACCATTTTTACTGAATTAATCGTGCCAATCTATGAGCATGGTAGGTCTTTCCATTTTCTGAGATTTTCAATTTCTTTCTTCAGAGACTTGAAGTTCTTGTCACACAGATCTTTCACTTGCTTGGTGCGAGTAACAGAAAAGTATTTTCTACTTTAAGTAAATGTTAATGAGACTTTAAATTTTGATTTACATTTGTTGTGGAAATACGGAAGTATTGCACAAAGTTTTAGAAATGTACTTTATGGTTTATTATGTTTAACAGTATAGAAAAAATCAGTTACATAATCAGGCAATTTGTATATTTTAATTGAATTATGTTTTACACTAAGTCTTAACTGAGTCAATATAGGAAAAAAAATTAGACTTTCTATTTGGTAGAACAGAATAAAACCCTACTTTGAAATACAATTAATTTACTAAAAAAGATTACCTATCTATCTATCTATCTATCTATCTATCTATCTATCTATCTATCTATCTATCTATCTATCTATCATCTATCTACCTCTCTATTTTCTATCTATCTATCATCTATCTATCTATCTATCTATCTGTCTGTCTGTAAACTTTAATTTTGAAAATCTAAAACATAAAATAAAACTTCTCTGATAATCTCTTAGAAAAAAAATCTGCAATTACTTCCCATTAGATGATTTTTTACTGCTATTTTTCTTTTTATAGTATGAAAAGAACAATTTAATTTTTTTGAGCGTTCTTTTCCTATTTGTATAAATTTGACTGCTTTCATTACTTTGCTTTACAGGGTCATGATCAACAACAAATTATATGAGCAGTATAAAAATATGTTTCAGAAGTTGTATGTGGGTGTAGAGAAATTCGATAAAGAACAAGAAAAACAAGTGGTTGGTATAGTAAGTAACTTTATAATTAACCTCGTATACCTATGTATCAATTAGGAATGGAGAAACTAACCTTGTGTTCGACACTTGAAACTAAATTAAGTCTCATTATCTAACTATCCTTGGTTCTGTTCAAGTCCTACTGAATTGTAAATCAGAGAGGTATGGTCACATACTATACCAATGAAAACCACTAAGAATTTTAATGGAGACGAGATCATAAATTTCCAAGAGACAGACATTTGCTGAGAGATGAAGAGAGGATTACCAGTTTTTACAATATGTCAGCCTCAGGTATAGTTGAAAGATAGAGAAAGATTACTTACTGTTGTCATCTGGACTCTGTCGTTAATTTTAGAAAACCAAATCAAACTAGCAAAGTAGTTTTAAAATCCTAAACTTAGTCCCTATTTAGTAAAAAAAAAAAAAAAAAAAAAAAAAAAAGTGTATGGAAACAACTTTCCTAACAACCATGGCAAAATAATCCTGTGTAATAATATCACCAAACTATTTTAGATCGTCTCCCCGTTAATGTAACAATCATTGTAGTCATCAAATGGTTTCCAAGTAAGATCTGAGGCAATTACCATATTAACCATTTTTTTTTTTTTTGGGATGGTTAATTGTTTGGGGGGTATTCAATTTGAAATAAACAGGAGATCATTTCCTGCATGAGAACAACGTGGAGGGAGCTGCCATTTTGAGTCAGTTCAGGAAACAGATAGGGACTAAAGATAAAAAATAAATAAATACTCCAAATGAAGGCAATTTTTAAACCTTTCATAGCATGGCAAAAAACACTGTAGTCATTTACATACCAAAAGCTAGAACCTCTTTGTAGTGTTGGCATTGGGCTTACCATCCTAGTCTCAGTATACTAACTTACTTGAAAATTATCATAAAAACATACACTGAATATTTTGTCTTTAGATCTCTAAAAACCTCAGAAAAACTTATCAAAATAACAGACTACAATAAATTCAAGAGAATCAGTTTCATTTTATTTCAAAAAAAATTAGGCTTTTTATAATATTAAATATTTGTTATGAGTAATTCTAGCTCATTTGGTCATAAATATATATATTTTTTTAGGAAAATAATTCTAAAAACTTAAAATGCATGTTTTGTATTATTATGTATAACATTGGCAAATTAGATAAGACATGCTCATTCATGTTAAACTCATAAATCTACTCCTATTTTCTGAATCTCTTAAAATCAGAAACCTCGCTAGGCAAGATCTTAAACTACTGTTCTCCTGTAGGCCATGACATTTTTAGCAGATATTTAAATGTATTAACTGATCTACTAATGAGTAGAAATCTGAAAGACCAGAATCTCTGTTGCCTTTCACATAATGACTCTATTCAATGTAAACTATGACTACAATTAGAAAAATACTGAAATCCTAAAGTCAAATCCTCACCTCTTTTATCAGTCATAGAAAATCTTTTAATAGCTATGATACTGTAATCTGTAATCCCAGCACTTGGCAGTTGAATGCAAGAGGATCAAGGCCTTTGACTGTCCATAGCTATATAGCAAGTTTGAGGTCAGCATGAGTAATGTAGGACTGTCTCAAATAAACCTGTCCCCTACAAATCAAACAGAAATATAATGTTAGTATAAAGATATAAAAATAGTAAATATTGCTGTCACTTCAGTAGGAAATTGTTGACCAGAAATACTAAAATAAATGTACAATTGGAATTTTTTTACTATAATTTTGAAGGGAAAACTATTGAAATCTGGATATCCATAGAGTTCCCTGTTTAGAACATTATCCTGACAGCATATAGCCCAGAACTGGTAAGAAGCAAGGCTTGGAGAATCACAGGAGTTGCCTTGCCCAGACTTTAGAGATGGCAGCAAATAACTATAAGTATCACCTGTTATTTTAGACTGAGAAAGTGCAATTGATGATGACATGTTCCAATATAATAATAGAAAAACAAACAAACAAACAAAAAACTAGTATTTCTGCTTTAGATCTTGGCAGGGCCATTCTAGCCCCATCGTTTGACAAAAGCACAGCACACCTCAGAAAATTGTTTTGATGACATCAACAATTGTCAGACTTAAAATCTATTGATGTGCTTCAAACATCTCTCATCTTCCGGGGTTATACATGGTGGTATTTATGAGACCTCTAAATGATCCCTAGGAATAGGAGCATAGTGTGTAGAGTTGGGAGAGGATATATAGACTGGAGAGATAAAATGGGAAGCATGGTGATCCTTGGATTGCCTGTGCCATATACCTTTGCAGTTGTGGTAATAGATTCAGTGCAGATTGACACTATGAGCACTACCCTAGCACACAGTACAGTGCTTTCTTTTCTTTTTCCGGGCTTTTGCCTGTGACAGGGAATGTAGCTTGGATACTACTGGGTATTGTGTGGAAGATAACAATCATTGGATCAGTTCAAAGCTTTGGGAGCTGCCAGTTAATAGGCTAAGCTTCAGACTACATCCTACCAATAGATAAATAGGGTCCAGTCTAGATGAATTTCTGGATCCCCAGGATACATGAATAGCATGCAGTATTCTAGAGTAGTATCCAGCTTAATGATACTTCTGTTGCTCTTGTGTCTTTCCCTCTTCTGTATCCCCCAAGTTCATTCCGCTTTCTTGGCATGACTCACAAATGAGCCTTTGTGTATTATCCTGTGGTATATGAGAGGAGTTGTCTGAAGAGAGATGAAATATTGAGTCATGGCAAACACAACTGTGGAAATGGAAACCATCCAGGGGCAAATGTTGTAAAATTAACATAGTCTGTGAAAGAAAAATGCTTTTGCTTTCAGAAGGAGAGTGAATGGAGTTTTTCACTAAGCTGGAAGGGGGCTAATAAAGACCCTTTTTAACTGGAGAATTTAATAAGAATTAACCAAAACCCAGGTGCAATTATTCTTACAGGAGTGAACTGGATAGATGGGTAGAGTTTGGCTAGTATAAGATACTTGATTTAATGACTTTTGAGGTCCTTTTTCGAAATCATGATCAATAAATTCTGCTCTCTGTGACATATCTACTATATTTGTTTGAAAGATGAATAAACTAGGATACATAGATATAGCTTTATAGTATAGTTCTTGAACTTTCATGATGTGACAATTAAATCTGTATGATCAGGACATATTTAGAGCTCTGCATTAGGCACACATAATCTATAGCTCCTGGGGACATACACGCAAATGAACAAACATGACTTTATAGTGTTTCTTGTTTTCAGAATGGAATACATTTTATAAATAATCTAAAAGCAATAGGTTCAGTTTCTATGTTCTTAGAGACAGAACCTTAAAGACCCTAAAAACTCTAAAAAATAAAAAAGAAAAAAGAAGAGAAAAGAAAATAAACTTGAAGCTTTAAATAAACAATAAAAACCCTAAAACAAACAAACAAACAAACAAAAAAAACCATAAAATTTTTGAAAAAATAAAACTAAAAGAACCTAAAACCCTAAAGAAAAACAAACAAACAAAAAAAATCAACAAAAAAATTCTAGATCTCTACAAAGACCCAAAAAACCATAAAATAATTAACACAAACAAACAAACAAGGAAAGAACAATAGCCACACTAAGCCTTAAAAAAAAAATCTTGCCAAATACACTGAGAACAACCCTAAAATCATTTAAAAACCGTAAAAAAAAACCCTAAAACAATAAAGCAAAACCTAAAACCCTAAAAAACCCTAAAATTATTAAACAAACACTAAATGACCCAAAAAAGCTATTTTTTAAATTCTTAATTAACATTTTTAAAACCCTAAAATTCTATAAATAAGAAAACACAAGAACTCTAAAAAGACCCTAAAAAATTATAAAACCCTAAAAAAAAAAATCCAAAAACTCTACAAGTCTAGATCCCTAATGAGACAATAAAAACGCAATTAAAAAAAAAAAAGAAAATGAAAAGATACAAAACCACCACCCCAACAACTACAAATTCTTCTGCCTTAAAAAATCGCCAAAAACACTGGAAAAGAAAATCATTTTCCAAACCTTATTAAAAAAAATGCTTAAAACAATTTTTAAAAATTCCTTAATTAAATTAAAAATCAAAACAAAACTAAAAAATAAAGAAATACCCTAAAATTCTTTTTTTTTTCTTATAAAAGAAAACATTTATTTGGGGGCTTGCTCACAGTTTGAAAGGGTTAGTCCATTATCATCATGGTGGGAAGCAGACAGGCATGGTGGCGGAGAGGTAGCTGAGAGCTTCGAATCCTGATCTGAAAGGAGCCAGGAGAGAGAGTGAGGGGGAGAGACAGAGAGAGACAGAGAGAGAGAGAGACAGACAGAGAGAGAGAGAGAGAGACAGAGAGAGAGAGAGACAGAGAGAAACAGAGACAGAGACAGAGACATAGTTTCAAAGTCCTGGTATGGACTTTGAAACCTTAAAGATCACTCCTTACTAGGAGTGATCACACCTGTTCCAACAAGGCCACACCTCCTAATCCTTCCCAAACACTTCCATTAACCAGGGAATCAAGCAGTCAAGCATATAAGCCTACGTGAGGTTGTCTTATTCAGACCAAGACACTCATTAAACCTTGAAACAAAGCCAAGTTGAAAAGCAGTACTGTACAAGTGTTATGAGAAAAGTTGCTGGGACCAGGCTTACATTGCAATGCAGTGACCTGGCAACTCACTCAACAACAGTAAAAAGACCCACAAGAACTGTAAAACCCTAAAAAAAGTTCCTTTAAAAAGTTCTAAAAACACATCAAAACTCTGAAACTCAAAATAAAATCCTTGAAAACCCGCTTAAAAAAACAAAACAAAAAAACAAACATACAAACAAACAAACAACAACAACAAAAAACCTACAATACCCTGAAACCCTAAGTAAAATCCTGAGACTATAAAATCAATCCTACCCTCCCCCAAAATACCTACAAAACTCTGAAACATTAACTAAAATCCTAAGATAAAAAAATAATCCTAAGCCTATAAAAAAAAGCAAACACACACACAAGAAAACAAAAAACCCTTACAAAATCCTAAAACCCTATAAAACACTAAAAGTATAAAAAGAAACAAAAACAAAACAAAACACAACAACAAGAAGAACAAAATCACACAAAAAACTACAATTATCCTAAAATTATTTATAAACACTAAAAAGCCCTAAAACCCTGAAATACCTTAAATAAATAAATAAATAAATGAATAAATAAATAAATAAATAAAATAAAAATAAACCTCAACCCTACCCAAAACAAACAAACAAACAAGCAAACAAAAAACTTATAAGGACAAAAAACCTACCAAATTTAAAACCATTAAAACCCTAAAACTCTAAATAACACAAAGGGCTTTACCCTCCCGCACACCCCCCCCCTCTAAAAAAAAAAAAACCTGAAAACTGTAAAATACTAAAAAGCCCGAAAAAAGCCTAAAACATTAGAAAAAGTAAATCAAAAGAAAAAAAAATCTAGAATCTTTAAACAAATACTGAAATAGTCCTAAAATACAAAAAAAAAAAAAAAGAAAAAGAAAAAAAAGAAAAAGAAGAGAAAAATAAAATTCTGAAAACACACCTATTAGCTAGGCAGTCATTCAACTTACAGAGTTTAGCCTGATTCTGAGTGCTGGTATTAAAGGGGAATAAAACTATACTTGACTCCTTTTTGTTTGTATAATTGTTTTCTAAAATATTTTTTTTCTCTGTGGGTGAGTATATGTGTGTGTGCGTGTGTGTGTGTCTGTGTGTGTGTGTGTTGTCCAAAGAGGTCATCAGATCGTCTAGAACTAGAATTGCAGGTGGTTGTGAACAACCATGTGGGTGTTAGAAATTGAACCCTGGTCCTGTGCAAAAGCAATCAGTGGGCCTAAGCAGTGAGCTATCTCCTCAGTCCTTTCTGCTTGCTCTAATCTCTACTTCACTATTCATCTTGCCTAAATATGTCTTTATTCCTACTTCTTCTGTCTGTTTTTATGTGATGAATTCTTGTTTGCTTTTCTCTTGTTTCTCCAATTACAGCACCAAGATTCTTCATTTCCTTTTGTTTTGGAAGATTCTCAAGGAATCTTAAATCCAGACTTTAGGGCAGTTATTTAAAATTCACACCTGGGGATTAATCTTCAGAAAATTATTTTTGGGAAAAACATGTGATTATTTCAACATCTATAGTAGTGTGGGGGCATTATTCTCCCTACGTCATGTACACTTAAGATCTTTAGATACCTCCTTCCCTGTGATAGCCTTGCAGCTCACTGAGTGACATGTGCATTTGATGATAAATGATACACAAACTTTGAAGCACCTTACCATATCCTGTCACCCATATCATGTTCAACATAGCAAGAACCACAAGTGAGTTGAAAAATACAAATATATTTTTTAGTGTCTTGAAGCTATAATCCCCAAATTAATCAAAATATTATTTGGACTCTGTTACTTTATACCAGTGTTTTTTTTAAGTGTACAAGTCCCAGGCCTTTTCTGTGACCCTTTGCACAGGTTTACAGTGTCCTTTTACCATCTTCATCCTCCCCACTATCCTCCATTGCTATCAGATCTCCCCCCTCCTGCTGCTCTTACTCTTCCAAAATACCTCCTATTTTTTAATGTCCCTTATTAAATTTATATTTTTACAATAGTCATTTTGAGTTTTACTTGTCTAACCTAATATATAGTATTTAACCATTCCATCCATTTTTTTGAAAACAAAGCGCTGCACTAATACACATAGATGAGAAATATATTTATCTCTCTCTCTCTCTCCCTCTCTCTCTCTCTCTCTCTCTCTCTCTCTCTCCTGTCTCTCATTTTTAACGCATTCATCCAGTAGTTGACATCTTAAATCACTCCATAGCATGTATGTTTCATACAGTGAGGCAATCAATATTGATGATATGGATATGTAGTGGTCCTTCTTAGACTTTTTTTTTTTTGTGAACTTAAATCAACCTGGGAAGATAGAATCTCAGATAAAGATCCTCCATCACATTGGCCTGTGGCCACACCTTAAGGAATGATTTTTTTTGATGACTGTTGTTGAAGGATCTAGCTCTCTATGGATAGTGTCATATCCTATGAAGATGATGTACAGGGTACGGTGGGGACCGTGGAAGGTACTGAAAAGGATTTTTTTTGAAGAACTGAAGATCTATGTGCCATGAACAATTAAAGTGTCCTCTAATTTGTAAGTAAATTTTATACATACCTGTGTCCAGTATTCTGTCTACACATATTTCAAAAGTAAAATTACCTCATCTATTTCATCCTGTTTTACTGCATTTAATCTATGAAATTACTTATAATCAGAAGTGCTGGTAAATTTTAAAAACCTTTAAAATATGACTGGGAGATATCAGGTTTTTTTTTTTTAATTTTATCACAACTTTGTAAGCATGCCCAAGATCTATGTTGTCCTCTTACTTTCCAAAGAATCCATAATTCATGATTGCCATTGGTTTCAATACATGTCATTTATCCCTGTCAAATTCCAGGTTTGTTTGCATAAAAATAGTTCTCCTCTAACTGTGGGTTTTCATAAAGTGAAAATTGGTGTGCTATCCAGTGTGCTGCCTCAAAGAATCTGGCAATATTTATGATAAGAAGCACAGCTTAAAGATAACCAAGGGAAAGGTTGGAACATGAAAAATAACCACCATGGATGTTGTCAAGGCAGAAACCGAAGACTTTCTCAGAACGAAAATAAAAACAAAAATGAAACAAAACAAAACACAAACCAAACAAATAAATAAAAATTCAACAACCAAACAATAAAAACCATGCAAGGGTGTAATTCTTTGGCAGAATATTACTCAGATCATCAGGCCTTTCAGTTGGGATTTCATTTATTATTTCTAGGAGGCCATATGAAAAGGTAAATTCGAGATGCTGAATGTTTCTGAGTGTAACTAGGGAAGGAACCAGCCTGAGAGGGGTTCTTTGATGTAAGCTGAACTAGGGTGATGTCACAGAGCACTGGCTGGAGGTTGCGCATCTATTCCACTTGGAGGCGCTAGAATCCATTCAAGGTGAGTTCACTATCTTCACAGTGGTGTGTCAAAGCCAGGTCATTTTTTCCCACAGGCTTTTGGTGCCTGGTCTCTATCAGGAGATCTTGACGACTAGGATATTTTTCTATGGGTAAGTACATTTATGAAATAATTGGGACCCTCATAGCTACAGAAAGCTAAAAATTTTCTCTCCTACAGTGAGTTACTGTACATTCTACTTTCCCCATGTTTATTAGCAAGGGAGATGAATGGTCTAGGTTAGTTTATCTCCTGAATTTATTATCCTTGCTAACCATATCTAGATCACAATTCCACTAAAATGCCAAAGCTCCTGTTTGTCCATGTGCATGTTAGAAGTTATTAGTTCTAAAAGGCTGATATTGCCTCGACTTTTTGAGTTGTTCTTGAGTTCAGTGATGCAATGGCTTCATCGAATAATTCTGAAGCTGGGTCAGGAGAAACAATAAAGAAGGACAGTGGTGTGCTGTGTCCCTGGGAAGATATTTGTGAATGCAAGAACTTAGCTCAGAGCTTACGCGTACAAGAGAATCATGGTGACCCATCTGGCCTTTTATTTTTTTTTTTCTCTTCTTCTTGATCATTGGGGGTAATTGTCATAGCACCACCTAAATTGACATAGAAATTCAAGGAGAGGATCCTCATCAGAGACAAATTTACTCAGGTCTGAAGAAATAAATGTTGATCTGAGTATGTTATTCTGAGCTCTAGAGAATTACTTGTTAATTACACTATTTTTATTTCCTTGTTTCCTTTGTTTCTTTGTTTGTTTGTTTGCTTGCTTGGTTAATTTTATTTGAGTGTCTGTATGTTTAGATTTGGCTGTCAGGAAACTCACTGTGTAGACCAGACTTGTCTTTCTCTCACTAAGGTCTGCCTCACTCTGCCTCTTGAGTACTATGATTAAAGTTATGGGTCACTACCACTTCCTATTAACTTCTCCATTTGATTGTTTGTTTTGTTATTTTTTGTTTGTATTTCTGTTTTGTTTGTTTTTCGTTTGATTTTCGTTTGTTTTCTTTTACTTGATGTTGTTGTTGTTGTTTGTTGTTGAGACAGGGTTCCTCTCTATAGCACTGACTGCCCTGGAACTCACTTTGTAGACCAGGCTGGTCTCTAATTTAGAAATCTGCCTGTCCTTGCCTTCTGAGTTCTAGGATTAAATGCATGTACCACCATGGCTGACTTATTAACTTCTTATTTTTATAAAATTAATTTTAGGAGCTCAAATCTGTTTAGCATAGTCTTCTTCACCTGCTCAGAAGTTCTCGTAGAGAAGAGTCTTGGTCCAGCATTCACTCCCAACCCATAACCATTGCCCATCAGGAATTCATATATATGACAG
This sequence comes from Mus musculus, assembly GCF_000001635.26. NCBI lineage: Eukaryota > Metazoa > Chordata > Mammalia > Rodentia > Muridae > Mus > Mus musculus. Next base: position 36,905,157 of record NC_000087.7, read on the forward strand.
AGGCAACAGCATTGTGTCTGGCGTAAACGGGCAAGATCTTCAGTCCCAGGCAATGAGCAAGTATGATATTTGAAGGGAATGGAAGCCACAAGACAGTGTGATCTACCACAACAGGTCTACAGCCAGGTAGAAGACAATACATCTGAAGAGTCTGAGCATGACATCACTCAAGAAGAAGAGTAGGAGGAAGCCTTCTTCCCAGGCCCTGGGGAATATTGTTGGCTGCAGAATTTCTCACGGGTGGAAGGAAGGTAATGAGCCTGTCACCCATTGGAAGGCCATCATTCTAGGTCAACTGCCAACAAACCCTTCTCTTTATTTGGTGAAGTATGACGGAATTGACAGTGTCTACGGACAGGAGCTCCACAGCGATGAGAGGATTTTAAATCTTAAGGTCTTGCCTCACAAAGTAGTTTTTCCTCAGGTGAGGGATGTCCACCTCGCAGGCGCACTGGTTGGCAGAGAGGTACAACACAAATTTGAGGGGAAAGATGGCTCTGAGGACAACTGGAGTGGGATGGTGCTAGCCCAGGTGCCATTCTTACAGGACTATTTTTACATTTCCTACAAGAAGGATCCGGTCCTCTACGTCTATCAGCTCCTGGATGACTACAAGGAAGGTAACCTCCACATCATTCCAGAGACCCCTCTGGCTGAGGCGAGATCAGGTGATGACAATGACTTCTTAATAGGTTCCTGGGTGCAGTACACCAGAGATGATGGATCCAAAAAGTTCGGAAAGGTTGTTTACAAAGTTCTAGCCAATCCTACTGTGTACTTTATCAAATTTCTCAGTGACCTCCATATCTATGTCTATACTCTGGTGTCAAATATCACTTAAATTGAAAAAAATCACAAAGTACAGAAATGTAAACTTATAGGATTGAAAAAAATGTTTGTTTTCCTGTGTTGGGTACCTATGGGTCTTTGACAACCTCAGTATCTTTGTCAATAAAATTTGTTTTGTTCTAAAAATTAATACGTGTGACATGACATGCTTTTAGTGAACACTTTGTTGGAAGAGATGGACTATGGTAGAAAGAACATCAAAGGAAGATGAAAGTTGCAACGCAGGCTGTGAACAGTGTATACATCTAATATCACACAGGCTAAAATGGACAGGACTTAGATTCTGTGGTCTGCATAGTGAGCAAGGAATTGGAGATATGACTTAGAGGAGCAGGGATGGCAGCAAAAAAATGGATTTTTAGGAAGAAGCAGAGAAAGACAGGACATAGATAGAATCTCTGGTATGAAGTCTGAGGGAGAAACAACAAGTTGGGGAAAGAGTGATAGATAAAAGGAATGTGGCCTTGTTACACAAAGTGCAACCCAGAAAACTGATCCAAAGAGATTCAGAAATCAGACAAAATAAGGTCTCATTTGAATAATGAAACCAAATGAAACTTGTCTCTCATTTTAAGATTTATTATCTTTATTTATATGGGTGGGAGTAGGGCATGAGCTTGAGAGTATAGGTGACCACAGAGACATGAGTTGTCAGATCCCATGGAGCTGGCATTAAAGCTGATTGTTAACCATTGGATATGAATTCAAGAAAACAAATCCAGTTTTTTTGCGGTACAGTAGTGCTCTTGACAACATGGTCATCTATTCCCATTAAGATATCTTTTTAAGAAATCCAATATTAACATGCAGAAAAGAGACCAGGTAGAAGTTAAGAAAGATTAAATTGATGGTGACCTTTAAAAACAATAAAGGACACACAAAGGACTAGAGGACACTGAGGGACAAATGAATTCTAAGATGAAGTTCTCAAAATGTGAAGCAGGAGACCCAGGAAGAATAGAAATTTTGTGCAAATAGTTAAAATTGGGCATATCCACATTAGGTTCTTTGGTTTCTTAACAAATAGCCAGCTGATCAGATCAAAGAGTAATTTAAAAGAGAAAATGAATAAACTGTGAGATAATATATGGTGGGGCATGGATCCTGAGTTCTTTCCCTGTGCAATCTTTGCCTGGGATGAATCCTGTGATCTTTTGGAGGTCTCTGTTGAGTGCCCCAGATGACCATCAAAAAGCTCACCACTGGCCTGTTCCCCTGGCTCTCCTCCAAACATCTGACTCCCAACATACCTATGTACCATTTCAGCCTGTCTATTCCCTGAAAATTCCTGTCTCAAATTTATGTGTGACCTCTTTCTCATAAAACAGTGAAGGTGTACTCAATGCATATGTGCTGATCTCTTTTCTATGCCAGTTCTCATGGGTTTCAAACTCTATGAGGTTGCCCAATATGTTGGTCACTACTCCTGAGTAGCCCCTGTGCTTCATGGGGGTCTTAATGGGTCCCATATGCACTCTGAGTGTTTCTTTTGTTTGTTTGTTTGGTTGGTTTTATTGTTGTTGTAGGTTTTTTCGTTTGTTTTTGTTTTGTTTGTTTGTTTGTTTTTTGTTTGTTTGTTTTTGTATTGTTTTTTGTTTTTGTTTTTAGTCAGGCTTGTCATGGACTCAATCATTTGTGTTTTTTCTCTAGAATAAGTTTGAATGCCAAATGACTTGAAAATACTCTTTATTGTTGATTAATTTTGATATCTGGGAGAGTTTCTATGCTAGCTGGATGTCTTAATTAGGGTTTCATTGCTGTGAAAAATCACTATGACTAAGACAACTCATTAGAAACATTTCATTAGGGCTTTTCAACATTTCATTGCAGTTTCAGAGGTTCAGTCCACTATCATCAAGGAAGTGAACATGCAAGTGTCTGGGCATATGTAGTGGTGGAGAGGAAGCTTAGAGTCTTCTGCATGCAGGGATGTTGTCTTCCACACTGAGCAGAGCTTTAAAGCCTCACAGTGATATGCTTCCTCCAAAAAGGCCACACCCACTCCTACAAGGCCACACCTCCTTATAGGCCAACTACATTCAGAGTGCCATACTGGTTTCATAGCAACTTGAAAAGATCTAGAGTCTTGCAAGAGGAGGAGCCTCAGTTGAGAAAATGCCTCATTAAGATCAAGCTTTTAGGAATTTTCTTAATTGGTGGGAGAGGACCCAGTTCATTGTGGGTGGGGACACCCTTGTGGTGGTAGTCTTGTGCTCCTTATGGAAGCAAGACTTAAGGAGCATGTCAATAAGCATCACCACTCCATGGCCTATGCATGAGCTTCTGGCTCCAGGAACCTGTGTTGTTTCAGTTTCTTTCCAAACTACTTTGATGATGAACAGCAATGTGGAATATAAGCTGAATAAAACTTTTGCTATGGAATTAGCTCTTTGGACATGGTATGTTCTTACAACAATAGAAACCTTAAGTAAGACAATTTCTTAGAGGAACAAAATATCTAATACTACCACTGTCACTTATCCTATAAGGACAAATAATGTGTAGATATTTTATTTTAATTTAAAGGTAAGATATTCTCATGTATATAATGACATGCAATTGTTCTAGTTTGCTTCTTTCTCACACTGAAGAATACTAACATCAAACATAACTTGGGAATATAAGGGTTATTAGCTTACATGTTACAGACTATTACCAAGGAAGGCAAAACAGGAACTTGAAGCATTACCAGGAAAGAGTGCTTATTGCTTGACCCTATCTTAGTCATTGTTCTATTGCTGTGAAGAGACATCATGGATAAAACAACTATTATGAAACAAAGCATTAACTGGGGGCTTGATTACACTTACAGAAGTTTAGTCAAACATCAAGTCAGTGACCGCAGCACTGGAGCAATAGAGAACTATTGATCCTTAGACAGAAACAGATATTCTGCCATTACATTGGTTTCTTGAAAACTCAAAGACCACCCTTATTGACACAACCACTTCCTCCAATGAAGCCACATCTTCTCTCATTTCTTCTAATCCTTAAACACACTGCCAATCCCTGGTGACTAAATATCCATATATATGAATCTATAGGGGATATTCTTATTCAAACCACCAAAAATCATGTGGCTTGATCGAATATTTTATTTTAAATACAGAGTAAAAGCTTTCCTTTTATAAATGACTACTGATGAGCTTACCCACAGTTGCCTACCCTCACACATCGACCATCAATGAAGAAAATGTCCCATAGACTTACCCAAAAACCAAGTGAATAGAGACAATTCTTCAATTGTTCTCTCTCCTAAGGTGACGCTAGATTGTCAAGTTGGAGATAAATAAAATCCCAGCACATTAAGGTTTATCCTGCTCCATAACCCACACAAACATTACTCATCACAATCTCCTCATTCTGCCTAGGTGTAGACCCACTTCCCTCCATGGCAGAAGTGAAGGGTAAGTACCTCCAACAGCAAGAATACTCAATAATAGGTGACAAGTAGTGAATATGCCTTATAGCCTCACAACACCTACATTCTAATTTGTGTTACACTTTCTGGGAGACACCCCAGTCTGTCCAACTTCCTGCCAACTCAGCTTTGACCAGAAAAATTCTCATCAATTAATCCAATGACTTTTAATTGATTTCTTTCTCCTGAGGGAATGGAGTGTAACCCCTTCATGGATGTATTGGTGTCTGATTCATAAGTAATAAAACCCAGTACTATTAACAGCTAAATCACAGGTGCTATGACAAATAACAACTCACATGAGAAGCATCACATTTGGTTAAGCCTTTTCAGAAGTTTTATTGGAGTTTGATTTATATACTAAATAAATCCATTGATTTATTTATTTTTAAGTGTGTAATTTAATGATTCTAAACATATTTCACCACTGTCATTTTTCACTCATTTTCTGGTACTTCATATGATATTGAAATCTACTAAAATACAATAGTGAATTCAGAAGAAAGACCAGTGGTGTGGGTAGCAGCAAAGTTCTTGAGTCTCAAAGACAACAGATACCATGGCTGAATATTCCAACTACAACAACTAGGTAACATTGGTTCTACACTTAGCATGCCGTTTCTAGAAAAAAAAATTAAAGAATTAAGCAATGTTTCCTCTGAACCTGACATGTTACTATCACAAATGAAAGAAGGATCCATGATCACATGAATATGAAAGGGGCATGAAGCAGCACAATTGTTCAAATTATTGGCAGCTAGTCAGCATTAACACAAGAAGGGACCAAAGACAATAAACAGCTTTGAAGACATGTCCAAATGACCGCGTTCATTTACAAGTTTCTTACCCATTCCTTGTATATCCATTGGTTGATTAACTCATTGATTAAAGCCCTCAGGTTCCAATCACTTTTCAGAGTGCATATTGTACTACCTATGAACATTGTACTGTGGACCAAAGCCTTCATCTAAGACCCATGACTGACATTTCAAAACAATTTAACCACAGAATTCTTTATTTGAAACAAAGTGATAAGATCCATCTATCTCTTCAAGTATATCTCTGTTTTGTTCAAAAAGGAGAAAAATGCAATCCAAGTTCAGGATCTTGATCCCTTATCCATGCATCTTAAACCCATAGGGGCTAGCCAGAATGTAAGGTCAGAAGTCTAAACTTCACCTATACTACAACTAACTCTGAAGATATCTAGCAATCTCCAGTTCCTTTCTGGTACTTACCCACACCAAGTCTGCATTAAGGAATATGGTCTAGTGTGAGATAGTGCCAGCAGTTAATTGCAAAATCCCACTATGAGTTGAGTTGTATATATACTGAGACATCTGTAATATAGACACACATGCATATTCACAAATACTCACAGAAAGAGGCAAGAAGTAGAGGAGCTGAAACTTAGAAATCCTCAAGGAAGAGAATGAAAATCTTGTAAGGCACAGAGGTAAGAGAAAAACTGTGTCTTTCTGCACAAAATCAGGATATTCTGTCTTCCATCACTGAATGGGAAGGCTCACTATCCCTTATCGCTATCTGATAAGGTATAGACAGTTGATGAAGGATGAATAGTAAGTTTTCATCAAAGGTATTGACTTTGAAGGTTATACATTGTTCATGCTCTACTGGAAGCCAGATGTCTAAGAGTTTATGGGAAACACAAATGATTTGAATGGGTTGTAACAAAGGGGAGAAGACGAGATATGAAGTTGGCAGGAGGAGTTAGGTGGGAGTGGGCCAGGTTTTGTTCTGGGAGGAGTTACTAAAATAATTGGAAAGTAAATTCCATCAAAATATTTGTATGCAATTCTCAAGGTATTAAGGAAAGTAGTTCTTAATATACCATGTACTGAACACACACAGATCACTTATATTGCCATCTTCTAAATAACAAATTCTTATAGAGCAGTTTCATTACATTGAGGGCAAAAGTCATCCAGAGGTTATTTAAATTAAAGAAGAATCTAGGGAGATGGCCCAGTGGTAAAGCCAAGTGTTTGGTCAAACATTCACCTAAACACCAGTGCTTAGGAATTGGAGTGGCAGAGACAGAAGAATGACTGTGGCTTCCTGAATGTCAGCCTCACTCCTAGCTCAGCAAGAAACCCTGTCACAAGGGGAAAATTAGGGAGTGAAGAAGCAGAAAACAGTATACCCTTCCCTATCCTCTGCACTTACCTGTATATTTCTGTATGCATACACACATCAATATGATTACTGTATAAAAGAGGTTACTTTGCATAAATTATAGGCAAAAGCAATGTTGTTTTAACCTAGAGACCTGAAGACTTTTATATCATTAGGGTCCTGGAGAAACTCTCCATATATAGAGGATTGATATATCTTCTTCCTGTGCAAAGGAAACCTAAGTTAAGTGTGTGTGTCAGTGACTTTAAACACCTTTCTTCCTCTAGATTCCTATTTATACCACAGAATGGTCTGTAAATAATGAAAAGATGAAAATAAGACTTTTTCAGGGTGTTGCCTTCTTTTAAAATCATATTTATATTTTACTAAATCGATGGAAAATCTTCAGCTCCAAGGAACAATGGATTCAATATTGTTGACTTCTGTATTATCCCATTATGAATAGGAATTAATTATACATCAACATTTCCCACGATTTGAACTAAATCAGGAATAAGGGATATGTTTCCATAAAAATAAGTAATGCCAATATCGTTAATCAAGTAGAAATGTGTGTGTGTGTGTGTGTGTGTGTGGTGGGGTTAGGATGCCTTTGGATTATTTGAGAATGATTGCTGATCAGAAATATGTTATGCAAATAACCCTAACCTGAGAGAAATGAAAAGTAATGATATAAACTATACTACCAAGTGTCATGGCCACTTATTAGTTGATATCATTTTCTTTTTCATTCCTTTATTCGTTTGAATAATTGTGTGCCACAGATGATCACACGTTCAAATGTGTTAGTTTTCCGGGTGATGGGCTGTTTAGAATGAATTAGGAGTTGTTTTATTATTAAAGGAGATTTGTCACAGAGCCTTGAAATATCAAAAACCCATCAGACTCTCTCTATCTCTCTCTCTTTCTCTCTTTCTCTCTCTCTCTCTCTCTCTCTCTCTCTCTCTCTCTCTCTCTCTCTCTCTTTCTCTCTCTCTCTCTCCCTCTTTCATTACTCTCTGCCATCTCCATCATAAGATGTTCGCTCTCAACTACTGCTCTACATGTTTTGCCTCTGTGTTGCCATGGTGTCTACCATGATATCCTGGACTTGCCCTCTGGAACTCTAAGACCACAATTAAATGTTTCCTCTTATAAGTTTGTTTGGTCATGATGTCTCTCACAGCATAGAACAGTAACCAAGACATACATACTCCTGTTTATTTTTTGAAACATTCTTTATTTCTTTCATTAAAGTTACCTTTTGTCCATTGAACAGTTTTAAGAATAATGTTAATGGGCCCAAATAAATAGTGCCAATAGGTGTGGCACTCTCAGGAAGTGTGAAATAGTTTCATGAGGTGTGACATTGGTGGAGTAGTTGGGACACTGATGGAGATGTGTCTTTGTTGAGTTGGTGTGATCTTGTTGGAAGAAATGTAACAATGTGGTGGTAGGCTTGGAGGTCTGCTGTCCTTAAGCAATCCCCAGTTTGACACAGTCTCCATCTGCTTCCTGTATATCAAGACCTAAAACTCATCTCCTTCTCCAGCACTTTGTCTGTCTGAAGGCTACCATGTTTCCAGCCATGACAATAATGGAGTAAACCTCTGAAAAGAAGTTACAAAGTGTTCAAGATTTACTATGATCCTGGTGACACTTCATGGCAATAAAACCCATACTAATACTCAGATAAACACTCAAAAACACATTTGGTGTTTTGTGGGAACAGACTTTTCAGGCCCTCTGCCTACTGCCTGGAAGCTATTCATTTCCAAGCAGCTATCAGATGAAGTTATAGAACTCTCAGCTCCAAATGAACCATGCCTGCCTGGATCCTGACATATTCTTACCTTGATGATAATGGACTGAACTTCTGAACCTGTAAGCCAGCCCCAATTAAATGGTTTTCTAATAAAACATGCATTGATAAGTGTGTCTGTTTACAGCAATATAATCCTAACACACACATGTACATATACACCTAGATATACTGAGTCACAGACACACACACACATGGAAACATTCACACACACACACACACACACACACACACACACACACACACACACACACACACACACACACACACACACACATTCATTTACAGGGACTTTAGATTCAGCCAGTACCCATGCAATTTAATTGGGGTGTTGAATACATGTGTTTGTGGAACATGACTATTGCTCTTTCTTTTAGGAGTTATGTGGACAAAATCTGCACACTCACTTCATTCCTCTTCAACATCAGAAATCTCAATTTAAAGAAAGTGAGATAATGAGAAGTAGTTTTAGATACCTCTCTTTTTTTTTTCCTGTGAGTAGCTTCCACTTCAAATCACCAAAGAAAAATAAACATAACAGGAAAGAAATTCATATTCAAATGCTCTTGACAAGCTCATAATACATTCTCCATAATGAATATAAACTTTTATTTAGAATTCCCAAGGAAATGAGACTTTTGAAAAATCCTTACTTTCAGATAGGCTTTGGTATTTCATTTCCCTGCAAAAGAACACCAATGTAAAAAGACAAAATGTAGATTGCTTTGTGCACAAGTTGAATCAGAAACATTTGATAATGTGCATACAGGGACTCACCACATTTTTACAAACATATATATATATATATATATATATATATATTATATATATATTGGGAGGGTGAAAGGAGACATCTGGAGAACAATAAGACCCTCATTAGCATTAAACATTCCTGAAGTCAAGTAATAACATCTAACAACATCAATAACAACAACAACAAAAAAACAACAAGAATAGATGTTCATTAGGAAGAATTTTTTAAAATAACCTTCCATTAGCCACATAAAGAGGGGGCATGATCCATCTGCAACACTTTATAGATACTTATTACAATTACCACTAAAATTTTTAAAATAATACGGATTTTTAAAAATGAAATTGAAGTAAAATAGATTTTTCAGCTGTTAAAAGGGGGAAAATGTGTTCTAGAACGAAATAAAGAGTGTAAGATTTTTTAATAAAGAACATCCTTATAACTCATGTGTCAGTAAGTATCAGGATTATAATGCAGTTGATTTTCTCATTGTAGAATAATTTTAATGTGTTTGAATATTTCCAGTTGTAAGAATGGATCTCAGAATTTTCACAGGACAAGAAGAAGACACCAAGTAGTTCCTCACTTTTGTTTCAAAATTCTTAATTCCTTTTTTGCAGAGTCCCAGACATTCCAGGGAAGGGTTTGAAACATCCAACAACTTCTGAGACCATAACCTCAGAGAGAAGCTACCTTTCTCAGTAAATGGAACTAGGAAAGCTGAAAAGATCCATCAAATCGCTTTAGAACAAAAATGGCAGCTGGTTCACAGAACAAGGTATCATTTAGCAACTCAGCCAAGAAATAAGAGGATTTGAAATGATAATAACACAGAGTAATAAAAACCACTATGCAGTTGTAATTTAATCGTATATATATACTTTGGACAGAGAAAGCAATCAAATCTTGAGATCTCTCTGCTCAGCCCAATGAAACTCTGGGTCATGCTGCAGATGTCCCAGGTTCATGGCTCATCACAGATACTGGAAGTCTCTGGGAAACTAGAACTACATCACGTAAGTGCTGTGAGTCCAAAGACATGATTTCAGAAATTGTTCAAGTCCTCATCTTGCTTGAAAAAAAAAATCACATAGCACCAGAAGTAATAAGAAGTTCATGGTATCAATGTCAACAGGTAAGCACTACTAACAAATATCTGTTAAGCATTGGATTGTTACCAACTCAAATGAGGAGATGATTTTTAAATTTAAATGCAGTTACATTTTAATAATTTGTAGTAATGTTAAGTGTCCAGTGTGAAACTGTGGGTGTAGGGCAAGTTGGTGAAGTGAGAGAGAACATGGACGGCAGAAGGTTCTGTGCTCTGTGAAGGCTGACATGGGAGGAGTGAAGGATAATTACCATGCATACCTGATTGTGCATCTGGCTGTGTAAATCCACTGAAACTACACGGATGGGGGTGAACTAGGGGAAGACAATGGTACCAGATTCTTTGTCTCTGGCATCCCATATTGGGCCTAAAAAGCATAGACAGTCTAATGTTTTAGAGCTTTATTTTAGACAGCAAGGAGAAAAAAAAAAGAGTAAAAAGATTGTTAGACTTGCTATGGCCAAAAGGAGAGATGGGGAAAGACATAGAAGGAAAGACAGAAAGCAAGTTAGAGAGTAAGAAAGTTGAACGCTTAGAGAAAGAGGTAAAAGTTTACAGAGAGTAAGGATTGTAAAAGTTAGAGAGAGAGAGAGAGAGAGAGAGAGAGAGAGAGAGAGAGAGAGAGAGAGAGAGAGAGAGAGAGAATGAGAGACTGATGTAGGGCCAAGTAGCCTCTCATATATTGGGCTTGTTATCTTGCTGTTGCTAGGTAACTAGAAGTTATCTAACCTGAAAATCAGAACCTTTGGTCATTTTGTATGTGAATGCTAGCCATTAGCCACTGCAGGGCGGGAGTGCTTGTGGGTATGGTAAATTCACCAGGAGCCAGGGTTCCAGAAATACGGAGGAAATGCCTTCCTTCCCATGTAGGTGAAAATTACGACCCATTAGGTTTCATCAGGTTTAAGGACTTCAGCATGACTGGAGACCAGGCACTTGGTACATAGCACAATGCCCCAAGCTCAATGATCAAATTTAACTCTAGCCTCCAGATTTTGTGGTTTCTCAGGCAGAACACCATCAGAGAGGATGTGAGTTTGAAACTCTGGAGACTCCCACCAGAAGAAATCAAGGCATGGAGGTGGGGTGGGGTAAAATGATCTTAGAAGAAATCTGTAAAACAGTGAAAGGACAATTGAAAAGACATATGGAAAAGACCAGTAACAGGGGATGCCTCAGGAGACCATCCTTGTCTTCATAGCTTGGCAAGACAAAATTCAAATGACCAGTAGTACTGGAGGAGAGTCTGTGAATGCATCAGGGAGGGTAGGGTAAGGGTAGGAGGGAGTGAGGGAGGGTGAGATAGAGAAAAAAGTAGAAGGAGAAAAAGAAAGAGAAGGAGAAGAATATGGAGAGGAAGAGGAGAAGAAGGAAGGGAAGAGGAATAGGTGGAGCAGAACGACAAGGAGAAGGAGAAGGAAGAAGAACAAGAGAAGAGGAAGAGGAAGAGCAAAAGGAAGGAGGAGGACTTGGAGAAGTAGAAAAGGAGAAGGTTAAATAAGGAGGAGAGAAGGAGAGAAGAAGAATGAGAGAAGGAAAAGTCAAAGGCATAGAAGAAGAAGAAGAAGAAGAAGAAGAAGAAGAAGAAGAAGAAGAAGAAGAAGAAGAAGAAGAAGAAGAAGAAGAAGAAGAAGAAGAAGGAAAGAAAGAAAGAAACAGGAGTAGGAGGAGAAGGCGAAGGAGAAAAGAATAAGGAGGAGAAGGATAAGGCAAAGAAGGAAAAACAATAGAAGAAGAAGGTAAGCAAAGAGAAGAAATGAGTTTAGATGTGAGGCATAGATAGACAGACAGAGACAGAAAGACAGAGAAACTTAGACATACAGAGTGAGACATGCACATAAACATTCACACAGAGACACACAAGTAGGCACAGAGACAGAGAAAAATATACATAGAAAGAGAGATATGCACAGAGACATTCACAGAGTTACACACATTCACACAACTTAATTAAGAAGTATTTAGAAAAATATATCTATGAAATCACGAGGATATTAAGTACTAAATTATGTGAGCAATGAGGAGGAATTAGATCCAAACAAATTTTGCAAGTCCTCCAACATTCTCCATGCTTCCACACAGCTTTAGCTGTGGGAGTATCAGTTATAGGGCTGTAACTTTTGTTTTCTTCGTTTATAATTTACTGTGAATCTCCTTTCTCCACCATTCAATATGGTCAGTAGTTTCCATGTGGAAGGACTTTCCAATGCATGGCATCTAGTGAGAAAGAGAAAACAATTTTAAAGAAGAGTCTCTATGCTAGAGCCAACTGTACAAACAATTCGTAGTTATTCTCCAAATGCAGGGCTCAAAGAACACAGAGGCTCCTCTAGCTGCTACACAGATCTTAAGTATGGCCCCACAGCATCACTGGGAACCTATTGACAATTCTCACTCAGGTCATAAAACTATGGAGCATTCCAATTTCTTGAGTTCCAGAAAAAAAAGCCATTTGGAAGCTTATCTCCCTAAAATTGAAGATTACACTGAAATTTATGAAAAGTGAGAATAATTTTTAATGTGAAAAATCATTCCACACACACACATTAAAAAAATACATGAAGGCAAAATTGACAGCAATATATTTGACACAACACCCACCCACACACACCTACACACACCCACACACACAGAGAGAGAGAGAGAGAGAGAGAGAGAGAGAGAGAGAGAGAGAGAGAGAGAGAGAGAGAGAGAGAGAGAGAAAGAGAGAGAGAGAAAGAGAGAGAGAGAGGGAGGGAGGGAGGGAGGGAGGGAGGGAGGGAGGGAGGGAGGGAGGGAGGGAGGGAGGGAGGGAGGGGGAAGAGGAAGAGGTGGAGAGACAGATGTACACTTACAATACTTATTTTTAAGTCAAGTTGTCAAAACTCCTGACACAATCAATGTTCAGGAAGAGATGTATATGGCAAACACTCACGAGGAACAGACTGTCATGATAAAGAGAACATAGGAGGAAACAACAAGTTCATCTGTGGCATTGAGAGCCTGAATGGGCCCTTCTCACATTTGGTTAGATTTAGAATCCAAGATTTAGTTCAGAACCACCCAGCTCGCTCCGTCTTGCCCCACGGATCTACTTCTCCTAGGGCACAGTCACAAAGGTTCCACAACATTTCTAGACAGTTTTCCCAGTTTTAGACAACTGGGACTGTGGGAGAAATAACCCCCCCAATCTTAATTAAACTAAGCCACACAACTGCAAAATATATTTGAAAACAGTTTAAATTCAATTTTGGAAAGAGAACAGAGAGCTCTACTTTGAAATGGACTGAAATAGTCTTTAGGTTCCATTGTGCACCCTAAATGAAATATATTGTAAAAGATTCCGTTTTCTATGTAGCAAGTGAGGGCTGAAAACAACACACTAATGGAGATAAAATGCAAAAAAAAAAAAAAAACAAAAACAAACTGGGAAATATAGTAACAATTCAAACTGACTGTGTGAAAAACGATGTATTTATACACGTTAACTGTCCTATTGACCACAGTGTCATTCATCATTGTATTAGGGGATACAATCTAGTGATTAATCATCAGGGTTTGACAGTAAAATCCTTAGGCTCAATACACCAGACATTAGCTGAAAAATGATTTACAAGAATGTATTGCCCTTTGGTGTCTTCTCTGTGAATCTGTTGTATGGATGCCCTGTCGTTGGTTGTTTTAGTTGTTGGTGTTGTTTTAAAATAGATATATTGAATGCAAAAGCAAGTGGCAGGAGCCCAAAAGGTCCTCTCTCTATCTCCTTCCCAAAACTTTCTAATTTTCCCAATCCCCTCATTCATTCAAAAATTCAGAAGTTCAAAAAATACAGAAACTCATTCATCATCTTTACTTTGTGCTTGCATGCTGGTTGCAATTATCTTGTAAGCATTAAAAATTAGGCTAACATACTGCCTATGTTCAACAGGGTTTCATTGATGTGAAGAGACATCATGACACAGGAAACTCTTATAGGGAAAACTTAATTGAGGTTGTCTTACAGATTCAGAGGGTCAGTACATTATTATCTTGGTAGGAAGCATGGCAGCATCCAGGAAGAGGAGGTGCTGGGGAAGGAAGTAATTGGTCTATATCTTAGTCTGAAGGCAACAATGTAGAAGCTTGTGGCCACAGTTAGCAAGGAAGAGGATCAATTTTTGTCACTGGGCAGAGATTGTGCACTACATAAAAGCAAGCCTACACAATGATACACTTCCTCAAACAAGCCAACACCTTGTAATAGTGCCACATCCCATGGGCAAAAGATATTCTAATCAACACACTGCATCATAGGAAAATGGCAGAGAGAAATAAAGAAAGACACTGCATGATTGCATTCCTCTGGTCACAAGTGCTACATACCTACACGCTTATATGCACACACACACACACACACACACACACACACACACACACACACACACACACATGCCTATCGGATGTGCATAATAATAATGTGCAGTCTAGGGTCCTGGGCAATTTGATTGGACCAGGCGCTGTGTTCCACCCACCAGAGGTCTTAGGATCCCGTGGAGGATCCTGTGTGGGTCCTTGTGGGTGTCCACAGAATCCCCCGGTCCAGGGACCATGGTGCTCCATTGATCTACTTCTGTTGTCCAATTGCTCTGGCTAGGATTTCAAGTGATATATTGAATAGATAGGAAGAAAGTGGCAGCCTTGTCTAGTCCCTGATTTTAGTGGGATTGGGTTTAGTTTCTCTCCATTTAGTTTGATGTTGACTACTGTTTTGCTATATACTGCTTTTATTATGTTCAAGTATGGGCCTTGAATTCCTGATCTTTCCATGACTTTTATCATGAATGGGTGTTGGATTTCGTTAAATGATTTCTCAGCATGTAAGGAGATGATCATGCGGTTTTTGTTTTTCAGTTTGCTTATATAGTGGATTACGTTGATGTGTTTCCTTATATTAATCCATCCCTGCATCCCTGGGATGAAGCGTACTTGATCATTATTGATGATCTTTGTGATATGTTCTGAGATTCAGTTTGCATGGACTTTATTGAATATTTTTTGCATCAATATTCATAAGGGAAATTGGTCTGAAGTCTTCTATTTTGTTGGGACTTTATATGGTTTAATTATCAGAGTAATTGTGGTATCTATAGAATGAATTGAATAGGGTACGTTTTGTTTCTATTTTGTGAAATAGTTTGAGAACAGTTGGAATTAGTTCTTTTTTGAAGGTCTGATAGAACTCTGCACTAAACCCATGTGGGTGGTCCTGGGCATTATTTGGTTAGGAGACTATTAGTGACTGCTTCTATTTCTTTAGGGGATATGGGGCTGTTTAGATCTTTATTCTTATCTGGATTTAACTTTGGTACCTGATTTCTGTCTACAAAATTGTCCATTTTGTCCAAGTTTTCCAGTTTTTTTAGTATAGCCTTTTGTAGTAGGATGTGATGATGCCTAGGATTTCCTCAGGTTCTGGTCTTATGTCTCCCTTTTCATTTATGATTTTGTTAATTAGGATACTATCCCTGTGCCCTCAAGTTCATCTTGCTAAGGGTGTATCTATCTTGATACTATTTTCAAAGAACAGGCTCCTGGTTTGGTTGATACTTTGAATAGTTCTTTTTGTGCCCACTTGGTTGATTCCAGCACTGAGTTTGATTATTTTCTGCTATCTACTCCCCCTTGTAAATTTGCCTCCTTTTGTTCTAGAGCTTTTAGGTGTGCTGTCAAGCTCTTAGTGTGTGCTCTCTCTTGTTTCTTTTTGGTGGCACTCAGAGCTGTTGGTTTTCTTTGTGGGACTACATTCATTGTGTCCCATAAGTTTGGGTATATTGTCCCTTCATTTTCATTAAACTCTAAAAAGTGTTTAATTTCTTCTTTATTTCTTCCTTGACCAAGTTATCATTGAGTAGAGTGTTGTTCAGCTTTCACATGAATGTTGGCTTCCTATTATTTATGTTGTTATTGAAGATCAGCCTTCCTCCATGGTGATGTGATAGAGTGTATGGGATACTTTCAATATTTTTGTTGAGTCCTGTTTTGTGACTGATTATATGGTCTATTGTGGAGACGGTACCATGAGGTGCTGAGAAGAAGTTATATGCTTTTGTTTTAGGGTAAAATGTTCTGTAGATATCTATTAAATCCATTTGTTTCATAAATACTTTTATCTTCAATGTGTCTCTGTTTAGTTTCTATTTCCCCGATCTTTCTATAGATAAGAGTGGGTTGTGAAGTCTCCCTCTATTATGGTGTGCAGTGCAATGAATGATTTGAGGTTTACTAAAGTTTCTTTAATGAATGTGGATGCCATTGCATTTGGAGCATAGATATTCAGAATTGAGGGTTCATCTTGGAAGATTTTGCCTTTCATGATCATTAACTGTCCCTTCTTGTCTTTTTTGATAACTTTGGGTTGGAAATTGATTTTATTCTATATTAGAATGGCTACTCCAGCTTATTTCTTCAGACCATTTGCTAGGAAAATTGTTTTCCAGCCTTTTACTCTGAGGTAGTGTCTGCTTTTGTCCCTGAGGTGGGTTTCTTTTTTTTTCTTTTTTCTTTTTTTTTCCATTTTTATTATTTTTTATTTTTTCTCATTTACATTTCCAATGCTATACCAAAAGTCCCCCATATCCACCCACCCCCACTCCCCTGCCCACCCACTCCCCCTTTTTGGCCCTGGTGTTCCCCTGTACTGGGGCATATAAAGTTTGCAAGTCCAATGGGCCTCTCTTTCCAGTGATGGCCGACTAGGCCATCTTTTGATATATATGCAGCTAGAGTCAAGAGCTCCGGGGTACTGGTTAGCTCATAATGTTGTTCCACCTATAGGGTTGCAGATCCCTTTAGCTCCTTGGCTACTTTCTCTAGCTCCTCCATTGGGAGCCCTATGATCCATCCATTAGCTGACTGTGAGCATCCACTTCTGTGTTTGCTGGGCCCCGGCATAGTCTCACAAGAGACAGCTACATCTGCGTCCTTTCAATAAAATCTTGCTAGTGTATGCAATGGTGTCAGCGTTTGGATGCTGATTATGGGGTGGATCCCTGGATATGGCAGTCTCTACATGGTCCATCCTTTCATCTCAGCTCCAAACTCCGTCTCTGTAACTCCTTCCATGGGTGTTTTGTTCCCAAATCTAAGGAGGGGCATAGTGTCCACACTTCAGTCTTCATTCTTCTTGAGTTTCATGTGTTTAGCAAATTATATCTTATATCTTGGGTATCCTAGGTTTGGGGCTAATATCCACTTATCAGTGAGTACATATTGTGTGAGTTTCTTTGTGAATGTGTTACCTCACTCAGGATGATGCCCTCCAGGTCCATCCATTTGGCTAGGAATTTCATAAATTCATTCTTTTTAATAGCTGAGTAGTACTCCATTGTGTAGATGTACCACATTTTCTGTATCCATTCCTCTGTTGAGGGGCATCTAGGTTCTTTCCAGCTTCTGGCTATTATAAATAAGGCTGCTATGAACATAGTGGAGCATGTGTCCTTCTTACCTGTTGGGGCATCTTCTGGATATATGCCCAGGAGAGGTATTGCTGGATCCTCCGGTAGTACTATGTCCAGTTTTCTGAGGAACCGCCAGACTGATTTCCAGAGTGGTTGTACAAGCCTGCACTCCCACCAACAATGGAGGAGTGTTCCTCTTTCTCCACATCCATGCCAGCATCTGCTGTCACCTGAATTTTTGATCTTAGCCATTCTGACTGGTGTGAGGTGGAATCTCAGGGTTGTTTTGATTTGCATTTCCCTGATGATTAAGGATGTTGAACATTTTTTCAGGTGCTTCTCTGCCATTCGGTATTCCTCAGGTGAGAATTCTTTGTTCAGTTCTGAGCCCCATTTTTTAATGGGGTTATTTGATTTTCTGAAGTCCACCTTCTTGAGTTCTTTATATATGTTGGATATTAGTCCCCTATCTGATTTAGGATAGGTAAAGATCCTTTCCCAATCTGTTGGTGGTCTTTTTGTCTTATTGACGGTGTCTTTTGCCTTGCAGAAACTTTGGAGTTTCATTAGGTCCCATTTGTCAATTCTCGATCTTACAGCACAAGCCATTGCTGTTCTGTTCAGGAATTTTCCCCCTGTGCCCATATCTTCAAGGCTTTTCCCCACTTTCTCCTCTATAAGTTTCAGTGTCTCTGGTTTTATGTGAAGTTCCTTGATCCACTTAGATTTGACCTTAGTACAAGGAGATAAGTATGGATCGATTCGCATTCTTCTACACGATAACAACCAGTTGTGCCAGCACCAATTGTTGAAAATGCTGTCTTTCTTCCACTGGATGGTTTTAGCTCCCTTGTCGAAGATCAAGTGACCATAGGTGTGTGGGTTCATTTCTGGGTCTTCAATTCTATTCCATTGGTCTACTTGTCTGTCTCTATACCAGTACCATGCAGTTTTTATCACAATTGCTCTGTAGTAAAGCTTTAGGTCTGGCATGGTGATTCCGCCAGAAGTTCTTTTATCCTTGAGAAGACTTTTTGCTATCCTAGGTTTTTTGTTATTCCAGACAAATTTGCAAATTGCTCCTTCCAATTCGTTGAAGAATTGAGTTGGAATTTTGATGGGGATTGCATTGAATCTGTAGATTGCTTTTGGCAAGATAGCCATTTTTACAATGTTGATCCTGCCAATCCATGAGCATGGGAGATCTTTCCATCTTCTGAGATCTTCCTTAATTTCTTTCTTCAGAGATTTGAAGTTTTTATCATACAGATCTTTCACTTCCTTAGTTAGAGTCACGCCAAGATATTTTATATTATTTGTGACTATTGAGAAGGGTGTTGTTTCCCTAATTTCTTTCTCAGCCTGTTTATTCTTTGTATAGAGAAAGGCCATTGACTTGTTTGAGTTTATTTTATATCCAGCTACTTCACCGAAGCTGTTTATCAGGTTTAGGATTTCTCTGGTAGAATTTTTAGGGTCACTTATATATACTATCATATCATCTGCAAATAGTGATATTTTGACTTCCTCTTTTCCAATTTGTATCCCCTTGATCTCCTTTTGTTGTCGAATTGCTCTGGCTAATACTTCAAGTACTATGTTGAAAAGGTAGGGAGAAAGTGGGCAGCCTTGTCTAGTCCCTGATTTTAGTGGGATTGCTTCCAGCTTCTCTCCATTTACTTTGATGTTGGCTACTGGTTTGCTGTAGATTGCTTTTATCATGTTTAGGTATGGGCCTTGAATTCCTGATCTTTCCAGAACTTTTATCATGAATGGGTGTTGGATCTTGTCAAATGCTTTTTCTGCATCTAACGAGATGATCATGTGGTTTTTGTCTTTGAGTTTGCATGTTACACATTTGTTCATGTTTTTTCAAGTCTGCAAATGCTTATCAACCTAGAAACTGGAAATCATTTGTCTTAAAGATGGTAGCTCATTTCCACCTCCTGAGACCTCCCTTCTAATCAATGGTGCCTGGTACTCCATGACAGCATACACAGGGTATATTCAGCCAAAGGGTGAAATCCCTGGATGAGACCTGTTTTCTCCATCTGGCATCACAAAGGGTCCTCAGAGTACTACATGTGGGTCTTTCCTGATAACGTTTTATTTATTTGTTTGTTTGTTTGTTTGATTTTGTTTTGTTTTTTATTTTTGTTATTGTTTTGTTTTTTATTTGTTTTATTTTTGTTTTTTGTTTTTTTTTTGGTTTTTGTTTTTGTTTTGCTTTTTTTTGTTTTTGTCTTTGTTTTGCTTTGTTTTGTTTGTTTGTTTGTTTGTTTGTTTTTCCCATTGAGCAGACAAGCAAGGAAAGGTGCGGTTGTGAAGGAGTTCACTTCTGAATGACCTGGAAGAGATAACCAGCTCTGATCAGGGTTATTGGACTGTTAAAGGATGTGTGACTGGAGAGAAATCTCAGTCCCAAGAGGCCACTATGTGAGGAAAAACCTCCCGATCTGCCTTTTCCTACGGCTTCTGAGGGTTAAATGAAGGAGGAAGATCATACTTTTTTTTCCATTTTTTTTAACTAAGAAGACATTATAGTTTTTAAGAGAAGAATGGCTCTTAAGAAAATGATGGTGATTCCAAAGGAAGATTACTTATTACTTTTGGACTTTGATGATGAAGAAGATGACATAAATATTTCGGAGGAGTCTCTTTCTGAAGGTTACTGCATATTCAGTGTTGGGTATTAATTGTGTGTTGTGCAGTTCACTAGACTTTTACCTAGTCACCTGAAACGGAAGAAGTCTTTTCTCAGAGATTTTATATAGTTCATTTGAAATTTTACCTATCTATCTATATCTATATATTCTTATACCCGAGTTTTAGCAACACATATAACTACTCTTGACATTGTAGTCACAATATGTTGATAAAAAATAACTTGTTATGATTTTGCCACCGGAAAATACCTGAACATTGTTCCAATAATATGTTTGCAAAACCTGAATTTATTTCAAGAACATTACAAATAATTTATTTCATTCCTTTTTTATTATTTCTTTTCTTTTTTTTCTTTTTTTTTACATTTCAAATGTTATTCCCTTTTCTGTTTTCCCCTCCAAAAATCCCAGTCCTCTCCCCTCTATCCCTGCTTTCCAACACACCTACTCCCAATTCCTGGCCCAGGCATTCCCAAAACTTGGTCATAGGAACTTTACAAGAACAAGTGTCTCTCCTCCCATTGATGACATACTAGTCCATCCTCTGCTACATATGCAGCTGTAGGCATAAGTCACAACTTATGTTTACTTTGATTGGAGATTTAATCTCAGGGAACTCTGGGAGTACTTGTTAGTTGTTTTTCCTCATAGAATGTTCCTTGTGTACTTTCTCTAGCTCCATAATTAGGGACCCTGTGCTCAGTCCAATGGATTTCTGTGAGCATCCACTTCTGTATTTGTCAGGAAATGGCATATCGTGTCAGGAGACAACTATATCAGTCTCCTGTCCCTAAGCTCTTGTTTGGCTCTTCAACAGAATCTGGGTTTGGTGGTTGTTTATGGTATGGATCACAGAATGAAGCAGTGTCTGGATTCCTTCAGTCTTAGTTCCAAACTTTTTCTCTGTAACTCTTTCCATGGATCTTTTGTTCCCAATTCTAAGAAGGAACGACATATCCACACTTTGGTCTTCCTTCTTGTTGAGTTTCATGGGTTTTGCAAATTTTACCTTGTTTTTTTCTGAGCTTCAAGGATAACATCCACTTATCAGTGAGTATATATCATGTGCTTTCTTTTGTGATTGAGTTATCTCACTTAGGAACATATCATCCAGATCCATCCATTTGTCTAAGAATTTCATGAATTCATTGATTTTAATAGTAATGTAGTATTTCATTATGTAAATGTACTATATTTTCTGTATTCATTCCTCTGAAGACGGGCATCAGGTTTATTTTCAGCTTCTTGCTATTATAAATAAGGATGCTATGAACATAGTGATGCATGTATCCTTATTACAAGTTGGAATATCTTCTGGATATATGCCAAGGAGGACTATTGCTGGATCTTCAGTAGAACTATTACCACTTTTCTGAGGAAACCCCATCTGCTTTCCAGAGTGGTAGTACCAACTTGCAATTCCACAAGCAATGGAGGAGTGTTCCTACTTCACCACATACCCACCAGCAACTATTGTCATCTGAGTTTTAGATCTTAGCCATTCTGTCTCTGTGAGGTGGAATCTTAGGGTTATTTTGACTTTCTGTTCCCTGATGATTAAGGATTTTGAACATTTATGAGGTGCTTCTCAGCCATTCAGTGTTTCTTAATTTGGAATTCTTGAATATTAGTCCCTTATCTGATTTAGCATTGATAAAGACTTTTTCCCCGTTTTGTTCTAATGATAGTGCCCCTTGCCTTACAGAAGTTTTGCAATTTTTGAGGTCCCATTTGTCTATTTTTAATCTTATAATAACAGCCATTGCTGTTTTGTTCAGGAATATTCCCGATTTAACCTTGTCTTCGAGGCTCTTCCACACTTTCTCCTCTATAAGTTTCAGTGTCTCTGGTTTTATGTGCAGTTCCTTGATCCAATTAGACTTGAGCATTGTACAATGAGATGAGAACAAATCAATTTGCTTTCTTCAATATGCTAACTGCCAGTTGAGCGAGCACCATTTTTTGAAAATGCCATTTTCTTTCCACTGGGTGGTTTTATCTCCTTTGTAAAAGATCAAGATATCCTCATGAGTTTGGGTTCATTTCTCTGTCTTCAGTTCTGTTCCATTTATCTACCTGTCTAACACTATTCCTGTACCATGAAGTTTTTATCATAATTGTTCTGTAGTACAGCTTGAGGTCAGGCATGGTGATTACAAAAGACATTCTTCTATTGTTGAGTATAGTTTTGGATATAGTAGGTTTTTTTTCAAGATGAATTTGCAAATTGCCCTTTCTAACTCAGTGAAGAAATGAGTTGGAGTTTTGATGGTGATTGCAATGCATATCAGATTGCTTTTTGAAAGATAGCAATTTTTACTATATTAATCCTGCCAAATCATTAGCATGGGAGATTTTACCATCTTCAGAGATCTTCTTTGACTTCTTTCTTGAAGAAACTTGAAGTGTTTATCATACATATATTTCACTTTCTCAGAGTCACACCAAGGAATTTTATATTATTTGTGACTACTATGAAGCATGTTTTTCCCTAATTTCTTTCTCATACTATTTGTCTTTTCTGCAGAGAAATTCCACTGTTATGTTCAAATTAATTCTAAATTCAGCTCCTAAGCTGAAAATGTGTATCAGGATTAGCTTTTCTCTGTTGTAATTTTTGGGGTCATAGATACATGCTATCATATCTTCTGGAAATAGAGAAATTTTGACTTCTTCCTTTCCAATTTGTATTCATCTGTTTTCGGTTTTTTTTTTTTTTTTTAATGTGTGTAATTGCTCTGGCTAGTATTTCAAGTACTCTATTGAATAGGTAGGGAGAAAGTGGGCAGCCTTGTCCAGTCCCAGATTTTAGTGGGACTCCTTCTGGTTTCTGACCATTTAGATTAAAGTTAAATCCTGGGCTTTCTTTTCTTTTCTTTTCTTTTCTTTTCTTTTCTTTTCTTTTCTTTTCTTTTCTTTTCTTTTCTTCTTCTTCTTCTTCTTCTTCTTTTTTTTTTTTTTTTTAGGTGTACGCCTTGAATTCCTGGTCTTTCCTGGACTTATTATGAATGGGCATTGTATTTATCCAACTATTTGCTATGCATCTAATCGAATAATCATGTGGTTTTTGTAGTTGAGTTTTTTTTGTTTTTGTTTTTGTTTTCTATTTTTTTTTCTATAATGGATTTAATTGATGGTTTTCGATATTAAACTCTCCCTGAATCATAAGAAGGAGGCTAACTAGGTCATGATGGATTATCCTTTTGATGTATTCTCAGACTCGTTTTGAAAGGATTTTATTTAGTATTTTTGCATCGATATTCATAATGGAAATTGTAATAAAGTTTCCTTTCTTCATTAGGTTTTGTATAGTTGTAATCTTGCTTCATAGAACATATTAAATAGTGTTCCTTCTCTTTTAATTTTGCATAATAGTTTGAGGAGTATTGGTAGTAGGTCTCCATGAATATCTGATAGAATTCTGAACTAAACCCATTAGACCCTGGGCTTATTTTTGGTTGGGAGACTATTAACGATTGCTTCTAATTCTTTAGGGGTGTTTTGACCCACACTACAGTCTTGCCAGAAAGAATTCCCACAGGACACTCGGATCCTTCTGCAGTAAAGCTTTAATGCATCTCGAGAGATAGATGATCAGCTTCAGGACAGGAGACCCAGAGAGCAGAAAACCCCTCCCTTATATAGGCTGTGAAGTACAGTTAGAAGTATGGTTGGAGACGTGCACCACCGGAATTGTCTGCCCACCATCAGCCTGATGACGCCATTGGAGAGACAGGGCTCAGGTAATGGAAAGATACCCCGATGCCTGTGCACACTCACCACGAGCAATAGTGACAATGGTGTTGTGAGCACCATCTTGTAATGGTGGCCGTGAGGACGGCTCTTCACATCTCACCCTTTTCTTTTATGTTAGAAGCAACAGGCCACGCAGTATGGAGAGTGGAGATAGAGGTCAAATTCCCACTGTGCAAGCATAGGGGCCTTACAAAAAACCTCCTTCCAGGCTCGTCACCCAGAGGGGTCTTGGTCAGCTCCCCTGTCGTTTTTCCTGGGGGGAAGGACACTAGGACACTCAACCTTCTTGAAAGATGACATATCTCCCAGAAAGAAGCTCAAATTACACCACAACGCCATTCCAGTGCAGTGCTTAGCCACAAAACTCACCTGGGTTGTTAAAGCACACCCGCTCCAACCCATGCAGCAAGACTCGCCTCAGGGTTTTGTGGAGCTGGATGTCCAGCAACCTTATTGCTTGAGCATCATCAATATTCATATATCGGGGGAAACACCCTGCTCCAAAGCAACAAGTGCCTGGGTTACTACCATCCTGTCCCTCCTTGTTTGGGATTTAAGTTTGCAGATCATCCATAGTAGGAGCAGTACTCCACTGTACACAGCCACTCCAAACAAACCACCCCCACCCATTGCTTGAAGTAGGAGAATGCTGCAGAAATTCAGGTAGAAAATCCTTCCATCAATGACAGGTCAAGACATGTCGAATCAACTTATAAGATGGTGATCCTCAGCTCCCGGAGTGTCTGTTCAAATTCTATGGTCCAATTCTGTAACAAATAACAAGACAAAGCCTTTTACAGGTTAGCTGCTCTTGTAAAATTCTGAAATTGTATTAAGGTGATACAGACGCTAGGCAGCTTATGTTTGCAACCCAGCTGAGGCATTTGCCAAAGAATATACACCTGCTCTTGGACCAGATCGATCCGTTGGTTTACCAACATGAGGCCTCTCTGTATCTGGGAGTTGGCCATTGCCTGGCTGTTCAGGGCCAATGTCACTCTTGCCTAAAGGTCATTTTATAGTTTGTGTTGTCTGAACCGTAGCAGACAAGGCCAGGGCCGAAACAGTGACAGAGGCAGCTACTGCTGCTGTTGCTACCAAGCCAACTATAATAGCAGAGATTCCAAAATCTCTCTTTTCTCTAAATAAGCTTAAATTCTAGAGGCTTCCACAGGAACTGGAAAAAATCTAGGCACATGAGTAACCAAAGCAAAGCAATACTTAGTAGCATCCCAACACAGGGTATAGAATCTTTCATTAAGCAAGCAATCTAATTCTAATTGATTATTATTTAAACTTTTATTACTTACAACCCACAGAAAGGGGGTCAAACACAAACCGGGGTGACAGTATAATTCACCCTTTTAAATGATTTATATTTAGTATTAGAGGAGGACCAATCGAAAGACCCCAAACCAGCACTCAAAGTGCCCTACCACTCAAAACCCATTTGGACCTTTTCACTATATCCACCTCCAATCGTTGCCATAGGTGAAAGATAGGTACAGCTCTCATTAACCCCACAAAGTAACCATTGATCAAAAGGGTTAGCATCTGCCCGATCAGAATCCATGAAGTTAAAATCATGTCCAGCAAGGATTTCATTAATCTCTACACTTACATGTGGGGAAAAGGAAAAAAAATCCTTCAACCACCCAAAAGGTTTTTCTGGCCTGGCACCCAGTCCAAGGAAGCATGGAGTCCTCCGAGGATCTTCCTTTACAAAAGGGTGCCGTTCTGGGTTGCTGGGGCAGTGCTTTCCTGGATTTATGACTAGGCCTCCAGCCTTGAATTATCAAGGCATTGGCTATTATTTCAGAGTGGGTTCCCCAAGCAGCTGCTTTCAACCAGGCCACTGATTGATTTTATAAGGATATACACTGTCGTTGGTCTTTCAAGTCAGAGATCATTACAAAGCACAGGCTTCCTTTGAGGGAGAAGTTCTGTTTTCCATCAGAACCTGAATTTGTCCATCTAATGGTAAAAAGGCAAGTCCCAGCTCCCTATCAGTAGTAAAGAAATGTGGAAAAACTTGTGCACTGTGCATGACAGGCATGAACAGAATGTTAGACATAATACCCCAACACAATTCCCCCGATATACTAGGAACCATGATCTCCAGTAGAAGGGTCATTATCCATCGTTGTTTCCAGAATTCCCTCTTTTGTCCACATCTTCTGAAGGGGAGATCCTTCAGATGAGGCATTCTGGAACCCAAAGGGGATTGTCTTCTTCCTGTGGAAAGACACAAATAACTCCTTTGGATCTTATTAAAATAGGATGCAGGCCTCTACATTTTCCAGTTAAGACAACTTTCCATTTGATAATTTCTCTAGATCTGTTTGGTTCTGAACAGTGACGATCAGTTGCAGTGTGGCCTTGCTCATCAATATTCAAAAAATTAAGAGTAAAGAGTACCATGGAGATGTCCACTCTCAGTGTAAAGGGTAAGAGCCTCATCGACTCACCCTTTCTTTTTGATAAGGTAAGTTTTAACAGTGTGGTGGGCACGTTCCACAATGCCTTGTCCCTGTATGGCAAACCAGTTAAATAAGTTACATTCCTCTGTAGACAGAATTGTTGAAAATTTTGAGAGGTGTAGGCCAGTCCATTATTGGTTCTAAGAAATTTGGTTTGTCCCCAAGCTTCAAGGCAATGTTGAATTACATGTGTGGCTTTTTCTTAGTAGAGGGATCAGTTTTACTGCCCTCTTTTCTCTCTCCCCTTCCTTCTGAATCCCTGGGAGGGCCCTTTTTCTTAGACATGTCTTTCTTTTTTCAAGCTCCCATTCTCTCATTCTGTTAGGTTTCCTACATACTGTCCTGAACCTCTTCTAGTATTCCCTGTCCCTCCACATTGGCTGTTTGGCAGGTTTCATCCTCTAGACAGTTTTATATTAGCTTGCAAATGCCTTGGTGCCCAGGCGTAAGTCTCCCTCTTTATGCTTAAGGTCAAGGTCACTTCCTAGCTTACTACATAAGGCTACAGTTAGAGACCCCGAACAAGAATACCAGGGAGAAATGCGATCCACTTCCTTAACAAAGTTCTGCAGCGTACTGGAGGCAACCTGCCTGTAATGCAGTGATCACTGACTTTGAGGAGGCCATGATAGAGTGAGTCCCTGCTCTTGATCTACACCCCATTTATAGTACTCCTTAAGCAAAGCGAAAGTAAACACAGTGCTCTGCTCCCTTATCTACGGAAGGCTTAGAAGATACCTCAGTGTTGCCACTTATCTACGTCGGACTGACAACACCTCATTTTTCAGCACCAGCCTCGATGGACAGAATAAGAAACAGAATGAGGGCCAGGGCAACCAAGACTAGAGCTTCTACTGCCACTTCCTAGGGTGCATCTAGATTAAGACCGAAATCAATAGGGATAAGAGGGTCACGATGAGACATACCACTCCAAACTTACCTTTTCCCTGCAGTTCTGAATCCACCCCATCTCCAGGGGTTCTCCTCAATGCCAGCGATGTTGATCCTGGGTTTATGGCACCGGATGACCTGCGCTACCATCTCGCCAGCAAGAACACATGCAGGACACTCAGATCTTTCTGCAGTAAAGCTTTAATACATCTCCAGAGATAGATGAACAGCTTCAAGACAGGAGATCCAGAGAGCAGAAAACCCCTCCCTTATATAGGTTGCAAAGTATGGTTAGAAATACGGTTGGAGACGTGAATCACCGGAATTGTCTGCCCACCATCAGCCTGATGACGCCATTGGAGAGGCAGGGCTCAGGTAATGGAAAGATACCCTGACGCCTGAGCGTACTCACCATGAGCAATGGTGACAATGGTGTTGTCAGCGCCATCTTGTATTGGTGACCATGAGGGCGGCTCCTCACAGTGGTAGAAGTAATTACAGGGTTTCTCTGATCCTGATTTGAATTTGGTACCTGATATCTGTCTAAATAAGTGTCCATTTTATCCAGATTTTCAAGTTTTGTTGAGTACAGCCTTGAATAGTAGGATCTGATGATATTTAAAATTTACTAAATTTCTGGTGTTATTTCTCCCTTTTCATTTCTGATTTTGCTAAATTGGATACTGTTCTTGTGTT
Organism: Mus musculus; assembly: GCF_000001635.26. Taxonomy (NCBI): domain Eukaryota; kingdom Metazoa; phylum Chordata; class Mammalia; order Rodentia; family Muridae; genus Mus; species Mus musculus. The sequence goes on from NC_000087.7 coordinate 36,933,157, forward strand.
CTGTATTTAGTCTGTCTAATGGTTTATCTATCTTGTTGATTTTATCAAAGAACAAGCTCCCAGTTTGTTTGATTATTTTTGTATTGTTCCTTTGTTTCCACTTGGATGATTTTAGCACTGAGTTTGATTATTTCCTGACTTCAACTCCTTTTGGGTGAATTTGCTTCCTTTTGTTCTATAGTGTTAAGGTGTGATGTCAACCTACTCCTATATCCTCTCTCCGGTTTTTTTAGAGGCATTCAGAGAGAGCTATGAGTGTCCCTCTTAGGGCTATTTTCATTGTGTTCCATAACTTGCAGTATGTTGTAGCTACATTTTCATTAAACTCTGAAAAGTCTTTAATTTAGTTCTATATTTCTTCCTTGACTGTTTTGTCACTGACTAGATTGTTGTACACATTCCACGTGTATGTGGGTTTTCAATTATTTATATTATTGTTGAAGTTAGTCTGTGGTGATCTGATAGGAAGCAGAAAATTATTTCAATAATTTTATATCTGTTGAGGCATGTGGTGTGACTGAGTGTATGGTCAATTTTGGAGAAGGCATCGTGAAGTCTTGAGAAGAAGGGACATTCGTTTGTTTTAGGATAAAATGTTCTATAGATATCAACTAAACGTATTTGCTTCATAAATTCTACAAGTTTCACCGTGTATCTTTTTAGTTTTAGTTTCCAGGATCTGTCCATTAATGAGGGAGGGGTGTTGAAGTCTTCCAATATTATTGTGTGTGGTACAATGTGAGTTTTGAGCTTTACTAAAGTTTCTTTTATGAATGTGGATGTCATTGCATTTGGAGTATAAATGTTTAGATTTGGGAGTCCATCTTGGTAAATATTAACTTTAATGAATATGACGTTTCCCGCCTTGCCTATTTTAATAACTTTTGGTTGAAAGTCAATTTTATTTGATATTAGAATGGCTGCTCCACCTTATTTCTTCGGATCATTTGCTTGGAAAGTTCTTTTCCAGCCTTTTAGTCTGAGTTAATGTCTGACTTTGTCCTTGGTGTTTGTTTTTGGTATGCTGAATATTGCTTACACATCCATTTTTTTATTCTATGCCTTTTTACTGGTGAACTGAGTCCACTGATATTAAGAGATACTAAGAAAAGTCCTTGTTGCTTCCTGTTATTTTTGTTATTAGAGTTGGAATTTTGTTCATGTAGCTATCTTCTTTTAGGTTTCCTTCAACTTTAATTTCTTCTTTTTTCTTGAGTGTAATTTCCCTCTTTATATTGAAATTGTCCCTTTATTAATGTTTGATGTGCTGGATGCATTGGAAGATATTGTGTAAATATTGTTTTGTCACAGAATACCTTGTTTTCCCAAGCTATGTTAAAAGAGTTTTGCTTCATATAGTAGTCTTGGCTGGCATTTCTGCTCTCTTACATTCTGTATGACATCTGCCCTAGATTTTCTCCTTTCATAGTCTCAGGGGAGAAGTTATGTGTAATCCTGATAGATCTTGCTTTATATATTACTTGACCATTTTCCCTTACTGCTTTTAATATTCTTTCTTTGTTTTGTGCATTTGGTGTTTTGACTATTATATGATGGCAGAAATTATTTTTTTTCCGGTCCAAATATTTTGGCGTTCTGTAGTCTCCTTGTTTATTCATGAGCATATCTTTCTTTAAGTTAGGGAATTTTTTTTCTATAATATTGGTAAAAATATTCAATAGCCCTATAATTTGGAAACCTTACTTCTCATCTATACCTATGCCGGATTTCATGTACGTAATTATGTCATTTCTAAAAGCTGTTTCAAAAATTCACCTGGGCAGTATTTCCTGAGAAATTCAAATCATTAATACTTTATTCCCTTTTACTAATATAGCATATTATGTTTCCATTTTTTTGTCTATATAGTACAGAGCCCATCATTTGACAAAGATGAGAATATATCACCTCAGGTAGAAACAGATGAAGATACAGTACAATATTTTCATTTTTTCCCATTTTGATAGAGTACTTCAACAGTAGTGTTTGTGAAACCTTAACTGGAGAAGTAGATTCAGGAAAAAGAGCAATTCAGGGTCAGATGCTCTTATATGTGTAGTTCAAGACCAGATTGTGGTCCTTTAGACCTTGTGATCACAAAAATATAGCAACTAGTACAATACAACCACCTGCATGAGATGTTCCCAGATATACACACAAAGAAAAGGAGAACCATTATAAAAATAAGAGAAGGACCATTTACGAAGAAGAAGGATCTCAGCAATGGTAGTACAGTTATGAAGAAGTGCTGTGAGGTGTAAATGTATGAATTGTTTAAAGTAAATATTACAAGTTTTTTTTGGAATTCTACCATGTATTGTATATGGATATGACATTTGATTCAAACCAAATATTATATATTTATTAAAAATAATTAAAATAATTTTCTGTGTAAAGTTTTGTGTGTGGTAGAAAAAATGTCCTATGGTGAGACTCCAACTTAAAGTGTATCTCGCAGGAAGGTAAATCCCCTAGACGTTCCCCAAGCTTGTTTTCCCTGATCTCTGAAAATACAGCTAGGAAGAAGCTCTTTGTTCTCTATAGCCAGCAAAAAGGCTTTTTGTTTCTATACTTTTCAACCAGAGATGCCTGCCTTCCTGTGCCAAGGACAAGGTGATAAAAATTTAGAAAGGACTCACGCCCCACTCCTGCCTCGTAAATTTCAACAAGAACACCAGGAAGAGAGGAACTCCCCTACAAACATTTCCCAACTCCTCCCAACTCTCCTCCCAACTCCTCCCAATTCCTCAGCTAGCTGTTAAAAGCCCCTTACTGTCACAGCTCGGTGTCAAACTCCCCTGCCCTGCTAGGCAGAGTGACTTTGTCCTCAGCCAGCTAATAGTAAAAACTCTTGCAGTTTGCGTCAGTTGTGGTTTTCTCTTGGGTCATTGGGGTGCTGGCCAGCTCATTCCAGGACTTGAGAGGAGGCCCAGCTTCTGAGGTCTTACATTTGGGGGCTTCTCCACCATGATTTGTGGCCTACCCCAATTCTCAGAGACCCTGCTTGGAGGTAGGATTCTATCTTTGTCTGTATCTTTGTCTCTATCTTTTTCTATAACTTTCCTCTATCTTTGTCTCTATCTTTTTGTGCCAGCTCTGTTTGAATTCACTATTCTCCGTTTGCAGTTGTAAATGCTCGTGAGAGCAACGAACTCCCTTTTTCAGATGGAAAAGTGTTACTGACAGACATGTCAGGAGAAACCGGCTGCCACCCTTTGGGACATCCCAGGAGTTCTGAGGGAGTTCCAGGGATACCTGGAGATCTCCTATCAGTGTGCCAAGTGAGAGTGTGCTCACTTGGCTGTCTGTTTCTGTTACTGGGTGCCAAGTGAGTGTGTGATCTCTCGGCCATCTTATTGGGGCCTGGTCTTGGTTATTGTAATCTTTTTTGTGTATATATTTTTTTCCCTGTATGTGACTCTGATGATGGGACCGACTATTAATATGCCCCTTGGACTGACCCTTGATCACTCGACTGAAATTAAGACTAACACTCACATTCTCTCTGTGTATGTCTGAAATAGATTTTAGAGAACTTTCTGATCTACAGAATGGCCATCTTTGATGATAGTTGGCCACTAGAGGGCACTCTTTGTTTGGTTCTGTTTTCAGCTCTTAAAGTTGTTTTACAGCGGGGACCAGGGTCTCAGCCAGATTACGTGCCCTACATTCTCATCTAGAAAAATTTAGCATAGGATCCCCCCTCTCCCATCCTGTTTAAAGCCTTGGGTTAAAAAGAATAATCCAGGCTCCCCAGTCCTGGCCCTCTGCCACCCAGAGGTGAAAAAAAAGTTAAAACTGGCACAGGTTGAACTGCAGCCCTCGGTTTCTCCCAAGATCTATCCAGAGTTAGAAGAACCTCAAAAATGGCATAGCACCCCACCCCCATATTCCCTACTGGTCCCCTCCAAGAACTCTCAACAGGGTGCCACTAGATATTTGGGGAGGGACCAGTTGCTAAAGCCCAAGGCCAGTGAGCTCGAAGCCCAGAGTGACCAGATTCAACCATTGCACTGCCTTTATGTACTTATGACCCTCTTCCAGCAGGCCCCAGACAACTGCTGACCCTTCAGTAATGGCCCTTTTCCTCCTCTGAACGCTATAACTGGAAGGCAAATCACACCTCCCTTCTTTGAAAACCCCTCTAGCCTCCTAATCTAATGGAATCTTCATATTCTCTCTTCAGCCTACTTGGGATGACTGTCAGCAGCTACAGATTCTTTCACCACAGAAGAGAAGGAGAGGATTCTGAGAGGAAAGAAAGAGCATGCTGGGGGCCAATTGACTACCCATAAAACTTCTAAATGAAATGGATGCAGCCTTCCCTCTGACATGTCCTGACAGGACTGACCATATGGAGCAATTTACAATTTTCTGCTGGGCTCTGATAATAGGACTGAAAGGAGCTGGCAGGTGCCCCACCAATTTGGCCAAGGTAAGAGAGATCCTACAAGAGGAAAAGGAGCCCCCAGCAGTGTTTTTAGAATACCTCTGAAAGGTATAGAGGTGTTACACTACCTTTGACCCTACTTCGGCGTGCCAGCAGGTGACAGGTGTCATGGCTTCCATTGGGCAGTATCCTTCTGACATTAGGAAAGGGTTACAGCGTCTAGAGAGTCCGAAAATATTATCTTTACAACATCCGTTTAAGGAGTCACAGAAAGTGTACCATAAGAGAGAGAGTGACAAGCCAGCACCAGGGTATATTGTGCTCTGAGTCTGCAGACACGCTTAACGTCCCCAAAAGACCCTCAATAGGATCATAAGACCTCTGGTGAATGGAACACAACCTCTGCTCCAATCCAATCTCACAGGATCTGAGACTGCATTAATTAGGGAAGCAGAAAAACTGGCCTGACAATGGTCACAAGTCCCTCTGGTCTGTGCCAGCACCTGGGCAACTTGTTGGACGGAGTCTGAGGACAGCCCCAAGGTCCTCACAGAAACATCCACGAGATCTTAAGACCTTTGTGAATGGAAAACCACTTCTGCTCCAATCCTATCATGCAGGACCTGAGACTGCATTCATTAGGGAAGCAGATAAACCGGCCTGACCAGGGTCACAAGTCCCTTCCAATCCATTACAGCACCGGGCACCTTGGGGGCAGAGTCTGTGGACACCCCAAAGGTCCCCACAGGACTCTCCATGGGATCTTAGTACCTCTAGTGAGTGGATTACAACATCTGCCAGGAGAAAGGTTCGAACACCAGATATCTGGGACCCTTCTCTGCAAGAGGAGATCTTGCCTGCAGAGAGTACTCTGAACACTGAAACTCAGGAGAAAACTAGTCTCCGAGGTCTGCTGATAGAGGCTAACATAATCACCTGACCATTGTTATGGCAACTATTAGAAAACAAAGCATTTAATTGGAGGCTTTGTTACATTTTCAGAAGATTGGTCAATCATCACGTGAGGTACCCCATCACTGGAGCAATAGAGAACTATTGATCCTTAGGCAAAAAGAGAGATTAAGCCATTGTATTGGCTTCTTGAAAACTCAAACTCATCCTTGTTGACACACCTATCCTCCAATGAAGCCACACCTTCTCGTATTCCTTCTAATCTTTAAACTCACTGCCACTTCCTGGTAATGAAATATTCATATATATGTGTCTATAGGGGATTTATTATTCAAACCACCACTTTTCCCATGGCTCGATCAGCAATTTTTTTTTAAATATAACCTAAAGGGCTCCCATTTATTAAGGACTACTTATGAGCTTAGCCACAGTGATGGGCCCTCCCACATCAATCATTAGACTAGAAAATTACCCATAGACTTACCTAATGACTAAGTGATTGGAGACAGATGTTCAATTGTTCTCTCTTCTCAGGTAACTGTAGATTGTCAAGATTGGGAAAAAAAATAATGTTCCATCACAGTAATGTTACTCCATAACCTACACAAACATTACTCAACACCATCTATTGCATTCTGCCCCTGCATAGACACTTTCCATGTATGGCATAAGTGAAGGGTGACTACCTCCATCAGCAAGGATACTCAATAATATGTGCCATGAACTGAATATTTCCTATAGCCTCACAACCCCCACATTCTACTGTGTGTTACACTTATTGGGGGACTTGCTAATCTGTCCAATATCCTGCCACCAAAGCTATGACAAAAAAAAATCCTCATCAGGAAATCCAATGAATTTTACCTGATTTCTTTCTCCTGAGGCAACTGAGAGTTATCCCTTAATGCTTATATTAGTGTCTGATTCATTTGTAATAAACCCACTACTATTAACAGCTACATCATAGGAGGTATGACAAATACCATCTCCCATGAGTTGGCCAAGCCTTTTCAGCAGCTTTTTTGAAGTATCCTTTCTATACTAAAAAATCCATTGATTCCTTTATTTTTAAGTGTGTAATTTAATGATTTTAACACATTTTCACCTCCGTTCCATTTTCCCATCATTTTCTGCTACTTCATATGATATTGCAATCTATTAAAATATAGTAGTGAATACAGTGAAAGGACCAGTGTGTGAAGCAGCAAATTTCTTTATTTCTCAGACAACAGATACACTGCCAGAATCTTCCAGGTACAACTGCTTGGTAACTTTGTGTCTAATGTTAGCATGATTCTTCCAGAAAAAAGCTTAAAGAATTAAACCATGGTTACTCTGCACCAGACAAGTCAGTATCACTAGTGAAAAACATTCATGTAAATCATTTTCATTACTGTTACAATGTGCCTTAGCAGCAAGGAAAACAGGTCCATGGTCACAAGAGTATGAAAGAGGCATCAAGGAGCACAGTTGTCCAACTTATTAGCAGCCAGTAAGCATCAACACAGGAAGCGACCAAAGACAATAAATACCTTCCAAGACATGTTCCCAATGACCATGTTCCTTTACAAGTGCCTCACCCCTTCCATGCACACCCATCAATCAATTAACTCATTGATTAAAGCCCTCAGGGTCCAATCACTTTTCAGATTGTGTATATTGTTCTACCTTTGAACATTGTACTTCGGAACAAAATCTTCATCAAAGACCCACGACTGACATTGCAAACCCATTTCACCACAGAATTCTTTATGTTACAAAATGTGATGGAATGTATCTGTCTCTTTAAGGGTATCTCTGTCTAGAAGTTACAAAAGCAGAACGTCCAGGCCAACAGAATCATCAACTCCATGAGCTTTTTTTTTTTTTTAATATGAGTTCAAGAAGAAGGAAAATGCAATGCAAGTTAAGGGTCTTGATCCCCTATCCATCCAGCTTAAAGCCATAGGGTGGACCCAGAAGTTTAGGTCAAAAGTGTAACTTTCACCTATACTACAAACAACTGTGATGATTTCTAGCCATCTCCAGTTTCAGTGTGGTATTTAGTCCCACCATCTACATCAAGGCATATTGCCTAATGTGAAATAATGCCAGCCGTTTATTGCAAAAACCACTATGTGTTGACTTGGATGTAAAAGGAGACATCTATAATATAGACACACTTGTACACACACACATACTCACAGAAAGAGGCAAGAAGTAGAGGAGCTGAGTCTTAGGATCATGTGAATCATGAAGGATTTGTTTTACATTACCTACAAGAAGGATCCAGCTCTCTATGCTTATCAGCTCCTGGATGACTACAAGGAAGTTAACCTCCACATGATTCCAGACACTCCTCCGGCTGAGGAGAGATCAGGAGATGACAGTGATGTGTTGATAGGTAACTGGATGCAGTACACCAGAAAAGACGGTTCCAAAAAGTTCGGAAAGGTTGTTTACCAATTTCTAGCCAATCCTTCCATGTACTTTATCAAGTTTCATGGTGACATCCATATCTATGTCTATACTATGGTGCCAAAGATTCTTGAAGTTGAAAAATCATAAAGTACAGAAACGTAAACATATAGGACTGGAAGAAAAAAAAAGTTTTTTTTTTTTTTTACTGTGTTAGCTACATAAGGGTCTTTGACAATCCCAGTATCTTTGCCAATAAAATGTGTTTTGTTCTAAAAATGTAAATGTGTGACATGACATGCTATAAGTGAACAATTTGCTGGAAGAGATGGCCTACAGTGGAAGGAACATCAAATGAAGATGAAAGTTTCATTTCAGGCGGTGAACAGTACATACACCTAAAATCATACATGCTAAAAGGAACAGCTTCTCTGGTCTGCATGCAAATAAGGAATTGGAGATGGAACTTGGAGGAGCAGGGATGGCAGAAAAAGATGGATGTTTAGGAAGTAGGGGAGAAGGACAGGACATAGTTAGAACCTCTGATGTGAAGACTGAAGGAGAAACAAAAATTTGGGGAAAGTGGGACATTTAAAAGAAATGTGGCCTTGTTGCACAAGGTGAAACCCAGAAAACTGATTGAAATAGACTCAGAAATCAGAGAAAATCAGGTTTTCTTTGAATAATGACACTTAAAGAAACCTGTCTCACATTTTAAGATTTATTATCTTTACTTATGTGGGTGGGGATATGGCATGTGCTTTTGAGTACAGGTGAACACAGAGACATGCGTTGTCAGGTACTCTGGAGCTGCCATTAAAGGTGATTATTTGCCATTGGATATGAAATCAAGAAACCAAATCCATTTTTCTTGTGGTGCAAAGGTGCTTGTTACCATTGATTCATCTCTTTAATCCCACAAAGATATCTTTTTTAAGAAATCCAAAATTCACATGCATAAAACAGACCAGATTCAAGATAAGAAAGTTCTAATTGATGGTGACCATTAAAAGTAATAAGGGACACACAAGGAGTAGAGGACACTGAAAGACAAATGAATTCTAAGTTGGAGTTCTCAAAAAGTTAAGCTGGAGACACAGGAAGAAGAGAAATTTTAAGGAAATAGTCAAACTTGGGCCATATCCACATTGGCTTCTTTGTTTTCTTAACAAATAGCCAGCCTGTCATTACAGATGGGTGTGTTTGTGTGTGTGTGTGTGTGGGGGTGTGTGTGTGTTTGTGAGTGTGCGTGTGTGTCCATTTTTACACAGGCAATCTAGACTAGTGAATGTTTATATTTATGAGACTCCCTAAATCATCACAGAAACCTTGATTTTGTGTAATCAGTTCCAAAAGTAAAGTAAAACAGAAAATGAATATGCTGTGAGATAATTTTGGGTTGGAATGGATCCTGAGTTCCTTCCGTGAGCACTCTTTCCCTGTGATGAATCCTGTGATCTTTTGCAGGTCTCCAATGAGATCCTCAAATAACCATAAAAAGCCCCACAGTGGCCTGTTCCACCTAGCTCTCCTCTAAACACATGACCCCCTACATACCTATGTATAACTTCAGCCTGTCTATAGCCTGGAAATTCTAGTCTTTTACTTATATGTGACCTCATTCTCAGAAAACACTGAAGGTGTAACCAATGCATATATGCTGACCTCTTTTCTACGCCAGTTGTCATGGGTTTCAAATGTTATGAGTTTGCCCACTTTGTGGGTCACTTCCTGAGGAGCCCATGTACTTCATGGATGTCTGCCTGGGTTCCATCTATACTCTGAGAGGTTTTTTTTGTTTTTTTTTTTTTCTTTTTTGAGGCAAGAATGCCATGGACTCAGTCATTACAATTTTCCTCTCTAGAATAAGTTTGTATGCTTCAACATTTGATAATAATCTCTATTGTTGATTAATTTTAATATCTGGGAGAGTTTCTGCAGTAACTGATTCTCTTAGGGATTAGTTGCTGTGAAAAGACACCATGTCAAAGGCCACTCATAAGAGACAACATTTCATTAGGGCTTTTCTACGTTTCATTACACGTTCAGAGATTTACTCCACAATCATCAAGGCAGAAAATATGGCTGTGTCTATGCAGACATGGTGGTGGAGAGGAAGTTTAGAATTATGCATCTTCATCCAAATGCTTTCAGGAAAAACTATGTATTCTGTATGCAGGGAGGGTCTCTTCCACACTGGTAGAGCTTTAAAGCCAAAAAATGATATGCTTCCTCCAGCAAGGCCAGACCTATTCCTACAAGGCCACACCTCCTCATAGACATAATACATTTAGAATGCCACACTGGTTTCATAGCAATTGACAAGATCTACCTTCTTCAAAGAGGAGAAGCCTCAGTTGAGAAGATGCCTCCACAAGATCCAGCTGTTAGGAAATTTCATAATTGGTGGGAGAGCACCCACTCCTTTGTGGGTGTTGACATCCTTGTATTAGTAGTCCTGGGTTCTTTAAGAAAGCAAGCTAAGCAAGACTAGAGGAGCAAGACAATAAGCATCACCACACCATAGCCTCTGAATAAGCTCCTGGCTCCAGGATCCTTTGTTGTTTCAGTTTCTGTCCCAACGTCTTTGATAATTAACAACAATGTGGAAGTATAAGCTGAATAAAACCTTTGCTATGGAATTTGCTCTTTGGACATGGTGGATCCTTACAACAATAAACATAGTAAGACTTTCATCGGAAAAATGTCTAACAGTGCCAATGCCACTTATCTTAAAACCACAAATAATAGTGTGTAGACATTTTATTTTTATTTAAAGGTAAGATATACTCGTGTACCTACCTGAGATGTAAATGTTCTAGTTTGCTTCTTTCTCACTATGTAGAATACTACAATCAAAAATAACTTGGAAATAGAAGGGTTATAGTCTATCACCGAGGAAGAATAAACAGGAAGTTGTATCAGTAACAGCAAAAAACTGCTTATTGGCTTGCCACTGTCTTAGTCACTCTTTTATTGATGTGAAGAGATACCATGGATAAGGCAACTATTAGAAAACAAAACATTTAACTAGAGGCTTGCTTACATATTCAGAAGTTTGGTCATTCACCAAGGGAGGGATCCCATCACTGGAGCAATAGAGAACTATTGATCCTTAAGCAAAGAGAGAGATTCTGCCATTGCTTTGTCTTCTTGAAAACTCAAACCCATCCTTGTTGACACACCCACATCCTCCAATGAAGCCTCACCTTCTCTTATTCCTTCTAATCTTTAAACTCACTGCCACTTCCCAGTGACTAAGTATTCATATATATGTGTCTATAGAGAACTTTCTTATTCAAACTACCAATTTTCTATGGCTTGATCAGCTTTTATTATTTTAGTACAGTCTAAAAGGCTCCCAATTAAAATGACTACTGTTGAGCTTAGCCACAGTGGTGGGCCCTCCCACATCAATCATTACCCAAGAAAATATCCTATAGACTTACCTAATAACCAAGTGAATAGAGACAGATCTTCAATTGCTCTCTCTTCTCAGGTATCCGTTAATTGTCAAGATTGGGAAAAAATAAAGTCCCATTACAGGAATATTTTACTGACTCCACAACCTACCCAAACATTACTGAACAGCATTTCCTCCTCTCTGCCCCTTCATAGACCCACTTCCATGCATGGCATAAGTGAAGGATAACTTCTTTCATCAGCATGGATACTCAATAATAGGTGAAATGATGTGAATATGTCCTATAGCCACACAACCCCCCACATTCTACTGTGTGTTACACTTACTGGGGTACAACCCAATCTGTCCAATTTCCTGCCAACTCAGCTATGAGAAAAAAAAATCTTCTCATCAATAGATCCAATGAATTTTACCTGATTTCTTTCTCCTGGGGCAACTCAGTGTTATCCCTTCATGCATATATTGGTGTCTTATTCATCTGTAATAAAACCACTACTATTAATAAATACATCACAGGAGATATGACAAATACCAACTCCCATGAGCAGCTGCACAGTTGGCCAAGCCTTTTCAGTGCTTTTTTGAAGTTTCCTTTGTATACTAAAAAGTCAATTGTTTTCTTTAAGTGTATAATTTAATGATTCTAACACATTTTCACCTCCATTCCATTTTCCCCTCATTTTCTGCTTCTTCATATGATATTGCAATCTATTAAAATACAGTACTGAAGGCAGAGGGAGGATCAGTGTGGGAAGCTGCAAAGTTCTTTATTTCTAAAACAACAGATACACTGTCTAAATATTCCAGATACAACTTTTTGGTAACTTTGGGTCTACTGTTAGCATAAAATTTCTAGAAAAAAAAAAAACTTAAAGAATTAAGCCATGGTTCCTCTGGACCAGAGAGTTCAGTATCACTAATGAGTCATATTCATGTCAATCATTTTCATCACTGTTACAAGATGCCTAGCAACAAGGAAAACAGGTCCATGGTCACAAGAGTATGAAAGGGGCATGAATGAGCACAATTTTCCAACTTATTGGCAGCCAGTAAACATCAACACAGGAAGCGACCAAATACAATAAACACCTTCCAAGACATGTTCCCAATGACCATGTTCCTTTACAAGTTTCTCACCCCTTCCATGCACACCCATCAATCAACGCATAGATTAAAGCCCTCAGTGTCCAATCACTTTTCAGATTGAGTATATTGTTCTACCTATGAACATTGTACTTCGGACCAAAACCTTCATCAAAGACCCAGGACAGACATTTCAAACCCATTTCACCACAGCATTCTTTATGCTACACAAAGTGATAGGATCTATCTGTCTCTTTAAGGGTATCTCTATCAAGCAGTTCCAAAAGGAAAATGTTCAGTTAAACAGCATCAGCACCTCCAGGAGCTTTTATAAATGTGAGTTCAAGAAGAGCGAAATTGCAATGCAATTTAAGGGTCTTTGTCCCCCATCTCTGCATCTTAAAACCATAGGGTGAACACAGAAATGTAGGTCAAAAGTGTAAATTGCACCTATACTACAACTAATTGGGATGATTTCTAGCCATCTCTAGGTTCTGTCTGTTATGGAGTCCACCAAGTCTGCCTCAAGGCATATTGCCTAGTGTGAAATAGTGCCAGCAGTTGATTGCAAACAACACTATGTGTTGACTTACATGTAAAATGAGACATGTATAATATAGACATATTTGTACATACACACATACTCACAGAAAGAGGCAAGCAGTAGAGGAGCTTTGTCTTAGGAACTCTCACGGAAGAGATGGTAGAAATCTTGTAAGGCAGAGAGGTCACTGAGACACTGTATGTCTCTACTGCACAAAATCAGGCCAGTCTGCCTTGCATCCCTAAGTGGTATGGTATCACCATCCATCATCCCCATCTGAGAATATATGGACTATTGATGAAGGATAGAGAATCAGTTTTCATCAAAGGTAAGGCTTTTGTATGTGATAGGTTTGTCATGCTCTACTAGTAGCCCCATTGTCCAAGAGTTTATGGGCAAACAATTGATTTGAATTTGGTTGTATCAAAGGGGAGAAAAGTAGACTTGAACTTGGGAGGAGGATTAAGGTGGGAATGGGTCTGGTTTTAGTCTGGGAGGAGTTATCAAGAGAATTGGAAAGTGAATTCCATCAAAAAAATTGTATGAAGTTCTCAAGGAATTAATTAATGTAGTTCTTAATATACAATGTCTGTACTGAACATATACAGACCACTTATATTTCAATCTCCTAAATAGCAACTCATTTTATAGCACTTACATTACATTAAGTGCAAAAGTAATCCAGAGATTATTTAAAATAAAGAAGGATCAGGGGATATGGCCCAGAGACAATGCCAGGAGTGTGTTCAAACATTCACCTACAACACCAGTGCTTAAGATTTTGGGAGGGGCAGAGACAGGAAGATGATTGTGGCTTTCTGAAAGCCAGGCTCACTACCAGCTCAGCAAGAAACCCAGTCACAAGGGGATAAGTTATGGAGGAAAAGAGTAGATCACACTATACCCTTCCCTAGCCTCTGAACTTACCTGTACAGTTCTCTATGCAGACTCACATAAATATGATTAAAATATGCAAGAGGTTATTTTGCATAGCTTATGTTCAAAAGCAGTGTTGTTTTAGACTAGAAACCTGAGGACTTTATATCATTATAGTTCCTGGAGCAAACTCCCAAGATATAGATGATGGGTATATCTTCTTACTGTGCAAAGGAAACCTCAGTTAAGTGTGTGTGTCAGTGACTCCAAACAGCTTTCCTCCTCTATGTTCCTTTATATAGCATAGAATGATCTGTAAATAATGAAAATATGAAAACAAAGCTTTTTTTGAGATTTTAGGCTTGTGTTAAAATCATATGTATAACATTGTATTAAATGGAAGTGAAATCTTCAGCTCTCAGGAACAATACAGTCAATGCTGTAGGCTTCTGTTTTGTCCCATTGTGAACAAAATTAATTGCACATCAACAGGTCCCACACTTTTAACTAAATCAGGGAGAAGGGCTATGTTTCCGTACAAATAAGTAATGTCAATGTGATTATTCAAGTAGAAATCTGGCAGGGTTAGGATGCGTTTGGCTTATGTGATAGTGATGACTGATTAGTCTCTTGTTATTCAAATAACCCTTACCTCTGAGAAAAGACAAGTAATGATATAAGATATACTACGAAGTGACATGGACACTTATTACTAGATTTCATTTTCCTTTACATACTTTAGTTGTTTGAAAAATTGTGGCCCACAGAAGCTCAAATATTCAAAGGTGTTAGTTTTCCAGGTGGTGAGATGTTAAGAAAGAATTAGGATTTGTATTTTTATTAAAGGAGATTTGTCACTATTCTTTGAAATATCAAAAATCCATCAGGCTCTCTCTCTCTCATTCTTACTCTCTCCTCATTCTCTCTCTGTCTCTGTCTCTTTGTCTCTGTCTCTATCTCTGTCTCTCTCTCTCTCTCTCTCTTTCATTCTCTGTCTTTCTCTGTCTCTGTTTGTTGTCTGTAGTATTGCTTGTGAGCTCTCAGCTACTGCTCTACACATGTGTGCCTGAGTGTTGCCATGGTGTTTACCATGATGTCCTGGAGTCGCCTTCTGAAACTTTAAGACCACAATTAAATATTTCATCTTATAATTTGGTGTGGTCATGATGTCTCACATCATTAGAACAGTAACCAAGACTTCCATATTCCAGTTAATTTTTTCAATCTTTCTGTATTTATTTCATTAAAGTTACCTTTTGTCCATTGAAAAGTTTTAAGAATACTATTAAAGATACTGAACAAATAGTGCCAGTAGGAGTGGCACTGTTAGGAGGTGTGGCCTTGTTGAAGTATGTGTGACCCTGTTGGAGTAGATGTGGCCTTGTTGGAGGAAATGTAATACTGTGCTTGTGGACTTTGAGGTCGGGTATGCTTAAGCTGTCCCCAGTGTGACACACAGTCTCTATCTTCTACCTGTGTATCAAGATGTAAAACTCTCAGCTCCTTCTCTAGCATTGTGTCTGTCTGAATGCTTCCATATTTCCAGTCATGATAATAATGGAGTAAACCTCTGAAAACAAGTTACAAAGTGTTCAAGAGTTACTGTGATCCTGTAGACTCTTCATGGCAAAAAAACCCAAACTAACACAAACACAAACATTCAAAAACACATTTGATATTTTGACTATTCTTGGCATAGGGAGTGGCACTACTGGGAGCTAATAACCTTGTTGAAGTAAGTTTGGCCTTGTTGAAAGAAATTTATCTTTGTGAACATGGACTTTAATGCCCTCTGCCTAGGTGCCTGAAAGCTAATCATTTCCTAGCACCCTTCAGATGAAGATGTAGAACTGTCAGCTCCAAATGCACATGCCTGCCAGGATCCTGCCATATTCCTACCTTGATGATAATGGACTGAATTTCTGAACCTGTAAGCCAGGGTAAATTGAAAAGTGTCTCTGCTGATAGTTGGTTGCTATTCCAGAAAGACCAAAAGTTATGACGTACCATCCAGAGTCTGAGAATACATTGGTTTAGCTTCTAGCATTTGACAGAAAACAGGATTAACAAGACAATGAGAATATAAAACTTCCTATTTCATAGAGACACATGGGTTATAGATCTGCGGAACTCAAGGTTTCATGGGTGGTATGGTAGGGTGATTAGTGTCTGTATATGAGTGCAGTGTCTGTTCCCAAGTCTGATGTCACACATACACATATGTTCAGTAATGAGTAGAATATCTTCAACACTTGCTCTCTTAGAGTGAAACCCTCTCACCATTTTGACTAGTTTGACTGGCCAATACACTATTGGGATATCTACCTGTCTCCACCCCACAGTGTTGCAGATATGAATAGACATGCCTGGAATTTTACAGAGGTGCTGAGAATACATGAACTCCACTGAGCCATCTTCCCAGCCCCCAGCAGGGTATTGTTTATTGAAATCAATGATCATATCAGTAGAGAAATGAAAACCAACATGACCCTGATATTTTACCTTACCTCCACCTTACACCAACTAAATGAATTTTAAATATAAATTTAATTTATGTCCAAATGAATCCAGATTACATTCTAATGAAAGATAAATTTGGAGTGTATCCAGATGAAAGCTATGTTAGTATATTTTTGGCCTTATATATTGAGAATAACCTATATTTTCGGTACACTAGGAGAGCAAATGCATGTAAATGAGTTTAACCAAAGAAAATCTTTGTTCCAGTGAATTTCTTTGTAAAATAAAGTTGAAAATCATGCATTTCAGCTATATATATTTAATTTTTTTGAGTATGTTATTATGGGTTCATGTGAGTTTTCTTGGATTCCGATTGCAGAATTAGAGTATAGGGGACCTGATTATGTGGCACTATTATTTTTTATTAATTAGTTCATTCATTGTCCACCTTCCTACTGTTCCACATCCCATATCTACTGCCCATCCCCTTTCTCCAAGGGAAAGTCCCCATCCTACCGGATCTCTAAACACCTTGATGTCTCTAGTTTGTTGAGAATTTGGTGCATCATTTCTGATTGAATAGAGATCAAGCAGATTTTTTTCTGTGTATGTTTTAGAGACCTTCTGATAGTTCATATATGCTGCCTGTTTGGTTGTCTAGCATTTGGGAGAATTCTAGGTCCATAGCATTTGAGACAACTGGTCCTGTCAGCCTCCTTCAGTCTTTCTCAAATTAAACCAATGGTTCTGCTGATTCTGTCCATTGGTTGTTTGCATACATATGCATCTGACTGTTTCACCTGCTCATTATTTCTTCATAAGTACAGTCATCCTAGCATTCATATTACAAGTATCTGAATTCAGAAACATACAGAGGCTGTGTACTGCAAGCAGGTCTTCTGCAAAAGCAATATATAATATAAGTACTAAAATTGATATCAGTGCTCTACAATATTCTATTCTATGTGATGAAATCTCTCTCTCTCTCTCTCTCTCTCAATATATATATTCCTCTAACACTTAGTATGAATAAAAATTCTCTTATATTCTCTCCTACAAAGGAGATGATATTGGCATGTCATCTGCAACATTCATTCACTTTCCTACACAGTTTGTGCTTTCTCTTAGCAATCAACTAATATCTAAATCACACATGCACTCAGATTACAAAGTAAGGTATCTGAGCTCATACAAACTGTTATTCTGAGTCAGAGTAGTTGGAGGACAATTCCAAACTGTAGTTACGTCCAAGAGCATGGACTTTAACAACTTGTGAATCAGTAGAAGAGACAATGTATAGATGCGTTTGTTTCTTTTGGTTTGGTTTGGTTTAGCTTATTGTGGTTACCCACAATCATTATAAGAAATACAGAGAAACACAAATTAATGCCTGTATCTTGAACTGAATGCAAACAGGGGCCTTAGAACCAACATTATATTTCTGTTACAATATACAATATATATTTTTAGAGATTTTTTTTATTTATTAGCTATTATACCCACTGCAACAAGTTTAAGAAATATTCCTAGTGACCCAAATAGCAGCTTTATGATTCAGATGCAGATAATTTCACCCAATCAATGGATTGAAGCATCTGACCCCTGTTGTTGAATTAATGAGGTCAAAGATATTAAAGAAGAGGGCATCCCTGTGCTAGGATCCCTGTCTCAATTAAAGTGTTCCCCCAAGATGTCTGAAATTGTGGCCCAACAAAGAGACAGAATGCACCTGCTGATATGAGGCCTCCAACACATATACAGGAGAGGATTGCTGGGAGGAGAACTCTACAATTCCACTCTCCCCACTGGAGGGCATTTCATCTAATGTTTTTTTTTTTTTTTTTTTTTTTTTTAATTCCTTAGAGTCTCTCACATCCCAGGTCTCTGGTTTACTCTAGAGCGTTTTCTCATTTCCTCCTTCACAAAGTTGCCTGTTTCCATTCTTTTCGCTGGTCTTCATCAATTCAGTCCTGTTTCCCACAACCACAGTACCTGATAAAATTCCTCTATTCTCCTTCTTGTCCCATTTCCCACCCAGGTCTCTCCCTTCCCCTATCTGTATTGATTTTTTAACCTTCTTATCATTTCTAATTATGTTTATGACTAATAAAATAATTGAAATTTATTTTTTTGATTCATTATCTTATTAGTTTCCAAAGGGATGATATACAAATACCAAAGGTACATTGGTTTAATTTTATTTCATTTCATTTGATTTTTGAGATAGGCAGTTAGTATGTTTTGTATTCTCCAGGAAGGTCTAGAGTGTTGAGGTTCAGCATTCCATGCTAGTACCATTACAGGTATGTAAAAACTTACCTGGCTTTAATTGCTTATAATAAAATAGTCCCAAAAAATCTATAAACACTATAAAATAAACACTTTCCAGTCTGAGAGATGAAAATATTTCCTGTTCGTTTACAAACCTCATTGATAGAAAGTATATTTGTTTCTTGAAACAAACTAAACTGCTAACTGAGTGCCATGATTAGCCCCCTCTCTGGTTTCCAGGCTCTGCCGCTTCTCTCTGTTCCCATTATTATTGATGCTCTCGAACAGGGGAATGCCAGGCCTACGACAGGAGAGTGAGTGGGTAAGGGGAAGGGTTGGGGGAACATACAGGGGAATTTTGGGATAGCATTTGAAATCTAAATGAAGAAAACATCTAATTGAAAAAAAAAACTTAAGTGTATTCACATATGTACACAGGGACATGTGGCACATATGTACATAATTTAAAATTATCATTCCTTTTCAATACTCTGTTTTTCATTTATTTTATTATTATTAATATATATGGCAATTCTGAAACTTACTTTGTAGACTAGAATGTCCTCAAACTGAGATTTGCCTACCTCTGCCTTCCAAAAACTGAGATAAAAGGTGTGTGCCACCACCACCTGGCTTCCGAAATATTTTTTACTTAGTGGGAGATGTCCATTAATTTTTCCTGTTAGGATATATCAAAATCATCAAGATGCCATATTTCCTTAATCAATTTATGAGATTAAATCAATCTTTGTAAAAATATTTCAGGTACTTTTGGAGACAGGTAAGTTTACAAGAAACATCATTTAAAAAATATTTTATTTCTGGAGCCAAAACCTTGAGTAGACCTTGCATGCAAACTCTGTAGCTAGCCTTATAACACCCGGAGGCAACTCCACTGCCAGGCATCTAACATTCATAGGATCCGATGATCAGACAAGAGGAAGACACAACATCTTTCCCCAACACCTTGAGTAGAGGGTAAAAGAAAGACACAGGCATGCAGGAACTCCACCAGACCAGTGGTATGGATTGCATCCATTCTGTCTGGGACAGGGCCCTGAGCAGTCCTTGGATGCAAACTCAGCAGCCAGCCCCATAACACCCAGAGGAAGCTCCACTACCTGAAGATCTAACATGGCCAGGGTCAGAGGATCCCAGGAACCTAGGAGCTTAGTCACACCAGGATCTCAAAGTTCCAAGGGCAGCTGGACTCCCAGGATGTCAGACCCACCCAGCATCTCATAATCACAGTATACCGTAATAACAGGATCACAGAGACAGCTAGACTTTGAAGAGTTATGACACAACCAATATCACAGGAAGGACAGTCTGATGTAGCCAGGGCATGTAGCACTTGAGATATCCAGATGGTGAGAGGCAAGGATAAGTTAATAAGCAGGAGAAACCAAAGTTATTTGGAATAATCAGAACCCAACACTTGCACCATATCAAGTGGATAACCCAACATACCCTAAAAGTAAGACATGGATCTAAAGTCACTTCTCATAGTGATGATGAAGGACTTTAAGAAGGACATTAGTAACTCTCTTAACAAAATGCAGGAGAACACAGATAAACATGTAGAAGTCCTTAAAGAGGAAACACAAAAATCTGTTAAATAGATTCAGGAAAACACAATCAAACAGGTGAAGGAGCAGAACAAAACCATCCATGATCTAAAAATGGAAATAGAAACAATTGACAATTCTCACTTAGGCCATGAAGCTATGGAACATTCCCATTTACTGAGATCCAGAGGAATAGCCATTTGGAAGATTGTGTCCCTAAATGTGAAGGTTGTGCTGAAACTCTTATGAAAATTGAGAACAATTTTAAATATGAAAGAAAAAAAACACACAGTAAAAATTCATGTAGGCAAAATTGACAGCCTTCTATGTGTCACAAAACACACAAGCAGAGATTACAATTACAATAATTATTTTTATATCAAGGGGTCAAAACTCCTGATACAATCAATGTCCAAGAAGAGATATTTAGAGCACACACTCACCGGGGACAAACTGTCATGACTGGGACAGCATGGCAGGAAACAAAATGTTGATCTGTTTCATTGAGGGCCAGCATGGGGCCTTCTTACACTTTTGTGGAATAAGCAGCCAAGAGTTAGGTCAGAAATAGCCAGCTCCCTCAATTATGCCAAAGTAACCTATTTCTGCTAGGGAACAGTCCCAAATGTTCCACAAACTTGCTAGACTGTTCCACTAGTTTGAGACACCTGAGACTGTGGGAAAATTTCACACCCAATCTTAATGAAACTGAACCAGGCATGTGTAAAATACTTTTTGAAAATAGTTTCATTTCAATTCAGGAAAAAGGACAGAGAGCCCTGCTTTGTAATGGATGGAGTTAGTCTTTAGCTTCCATTGTGCACCCTAAATGAAACATAGTGTAAAAGAAGCAGTTTTCTATGTAGCAAGTAAGGAGTGAAAACAACACACTAATGGAGATAAAATGCAAAGAACCGGGATATATAGTAACAATTCCAATTATAAGTGTGAAAAAACAAATATACATATATGTGAGTTGTGCTTGTTATTTCCCTAATGGTTTGATTGTACAGGATAAAAAACAATAGTCTGTCCCTATTGGCCACAGTTTCATTCATCATTGTGTTAGTGGATCCAATCTAGGAATTAATCATCAGGGTTTGACAGCAAAATCCATCGGCTCAATACACCAGACATTAGCTGGAAAGTGAGGTACAAGTAGGTAATGTCCTTTGGTTTCTTCTCTCTGAGTCTGTTATATGGGCGTCCTGTCATTGTTTGTTATTGTTGTTGGTTGTTGTTTTAAAATTTGAAATATTGAATGCAAAAGCAAGTGGCAGGAGCCCAACAGGTCTTTGCATTCTTACTTTCACCTTTCCATCACTCTCCAATTCTTCCAATCCCCAGCTTTCATTCAAGAAACAATCATCAGAAACAATTGAAAATAAGACTCCTTCATCATCTTTACTTTGTGCTTGCATGTTGGCTGTAATCATCTTGAAAACATTAAAAATCAGGCTAAGATTCTGCCTATGTTTGATAGGGTTTCATTGCTGTGAAGAGACACCATGACTCAGGCAACTCTTATAAAGGAAAATTTAATAGAGGTTGTCTTACAGTTTTAGAGGGTCAGGTCAGTACATTATTATCATGGTGGGAAGCATGGCAACATCCAGGTAGAAGGGGCGATGTAGAAGGAAAGAAGTTTTCTATATCTTAATCTGAAAGCAAACAGGAGGAAGCTTGTGGCCAAAGCAGCAAGGAAAAGCATCTCTCTTCATCACTGGGCAGAGTTTGAGCACTAGATAAAAGTCAGCCTACACAATAATCAAGGCCACATCTGCTAATAGTGCCACTTCCCATGGGCCAAGGATATTCTAATCATCAAACTGCTACATACCTGCAAACACTCCTGTATGCATGTATGCACACACACACAAAGACACACACACACACACACACACACACTTTCATGCCTATTGCACGTGAGATTGCATAAAAATATATTTGTCTATTTACACATATATTTATTTTTTACTTACTTGCTTGCTTGCTTATTGCTTACTTATTTACTTATTTACTTACTTACTTAGTTTTAAATGTTTTGCTGAAGAACTTTGTACATAAACATAATGAGTTTGAGTAAATCCATCACCATCTCCTCCTTGAATTGCTCTCCATTTCTCCTGTATCACTTTTAGCCTTAATTCCATGCACATTTTAATAAAGACCACTGAGTGAATTTAGTGCTGACTACATATGTGGGGTTAGGGAAACACATCCACTGGAACATGGGCAGCCTCTGAGGAGCCAAATCTATGAAGAAAACTGGCCCTCACACCTGCAGCCACTAATTGCCAATTTTTGGGGGTGAAATTTTCTCGGCTCCCCCATCTATTCTTCAAGAACTGTGAGACAGAAAATTTTAAAAAAAGGTGTTGAGATCTGCTTAGAAAGGACTTTAATCTCAGGATATGGGAATCAAAACCAGGTAGAGATGAATTCTCTGCTGATCTGCACAGGAAAGCACAGAAATCTAGGACTATACAGAAATATCCAGTTCCAGAGAAGAAAAACAAAAGAAACAGGGGAAATTGGGAAGTACAAATAAGAATTTGAATGTACAGATTGTAAATCCTGTCTCTGGGAATAATAATCAAGATACTTTGAAAGGAACAATCAAGCCATGTTTAAAAGACTGGACACACCATTTGGCATATGTTATATAAATCAGTAAAAATAATTAAAAATGTCTCATTAAAATTCACAACAGTCCCCTTAAGTTTTTTCTTCTGGTTTTCTTCTTTAAATATCTTAATGAATCTGAAGTGATGGCTCAGCATTTCTGAACACTGGCAGCTCATGCACAGCATACACTTGGACTTGCCACATTTCCATAGGCTGTTTACAACTTCTTCTATTTTAGTAACCACAGGGAATCCACACTCCCCCTTCCCATGAGACAATGTATCCATACCTATACAGAGAATTCAAAACAAACAAAATCTCTTCAATCTGTCTCACCAATCATACATTAGGTCCAATGCTTGGGTGCTTTCTGTTTCAGGCTCACAATGATCAATGGTACATACTTTCTAGGTTGTATAACTGCACTTCATTTCTCTACCAGGAACCTTTCCTCAGATTCTGTCCTCATCAAGAATCCCATCTAATACCATCAGACACTTCTATGCATCAGAGGGAACAAGGTCTAGCTGTGTGCCTTGCAGGTTGGGTAGAGCACTGTCAATATCCCTTCTCCTCCAGCAAACCCTCTCAATGCTCACAACGGTTGTCTTCCAGGATAAAATCTGATTGCCTAAGAGAAGGAGCAAATCATCTCTGCTTGCTCTAATGTCTAAATGACATTGCAGATTAAGAAAAAACCTAGAGCTTCCCCAAGATTCTCAGTCCGGGAGCATTTGGACAATCCATTACTTTCATAGGGTCCAAAATTGTTTGAATTCTACAGACCAATGAATTGTCCCATTAGAAGCCACCTTTCCAGCAGGTAGCAGCAGCTCCAACTGCTGTCTCCAAAGGCAGTTAAACAAAAGCAACCTGAAGAGGCAGGTGAACTGCTCCTGGTCCCACCAAGGTGACTTTGGTTTCTGGTGGGAGGGGGCAATTACATGCTGTGAGAATTCTGTTCTGTTGATGTGCTCACCCACCAAAACACTCCTCTTGGAAAGACCAGGAATGAGTTCCTCTTCCAAAATCCCTCCTCTTGCATGTGGTGTTCATTCCATGGGTGTGGGGAGTAGGCTCTATTCCTTGGGTACTCTGTTTCTAAATGAGGTGACACACAGTGATCACTCTCTCCTACCTTTCACAGATGATTGAGACTCCTAATCTAGACATTATTTTTTTATTTATTTTTTCAATCTGCGAAGGCAGATATGGTTGTTTGTGAACATTACAGTTTGCATGGACACTTCTTATATGTAATACATCAGAGGACAGAAGAGGATACAGCAGCATATGCTGCTGGAATTACAGGGAGGATGAGAAAGAAAGGGGGGGCAGGGAGTGAGAGGGAAAGAGAGAAACACAGACTGAGACTGAGATACAGAGAGATAGCAATACAGAGAGTGGGGAAGTTAGAAGGAAAGAGAGAGAGGCAGAGAGACAGAGAGACAGAGAGACAGAGATACAGAGAGACAGAGAGACAGAGAGACAGATAGAGAGACAGAGAAACAGTCACAATGTAATTGCTGGAAATTGAAGCCACGACCTGTGTGATAGCAGCAAGTCTGTCAACACATACATTGTCTCTTGAGATTTTGGCTCCAATTTTGAATTGGCCAAGAAAGACCTGATGCTATGTATTCTGGAGTTGACCTTGTGTATACCATCGTATTCCTGGAAACAGTTTCACATCTAGGGAACATGACCTTTAATCAGTCTTGATGCATCTCACATATCCTATGCCCAGACACCAAAGGAGACATATGGAAGGTTTCCTGTTGTGGTCTGGTAAAAGGACGCCATTCCTGACAAGAATCTCCAGAAGAATAAAGCCAATACAGTCGAAACAACCTTAGCCCTGGTCAGAGTGAGATACCTGCCTTCTTAAGGCTTCTCAGTACAGCTTTATATAGTGTATTAGCTTACTCTTGGTTAGAATTCACCACAGATCACAAACATCCTATTCAGATTTCTCTCTCTTTATCTATTTTTTTCTTGTTGTAGTGGTGGTGATTTTTTAAGAAAGACTTATAAGAATTAATTTACTCTTAGATGAATTTGGACCTTTTGAGAAAGATTGTGTTCCTACACCATTTTTCGCTCATGAGAAAATGGGGAGGTGGTACATGGCTTAGAGTATAAGATCATTGGCCCCTGTGCACAGGTTACAGGATTCAATTACCAGGGCCCATCTTGTTTGTCACAGCCACAGGTAAGTGCTGTTTCAGGGGATCTGATACTATCTAACTTCTGATCTCTACATGGTCCAGTTTAGTGCACAGGCAGCAGACACACCCCTTCAGGTAAAACATTCATAAAATAGAAATAATGAAAATTCTACAGTTTACCAATTGCCATATAAAACTTGATTTCCAAATGATCACACATACTATTAGGAGAGGACCTCAAAATGTGGATGTAGGTCAAAAATTTTGATATATTTGATACTTATTTTTTCATTCTTTTCTGTTTTACACCACCTAGGACCCCACATCCCAATGACCTGGAGGAGAGTAAGCCAGAGTTCTTCCATAGTCTTTGCTTCAGTTCCTGTCTCCACTTACCAGCTCTGATTAAGGTGTTGTCCAGACTTCTATAGATAACACAGTTTAAAACCTGAAAGTTGAAAACAGATAGAATCCATTACATCATTTGGTAGTTTTGGGTCCCAATTTTTATCTCATTGAAATCAAGACAGGACTGTATGCTTGCAATAATGTTATCTGCCTGTGCTTAAACTTCTGACTAAAAAACTCTTTGTTCAAAACAGTGGAGTGACCGATGAGCATCAGACAGTTACATAGCAATTGTTGCCCTATGAATTTGGATACATCTCTGATTATATTGAAGATTGAAAATCAATTAAATGGTTTTAGTAGTAGGTAGACAGGCACCTAGTGTTGATGTAAAACAAATTCCACAGTAGATCAGTTCTAAAACTACATTATTCTGCATGATATCTCAGCACTAATGAATAGGCAGCTGCACAAGCAAAAGAAGAGGAAAAGGAAGAAACACAGGCAGACACAGATGCAGAGGTTGAGAAACAGGCTGAGATAGAGAATGAAGAAGGAGAAAAGGAAGGACAGGCAGAGTCACAGGGACAGTCAAAGGGAGATTCAGAATCAGAGACAGAGTCAGAATGTGTGGTGTGCATGTACCTAGTGTGTGTCTTTCTAATTTTTAGACCTTTTAGGAAGTTACATTTACTCAAGTGTCCTCAGAGATGGGGTGATTGGTTGCAACAAATTTCTCAGATTACAACCAGTATACCAAGACATGGTTTCTGTCTAATTGACCAACCAGACCCAAGGAATACTTATAATAGGAGAGATCCCAGGCTAATGGTTTTCTTTCTTATAATAAGTCTGTCTCTCCCAGTCACAGAATAAAAGGAAATTATGATTCATTGGAAAATAACACATAAATGGCTCCAGAAACTCAGCCAAGTCTATTAAGATATATAAATATATATATATTATCACAAAGCTCTCACACAACTTTTTAAAAATCCTAATCCTGTACTGGATTCATCTTCTAAGTATACACTGTATGTTATATATAGTATATCATAAAATACTAAATAGGAATATCTAGCTATGTACACTGAATGTATACTGTGAGGAGCTGCCCTTTCAATCTCCATTACAAGATGGCGCTGACATCCATTGTTCTAACTGGTAAAGAAATAGTCTGTGTATGTGCTGGGGTATTTTTCCATTCTTTGTGCCCTTCCTGTTCTGTGGCGTCATATGGGCTGATAGTGAGCAGCCCTTAGGGTGAAATATGTCTCTAACACTTCTTGTGGTCTATTTAAGGACCGAGTTTCCTGTGTTCTAAGCCTCCTCGCCCAAAAGCTAATCATCTTTCTCTTGAGATGGATTAAAGCTATGCTGCAGAAGGATCTGAGTGTGTTCTGTGTGTGTGTGTTCTCGCCGGTGAGACTCTTTATCATCACAGACACAGTATACTGCATGCACAGACCATTAGTACTGTAACTCCATGGATAAATCATGTTCATGAAGCAACACTAACAGAGATTTACACACAATATTTGCATTTCATTTGTGTTCCCGAGATGAAAATTATTTTCATCAACACACATGGCACTGCATAGAACAGGTATGACTAATATTAAAATAGTAAACAGCTGACTGCAAGAAGTATAGAAATCAGAGTTAGTAAGTCTTTGGTGGAATACTATATTTACATACTCACAACATCCACTAGTGAAGAACTCCTGCTGCATTAACTTTGCACAAGATTTATTGTCAAAACTTGTACTTTTAGTCTGGTGGTTGGTGGTTGGTTACACAAGTTGGTTGTGGTTTGTTAGTAGCCATAATTAAAGGAGAAGAACAAGGAAAGAAATTAAATTCAGAGATTTTCTAATTCCTCTCTTTAATATACCCTTATTTTTGTCCTATCTAGCGTTAGGGGTTATAAAAAGAAGATCCTAGAAAATATCAAACACCAACTATAAAAATGAATCCTTAATTACTGTCCACCAGAAACCACCAATTGTGAAGAAATACACTTTATCTTCTTTATCATAAGTTTTAAAGGACTCTCTTCAATAGCTTCCTGACTGGACTGTTCTTTTTTCTTCTGTGTTCTTTTTCCTTGTGTGTGTGTGTGTGTGTGCATGAGGGTGAGTGTGTGTGACTTCCTTTGCATAATACCTTCCTGTGTTGTTAACCATTCATATTTGCTGTGGATTTACTCACAACAAACAGATAAACTGAATTGTGAGTATCTTCTTTTTTTGGTGTCTGTTTTGTTTTTCTTTTCTGGTGGTGGGTTTAGCATGTATGCAAATCAAACACTACCATCGAGTCACATCTCTAGCTTAGACAGGGATTTGAATTCTTTAACACTAGTTATTTCTCTCCATATTACTGTAACTTTATAATGTTTTTATTGTACTCCTGATCTGTTACTGAAATTTTATTTCCATTTATTCCAAATTTATGTAGGTGCTAAGCAACGTCAACCCATTGCTGATATTTTTTGTTAATAAGGCAACTTGATCAATAAATGACTTCTTTTTCTGACTAGTGCCATATTGTGTTTTCTTGAAGAATTGTATCTTAAGCCGGAGCAGAAACTTGTAATGTACACTTGAGGAGGGTTTTTTTTTTGGGATTTGGTGGTTATTTCAATGTATTAAATGAATGTCAGGTGCCTGATGTTCTATCAGAGTAATGGTGCTCCTTAAGCTACATGTTCATCTTTATGTTCTCATACACTTTTCAGAACAATATTTTTCAGTACCACAGAGCAAATGTTACAGGTTCTTAGCTTTTAAACTCTCAGTAAACACCAAAGTCTCAATTTTGGACTTCAGTGCAGCCTCTTCTCTAAAAGCTAGTCAGAGGATGCTTAGTCCTGTGAGCCCAATCCTTTCTTTTTATTCCAAGCATGGAGGGAAAATGGCATGCCCTGTAAGGGTTTTGCAATTAGAGATTCTGAAGTCAGCAGATCATACTTGTCACCCTATTGAGTTTGCTCATCTGTAATAGCAAGTGAAAGAGTGGTAATCAGTACCATGATGGCTCAAAAGAAGTCTAGAACACCACTGCATTCTGCCCCCTTGTGGGTGCCATCCCTGTCACAATTTGAAGAGAAACAGTGCTCCTTCCAGGAAGCTGCAGGGAATTGAACTGCACTCCTCTGCATGCTGTCAGACCCAGCCTCTAGGTCTGGACTGACTCTCCTTAAGGATAGTCACTTACCCTCCTGGCCCCAGTCCCTAATTCTCTCTCAGTTCTCCACAAAACAGGAGACTCTCTTTATTTTTTGTGCCAAATGATGCCAGCTTCATTTCAAATATCCTGATAAACTAAACTGGTTGGGTCTTAAAATAATTTCTTTCTCTCAAACACCTATTTATCAGGAAAACTGTCAGTGAGAATGGCTGAGACATCTAGTCTGGGCGAGTTTCCCATGATTAAGGGCAGGGAATATGAAGATAAGGCCAACTTATTAATATACTTCCAAAGTCTAGTTTTAATTGGCATCTCTAATGCTGTGCAGAAGAAATGTGAGATTGTGAGGTGACTTCACAGATTAATATAAGAGGTGAGTCTAGAAAATCAGGAGCTGTCTATTGAGAACAGCACTGGACCATGGCCCTCCTTTGAGGATTTACACTTTAAAGCTGAGATAAACTGTAAAAAAATTATGTCTTTCTGAAGTTTATGCCATGGAACGTCCACATAATATCTTAGTTCATTGGTGTGATGTTTTTATACATGGCTGTAAATGCTTTTATGTTAACCTGTGTGTGCTAGTAAGTGTTTGCCTTCTTGACATGAAGCTAAAGTCACCTGGGAAGAGGGAACCTCAAATTGGATC